>NC_056728.1:199605323-199916573 GCF_019279795.1 Protopterus annectens
CAGCCAAAACCGCGGCCCGCATGTGTCGGTCCTTGTCTTTCCATTTCTTTGTTAAATGTGAAGTCGGGGGTCTCAGACGGCATTTTGTATGAAAAACTAGCCCCAAAAACTCCTCTGCGAACTCCGCCCGACGTCTAAGAGTGCGTCGGTTGAAGGAAGCACAGGCTGAACAGGCCGAGACGTCGTGGTCTGGGCCTAAGCAGGGGAGGCAGTAAGAGTGGAAATCCTTATGAGGTATTTGTTTCCCACAAGTTAAACAATTATTAACTTTATCTGACATCAGCTGAGGCAAGAAAGAATCCCCAACGGGGTACTTAGCTTTTGAAGTCTTCGGTTAGCTGAATTACAGGAGCTGGCCGACCGGCACTTGCGAACTGCTTCTGCTTCAGGCACCACGCGGCAAGAAAGACTGAGGAAGATGGTGTCGGCTGATGTTTTTATACCCCAGGCGCTCTGACGTCGGGGAAAGTGCGACATCAGCCGACGCCGGACCCAGACTTTGGAATCTGGCCGACCGAAGGGCTGCCTGAGGCAGGACAACCCATATGTGATGACTGCAGATGCATCCTTGAAGGACATCATAGTGGATGTCACAGGGAACTGGATGTACAGGCAGACATAGTGGATGTGACAGGGAACAGGATGGACAGACAAATATAGTGGATGTGACAGGGATCAGAGCAGACAGACAGGCGCAGTGGATGTGACAGTGATCAGGATGAACACACAGACACAGTGGATGTGCAAGGAGCAGGATGGACGGAGAGACAGACATAATGGATGTGACGGAGTGGGACACACAGGTATACTGCATTTAACAGGCAGCAGGACAGACAGACATAGTGGATATGACAGGGAGTAGGATGGACATTCAGACATAGTGGATGTGGCAGGAGCAGGGTGGACAGACAGACATAGTGGATGTGACAGAGAGCAGGTTGTACAGGCAGACGGGTCTAATGTCAGCCACTGAATGGGCTAACCATCGAACAGCTGAACATTAAACAATAAGCATAGGAAGTTCACTCAGCGAATTTCATTTCATCGACAGGATAAGTAACTACTTGTCCAGCACTTCCCTGTCTCATGTATGGAAGTGTTTCAAACCCCTTTTCTCCACCTTGGAGTTGGTATATATATCAAGGGGGGGGGGGTGAAGCCCCCCACCTGGGTGGGTTTGAAACACTCCCATGCGTGACATGGGGAAGTGTTGGACAAGTGGTTACTTACCTTGTCGATGAAATGAAAGTCCAATGCGTGAACTTTCAATGTTTATTGTTCAATGTTCAGCCGTTCGATGGAGCAGGACGGACATGCAGACATAGCAGATGTGACAAGGAGTAGGACAGACATAGTGGATGTGAAAGGAAGCATGATGGGTAGGCACATATAACAGGAAGTGATAATGTCTGAATGCAGGCATACATAGTTGATGTCACAGGCAGTAGGACATACAGGCAGACATAGTGGATGTGACAAGGACACAGACACATAGTGCATGTGACAGGATGCAGGACAGACAAGAAGACGTAGTGTGTGTGATAGGGAGAAGGACGGGCAAGCAGGCATAAGTGTGTGTGATAGGGAGCACAATGGGCAAGCAGACATAAGTGTGTGTGACAGGGAGCAGGATGGACAGACAGACATAGCAGATGTGACAGGGAGCAAGACAGACAGACATAGTGGATGTGAAAGGAAGCAGGAAGGACAGGTAGTCATAGCGCATGTCACGGGAAGCAGGGCAGGCAGACCTAGTGGATGTAACAAGGAGCAGGATGGACAGGCAGACATAGCAGATGTGACAGGGAGCAAGACAGACAGACATAGTGGATGTGAAAGGAAGCAGGATGGACAGGCGCACTTAATGGGAAGTGATAATGTCTGAATGTATTAGCTTCAGAAAAGCAAGCAAGGGCAAGGATGGGGTGTGACTAGTTCATGTACAGGAAGGAACTGAAAGTGACATGCTGATGGAACGGGAGGAAAAAGATAGGTGATGGTATGAGAAAAGGAAAATAAAGAAGAACGTAATGTCAGATGCCTAACTTCCAGGGTAGGTGGAGGGGTAGGGGGGTAGCTAGTGGAATGACATGGTCTACAGAAAACAAACTGCATCCAAGATGAAGACTGAGAAAGAAGGATTTGTATAACATACTGGCAAGGTGTAACAGTTAGGAGTCCACATACAGTCATATCCCTATAAACCATACTTCTTGTTGATTTCAGTTATAAGGAGAGATGGTGATCCTCCTTAACTCTCCAATCTCCACCTTTAAAAATTAGTGAGGTGTAGGGATTAACGAGACGCTATCCTCTTTACAAATAGAATTAATTAAGAGATATAGCACACACCTTAATTCCCAGTAAAGGGCTTATGCTAGCCCAAAAGCTCGAGTAATTGAAAAACCTGTGCTGGTCCAATAAAAGTCTGTGCTCCAGTGCCTTTGTGTTTTCTATTAGTGGATCAAAACTGCATGTTTTTTTTTCTTTCCTTCTATTACATAATTGCAGTAAATATTTCTGTATTTTAGTATTAACAGCTAAAATCAAGTTGTAATTTTCATAGTCTTTGGTGGAGTAGCTCTTTATTCCTGAAGCTTAAATAGACATACAATCTAAAACTAGAAAATGATGCATTTGTTTATACCCACTTGACTCTATTGGGTTATAGCTGAAGGGAGGTAAGGTACTTAATTAGCTATGTTTAAGTCTCCAGTAAAAAGTTTGGGGTTGAGCAGCAAATAGAGATTGCTTGCTTCTTAGCCGCTGTGACAATACTTGTTTTGTCTTTATGTGACAGGATTTGTATTGACTGTGTGTGGTGCCTGTTCTTTTCATGTTATGCGAATCAGAATCCCTAACTTTGATTTCATTACCTATTTCACTGGCAATCTATGGGCAGCTTTTTACCTAATTCTCAGTTATTTACTGATTAATCAATCAGTAGATTAGAAGAGGAAATGCTTATCTAATAATGGCGTAAGAATACCGCAACATTTGTAGAAGAGGATTTGGGTCTTAAGAGAGGTGACCCTGTGAGTAAAATAAGGACAATCAAGAGTATCAAGGACAGGATCTTCAAAATGAAGGGATAATATTAGCTAGCATTTGGGACTTGACCCCAAGTACTCATGTCATTGCCACTAGACCAACAAGAGCCACAGGACAGAAAGGTCTTGAACATTCCCTAAAAGGGCTTATCTTTTCAGCTGGGAAACTTCCAGCATGCTGACTAAGGGCAAATTATAAGTAAACCCACACAGAAATACAGATAAAGCCCTCTACTTAGCCGCCATTAGAATTACAGAATCTAAAGGATAATGTTATCTCTGAGTTTGGACTCGGACCTCCAGCTTACCAAGCTGGTGTTACCGCTAATGGTCAGTAAGAAAGAAGCCTTCTGGATTTTCTGAGATGTACCTTGTAAATATTATGGTCAAGGTTCCTCATTTTTAAATGTGAACACTAAAAACATGAGGAAACTACTTTGGCAAAGTTGTGATCAGTTTGAGATGCCAGGTGACATTTGTAATGAGTAACACAGAAGTGGACTGCTACCTATTTTAGGGTTGGAGCTAGTACCTGATGTGAACAATCTGTGTGAGGTTGCTGACAGACAAGAATGTTGACTGGTCCTAGTAAGTTAAAACTAAAGTCTTAAATTATTTATTGATTTATTTGCCTATAATTACTGGGAAACTCTGAATGGGCAAAGGCTAAGCCTCTTTTCAGTGAAGGCCTGAGGAGAAAATCTCTACATTACATACTTTTTCAGTCAGCATAACACTGAGAAGGGTCTATGTTGTTTTGCTGAATCTCATTTCACTGAATTTAATTTCACCCTGACCACATCGCTGAAAATGAAATTAATGAAAACTCATTTCACTGAATCTCATTTCACTCACCTGAACTTAGTATCTATGGCACTGTGTAGAGTACTGTAAGGCAAGTAAAAGGTATATGCCCTTTTCCCCACTGTAGTGTGATCCTGGAGTTAGTATATATAATTGGGGGGTGTGGGGGCACAGCCCCCCACACTGGGGGGTATAGGGGGGGTGTAGCCCCAAACCTTCTTTCTTTTATATTGTATTTTACCAAAAACTTCAAAATAATACATTTTAAACAATAGACATGCATAGTTACAACACCAATGACAATATGTACTCAAAATAAATAAATTATGCAATTACCCAATGCAGGGGACTGTGCCCACCACACCCAACTATATATACTAACTCCAGGATCACACTACATTGGGGAAAAAGGCATATACCTTTTACTTGCCTTACAGTACTCTACACAGTGCCAAATATACTGAACGTGAAATGAGATTCTGTGAAATGAGTTTTCAGTGATGTGGTCGGGGTGAAATGAGATTCAATAAAACAAAGTAGACCCACTGTAGATTTGATATGGGACACTCCTCCAAGTCCCATCTCTTTACCACATTCTACCTAATAAACTCTTTCTGCACTTGCTTTTAGTCCTTTTTAATTTAATTGCATTTTTTAAACTGCGTTTGGTCTAATATTGCTGCATACACAAGTGCGCTAGCTTGCACTGCATGTGAATTGTTTTTACTACTGTTTTTGCTACTTTTCTGTAACAAAATAAAAATCTAAGCCGGTTTCCTACCTTTCCTGTAACTAATGTTCCAGATACAGATTTGCTGTATCCAGGACTGTATGTAAGCTTCTGAGCCCCCCAAGCCTTTCTGTGTTGGAGGGAAGCCTTCTAGCTTATCAGTGGGAGTGGTAAGCACTAGGTAACCTGTCTACCACATAAGGACTGGTTCTGGCCCAGAAATTGTAGTTATTGGCTGTTTGGGCAATCTTCCATCTTGGCCGTTTGGGCAATCTTCCATCTCTCTCAACTTTCTGATTTGAAAGCCTGCATTTGCACTTGTTTCTGTCCTTGAACTCGTCTAGTGCAGATACAGATTCTTAGTTTTAGCACTTAAATTTGCTTGTTCATGCTCAGCACTTGTTCAGAACTTGTAAGCACTAAATAAGCTACTAATTCCTACAGCACTCAATCTTCCTCATTACCTAGAGGAAAACAGTTTTTGTACTTACTTTTCTCACTTGCTTAGAGAAAAACAGCTCTTGCATTCACTTTCCTCACTTATCTAGAGGAAAATATTTTTTTATTCAGGCATGTCCAAGGGTCAGCTCCCAGTGTTCTCTCCTGTCTATCTGATGAATCTGGGCATCTTGAGGCAATGTAGAAATTGCCTCATGTACACAGACAACCCTCTCCTCCTACCACCCAACATTACAACCTGTGAGAGATGCACTTATCTAGCCAAACTGGAGATAAAGCTTTCTCCAACCAAGACTGAACTTGACAGTCATGAGGAGAAGGTAAACATTTGCACCACACCACACTCATCACATAGTCTTACTAAATCTACATCACCAAAATCCACACAGAGTAACACAAAAACATTTGCGGAGGCTCTCAATAATAATCTGTCTAAGCAGAGACCTCCAAAGCAAAAACGCAAGCAACCTCCATCCCCCAACACAACCCAAATGACACATAGCCCACAGACTCAGTGTGTCACTCAACCACAGCCAATAAGGCAAAACAACGTACCCAACACACTGGTCATAGGTGGCTCTTTAGTCAGGCACACTGATGTCCCACTCACCAGGCTAGACAATGAGAAGGTTACTGTCAGCTGCCTGTCGGGTGCCAGGATCCGCCACATAACCCACGCACTCAGGTCACTCCTCAACAAGTACAAATATGACTCTGTCATTGTCCATGTTGGTTTGAATGACCTGAGACGTACCTCCCTGGACTACATGAAAAGAGATGGAAGAGCTCTCCGATCTTGTAGCCTAGGCAGGTATGACCCTAGCCCTGAGTAGCAATCTGCCATTACCCAGAATGATACCACAGTACAAGGACAAAATGATTGACTTCAACAATAGGCTAAGCTTCTGGTGTCATTCTAAGGGGATCCAGTATCTGCTTGGGATGACATGGTTGACAGATCACGATGCTTTGCCACAGATGGCCTGCACCTGTCGCCCCTGGGATTTCGGATACTGGCTAAGGCTCTTGCTGCCCCTATAGTGCCTTTTTTAGGCAGGGTTCAAATAACAAATTCACCACCATAACAGGAACAGGCAAGCAAAAACTGTGGGTAATGCTACTCAATGCTAGAAGTCTAAATCTCAAAATGCACTCACTCGAGGCACTCCTTAAAATGGAGAACATTGATATCTGTGCAGTGACTGAGACCTGGTTCAAGGCTCCAGAGAGCACCCCTGCACTACCAGGCTATAACTCATACCACACTTTTCGGCCATGTAACCTGGACCGAAACACGAAAGGCGGAGGTGTGTCCATATTCTTAAGGATATCCACACCTCCAGGCTAGTTGCTCAGCATAATGCATCCAAGGTTATCCAAGTGCAACTAACTCTGGGCAAAACTGCAATCCAAATTGTAGCTTGCTACAGATCCCCCACCATGCCCCAGGATTCCCACTCCTCTTTTCTTGATGCACTGGAAAATATTAGGGTTCAAGCAAACACCCTAATAATGGGAGACTTCAACTACCCCACCATTAACTGGAAAACTACTTGTGTACCAACTCCTTAGCTCAACGCTTTCTGGAATTCATAAACTCCAATGCCCTAGATCAACTTAATCACATCCCCACCAGGGGCAACAATATCCTAGACCTAGTCATTACCAACTTGAGTGACCGGTGCTCCACACCTGAAGTCAACTCCTTGTTGGTCCGATCCAACCATAAGCTTATCACCCTTGATATCCACATCCTGCCCCCACCCCCCATTAAAGAAACCACAGTAAAATATTTCTCCAAAGCCAACTTCATGCTTCTTAAGACAGAAGTGGTGAACTTCATGACACCCATGCAGATGGACAATACAGTTACAACTGCTGAATCCTACACAAATGCACTCCATAAGCACTTACATGAGTGCATGGATCGTGCTATCCCAAACAGAACCAAGACGCTATCCTCCAAAAAAGGAAGCCAATCTGCTGGTCTCCTGCCATAAACAAACTGTACAACAGAAGGAAGAAACTGTTGCAGAAGAGAGTAAAACCCCATGAGTGGAGGAGATCCCTGGTCATCCTCAGTAAGAAGCTGAGATCCCTTATAAGATCCTCCAAAGCTAGCTATGAAAACAAAATCACCACTAAATCCAAGGACAACCACAAAGCATTCTATAGCTATGTCAAGAATCTATATGGCAAAACTCAGATCTGCTCTGAGTTACAGCACAAAGGCATGAAAATTACAGAACCAACTGATATTGCCAATATCCTGGCAGATTGGTTCAGTGCTAACTTTACCCCCCCCCCCCCCCCCTAAAGGGCCCATATCTATACAGGAAGAATGCAGAGTCCCTGTAATCACAACTACGCAGGTAAAAGCTGCACTCTCTAAAGCCAAAAACACAGCATCCATGGGACCGGACAACATCCCAGGCTGCGTTTTACATGAACTTCAGAACAAACTGGTTCCCCACTTAAGTACCATGTTCAATAATAGCCTCGCATCAGGATTTGTGCCCACTGAATGGTGCACAGCAACAGTTAACCCACTCCACAAAGGGGGAGCCACCACTGATCCCGGGAACTATCGACCTATTAGCCTGATGAGCCTGGTCTGCAAGGCCATGGAACGTATCATCATGGAACTCATAAACAAAGACATTGGTAACCTCCAAACTCTGGATCCCACCTAGTTCGGGTTTGTGAAAGGGACATGATGCCTCCTGAACCTGATCGACTTCTTTGATGCAGTCACCAAAGCCATGGATGAGGGTAAGGTGGTTCACACAGCCTATCTTGACCTCGCTAAGGCTTTCGACACCATCCCCCATTCTGGAATTATAGCTAAACTCACTAAACTAGGTATAAATCCCTACATCACAAGATGGGTTGCCAACAGGCTCACTGACAGAACCCACACTGTAAAAGTTGCAGACTCCAAATATGACCTCAAAGCAGTGACAAGTGGAGTACCACAGGGTTCCGTCCTGGGACCTCTCCTGTTTGGTATCTACTTCTCTAAAGTACAGGCCAACACAGAAGGCCTCTGGCTAACAAAGTTCACAGATGACTGCAAACTAGGAGCTATAGTCAAGTCCCCAAATAATATGGACATCCTACAGAAGGGCCTCACTGAGACAGATGCCTGGTGTCAGAGCCATGGCCTCAAGCTCAATGTCAAAAAGTGCAGTGTCATCCCCTTTGGTAAAAACTCTGTACCCATGAACTACAACATAGGCAGCAATCTACTTAACACCGAATGCGTGATAAGAGACCTTGGGACCCAGGTGGATAGCAGTCTCTCCTATGATAGTCACATCGCCACAACAGTCAGGAAGTCCTTCTACGTGGCACACCTCATCATAAAAGGGTTCTCATCCAGGAAAAAAGAGGTCATTGTTCCCCTCTACTCATCACTCATTAGACCCATTATAGAGTACAACACCCCTTTTGGAATGTACCTCACAAGACATCTGCAACAGCTGGAAAGGCCACAGAAGTACCTCGCAAAGAGGATTACTGGCCTCAAACAAATGCCCTACATTGACCGCCTCAAAAAAACTCCAGCTTTACTCAGATCGTCTACTCCGAGGAGATCTCTGCCTAACATATAAAGCTATGTCAAACCCAGAGCTGTTGGACATGTTGCACCTAAAGAAATCCCAATCCCTCCAAGTTACACGCTCTAGGGACCTAAACCTTGTCACCACAATAAACAGGACATGCTGGAGGGATAGATTCCTGTCCCAGAGACTTCCTATACTATGGAACAAGCTACCCATCTATGTCAAGCAAAGTTCTTCATTAGCACTCTTCAAGAAAATTCTTGATGAGTGGATGGGAAATAGGAAATACACCCTGGGGATCACTTCTGTGTCTCTGCTCAACAGTGGCACAGGAAAATAACTTTCTTGGGTGGCGTAAGCCGTGGAACCTTGCTTGGACCGATAACCTAGTACCTACCTATGAACCCCACTGAGATACATATAATTGAACAGCTGATCACCATGTTAACTACACTGTACAGTAACTGATGAAAGAACACACAAGGCCGGTGGTAATCTCCAAAAAATTTATGTAAGCGCTTTCGTTGAACAAGTAATCCAACTTCTTCAGACACAGGACAACAGTTAAACATTCAATTTAAAATATTCCAAAAGGAAATGACATCAGCAATAATGTCAGCAGGAAATGACATCAGCAACAATGACATCATAAACAATCGCATACTTATAAAAAAATATATAAATAAAAATATGTTGTTTGTGCAATACTACTATGAATAAAGCTATAATATTAAACAAAAATACTTTATATACACAAATTGTAAAATAATGCCTCCCAAACAAAACTTATTCATCTTTCAAGTGCTTTTAACTTTAAAATACACTTCAAAGAGCAATACTCATTGAGACCTGGATAGGCAGAAGCATTGAGTTTCAACTGCCAATACAATTCTCTACTTTCTAAAATTAATGTATACTGTACAGTAATTACAGCAAGTTAAAGTCACATATATTTAAAGAACACTCATCATTACGTTAACAGTTTATGTACAAGGTCAAATTTAAATTTTACTACACAGACAGCAGATGAGGCATATGCAGGTTTTACTCATCTGACACAAGCAAGCAGGTGAGAATGTGTGAGGATTTTATGACATTTACTTGATGAGGCTGCAGCAGGAGAGAGCCCACTAATGGTGTTGTTACAGAAACTGAGACTGTTCTTGGTACATATAATTTCAATGCATTTTAAAATGTAAGCGAGAGATAATTAAAATAAGAAGGGGGTTGTAATTAGGGGTGTTAAAAATATAGGACCACAATGTTCACAAAGTATGTTTTCAAAGTAGTTTTTATATTTCAGATTTTTACTGGAAGAAAGTTACATAGTTTTGCAACTTGCACAGAGTATAGACTATCACCATTATGATTTTTAGAATTTTTAGTAAGTATTGGTTCAGTGACCACAGTTCTCTTTGAGGTGAGTACCGGTTTAACAAACTGGCTTGTGGCACAGCATCTGTCTGGGCTGTAGAGAACATTGTGTAAAGTCTTAATATGAGTGTAGGTAAAGCATTACATGGTTCAAGGCAGGGACTGAAGTACAAGCCAGTGATGTGTTTAATTAATGTGGTCACTTGCAATCTTATTACATGATTGGTCCAGTTTGTCTAACTGAGAGGACTGTAAGTTAGTCAAAACTGAGAAGGCATACAGGGAACAGATAGGTCTGAGCTATGGTCTTATGTGTACGGTTTGAAAGAAATGTCTAGACTTCATCAAGAAGCCGTAGTAGGGAAAAGATAGGTCTGAGCTATCGTCATATGTGTATGGTTTAGAATCAGAGGAGGTTAGAAAGGATTGGAAAGAGAGATTGGATAAGCAATTCACAAAAAAACAATGTGAGGATATATGTATGCCTCCCAAATATACAACAAAATCTAGAAGATTTAGGATATTTGCCTGGAAATGTTTACACGGATATTTTTATACCCCAAGTAGACTCCAGAGAATTTTTCCTCAGTCAGACAATAAGTGTTGGAGGTGTGAAGGGGAAGAAAAAGGTAACTGGGAATATATTTTCTGGGAGTGCAGTGAGTTGATGGACTTTAAGGATTCCCTGCAGGATGCACTGTCGAAGATGGTGGGTGGGCAGATTGGTCTGACAAGGTAGATGATTTTTCTGAGCTACAATACAGAATTGGAATTGCCTAAACATGGTAAGGCCTTGCTGTGTTTAATAATGATGGCTGCCAAAAAGCAATGACTAAATACTGGAAGTAGTGAATAGAGTAACATATAAAACAACTGGAATTGAGATATTTAGAAAAGGGTAGGAGCAAACTACATAGGAAAAATGGGAACTGAGGGATCAATACATAGAATGGAGGAATGAGGTCTAAAAGCAGCAGGATTTAAATGAGCTATGTAATGTTTGAGTGAGAAAGATTGGGTAGATTATAAGTGATATACAATGTTTGCAACTGGAAGTGTGTCAGTATGGTTTGTGATTTGTTTGTTTACAATACTGACAAATAACATCGGATACGGAAAGTCGTGTGGTATACAATGTCGAATGTCAATTGTCCGACATCCACATTTAACATTATATGACATAGCTGCAGGTGCCGTCAGACACCCAGGCTATGCAGCATAACTTGCTATGAGACCTTCATCGTAACAGCACAGCTTTTTACAATTTTGCAGGGGGGGGCAAGCCCTCCTGACCCCCACAACCCCTGCAAATTATAAATATCAACTCTGAGATCTGACTATAGTGAGGAAAGGAGTAAATTCCCAGGTCATCACTGTACAGCGATCTCCATTCACATTTCCAAACTCATAACAACGAATCACACTGTACTTTCACTTTCATTACTGTAGGCCGTGGTGTTACAGCGGTTAACGTTGACGCTTCACAGCAAGAGGTTCTCCGGTTTGATTCTCAGCTGGAGCACCTTCTGTGTGGAGTCTGCATGTCCTCCCCGCAGTCGAGTGACATTTAAAAAGATATGCAGGCAGGTGCGTGCATGAATGAGTGTGCCTTCTTTGAAGGTTGGGCTGGCACCTCAGCACCGTAAAAATCCACTGCCAATCTTTAGCTGACTGGAGTTCCGCTGTGGCGATCCTAACAGGGAAAAGCCGAAAGATATTAGTTTTTACTGAACTTTCATTATTATGTGTTTGCACTACCTCAGTTCAGGATTGTGCACTTTTGAAAGTGTACTTTCCTAGAACTGACATTCGACCAAATGCACTTCCAGATTGTGATAGTAAACCAATGTAGAATGCTGGCAATTAGGATTGTGTCAGCGTGGTTTGTTTTCATTTATATAAACGTATGATTGCCTATCTAAAAATTGATGGTTTAATAAAGATGTTTCTTGTTTAAAAAAAAAGGCAGGAATTGAATAATTCATGTAATATTGCTTAGGTTATATGATCTGTAGCAATATATGTGAAGTATAATGTTTATGTTAATATAGTTTGATTACTTTTATATGAAAGTAAATTTGCCTGTCACAAGTGATAATTTAATAAAAGTTTTTGAAAGAAAAAAAAAACAAAAGATGTCCTAGTGTATGGTGTTTTTTTTTTTAATGTTTGTACAGTATATTAGATATGCTTGACTGAATCTTAATCTGTGGTCAGTTATTATACCCAGTAATTTTGTGTTTTGTACTAATTCATAGGAGATTACAAGGCTAATGGCTTAAGGGCCCTTACAAGTTTAGCTAATATAACCCAATTTTACCCACTATATGCCCCTATGGGCAAGAGGATGGCAAGGATTTATGCCTTTGCATTAAGTATCTTACAGATTGTCCCAATCCATAAGGGACATAGGCACCACCCCAGGTGTGAAATTGCGAATCCCCATCCATTGATCCAAACTGTGTTTGAAGAGAGCCAGGGAAGGGCTCTGCTTAATGTGAATAGGAAGCCTGTTCCAAAGAAGGGGCAAACTCTGAGACATATATCTGTCTCTCCAGCATGTTTTGTTTGAGCCACCGACTAACCATAGATAACTAGATCAGGTGACCCTAGTGCTGCTTGACTTGCAGATGAGCAGTAGCTCCATCAGGGCTGGATTTGTGAGTGTTCAATTCTAGTATTATTGACTGATAACATTTTTAAGTCACAACAATTTTACTGTTGGGTTGAACAATACTGACTTAGGGATTGGGGTGGAGCTTTAGACAATACTGGAAGAATACAGATAGAGTGGTAACTATCTACAATGGTAGAATTTTTGAAGATAAGTGATATTACAGCCTCCTTTAACATAAATGAAAATGCATCAGTTCTGCAGTATGGGGAGTCATAAAGATGAAAGCAATTAGGACACCAATATTAAACATTAATCACCCTGTTGATCAAGAACCTAGGCCTCAAGAGGTGGAAAAGAAGCTCTGCCACATCTGCAAGACTTCATACTTAAAGACTTCAAATTCTGATTAAAACCAGTCAGCTCTACCTCCATCATGAAAAAATGCAAGCCAACTGTAAACCAAGAACCCCTCCTACTTTTTGTGCTTAAACAAAGAAATTAACGACCAGTTCTCAATGATGTGTGAGAAGCCCTTCTGAGTGACTGAACAAGCTGGAATGCACAGTTTTCTCAACAAACAGAAGAGCTCATCCAGTCAATTCATCACTGTAGAAATCTCCCTAGAGAAAAACCGCCAGTGAGTACTTCCATGCTTCTCCCTCTGCACTTCCACATTGGGTATTTCTGTAATTCTACTTCTGCTCTACCATGTTGTGCATTTCCTTCTTTCTCCCTTTGTTGCCACATTGGGTATTTCTGTGCTTTTCCCTCTATTCTACAACATTAGGTATTTCTGTGCTTCATCCTCTATTCTGCCACGTTAGGTATTTCTATGCTTCTCTTTCTGCTCTGCTGTGTTGTGTATTTCCCCGTTTCTCCCTCTACCCTAAGTATTGCTGTGCTTCTCTATTTTGCCATGTTAGGTATTTCTGTGCTTCTCCCTCTGTTATGCCAAATTAGGTAGGTTTTTGCTTCTTCCTCTGCCCTGCAGTTTGGGGTATTTCTGTGCTTCCTCCTCTACCCTGCAGTTTTGGGTATTTAATATAATTTGAATGCATCTTACTGACATACCCTTCCTCTCCACTGCTTTATTAAATCCAACAACTAAATATCCTTTTCACTGGAATATTTTTTTTTACTTGCTCAGTGTAAAAAAAAAACACAAATACTCTAGGATGATGCATGATGTTCTCTTCTTTCACCTGTTACATAATATTTATCTCTCTAACCATGCTTCCATATCTCAGACTCATTTAGCGAAGCCTAGAGTCACTAGTACCTATAAAGTAATCTATGCAACCATACCACAAAATAATTTAAGTCCATTCCCTCATTCCTATGTGCAACATCAGCTTTTTCTGCAAAGTCTTTCAAAAAGGAATGGGTAGAATTAGTTTCTTCTCTTCATACCACTCAAAATATTTCTAGGCACGGTATTGACTTCAAACCAGTGACAAAAGTCTCCTCCCCAAACAGAAATAAAAGCAATAAGTTCTCGGAGGACAATCCCAGAATCTTAAAAATAATGTCCTTCATTGCAAACACTTTCCCAGGAAAATCAAGGACAGTGTCAACATATTTTAAATGTACTGCATAACTTGATTCAATATTTTGTTTTTATTATTTCTCTTATATTAACTGCATTCACAATTCTTGGGACCACAACTATCTGAACACTCTCACCTGCTTCTGTTTGTGCCTTCCAATTCCCACTCCTCCAGTCTCCATTTCTCCATCACTTCCATCCTGGAACTGACCAAGACCTCCACCTCTCAAGTCATACCTTTCACTCATCACTTCATTGTTTGGTAAACTTTCATCACCTTCTCTTCACGCCACCTTTGACAAGCTACTCCATTTCCTCTAACAGCTATCAGCTTGCTTCAGCACTCCACTCTCGTGAGTCTGGCCTCAAGTCTATGTACTGCTTCCTGACAACACACTAAATGCACCTACACCTTCTTCAGCCTCAGTGTGATTCCTGCATTCCAGGTGCATAGGAAACACTCACTTTTTATTTTATTTATTTATTTTACTTACTGACATTTGTTAATCGGGTTAGACCAACTCAGCCAGCAGCCCATAGATCCGAGGAGAAAAGCTACAGACGTATTACATATTTTTACAATAAAATCAAATCAAAAATAAAAATGAGAGTAAAAAATTAAAACCACCATGAAAATATAACAACATTAACAGTTAGAGAATATCTGTACACAGAGCATGTTAAATAACAATTGACAGGTCTAGAGAATATCACACATGAAGTACATACAAACAGATAAACCAATCAAAAAATTGTTTTCTTTTTTTTTAAATAAAGCTATAGATGAATATATATATGTTATGGAAGTGAGGGGAGAGGAAGGTATAAAGGTTTGCGAGGCAAGTGCAAGGAACTAAAGACTAGAATAGGGAAAAGGAGTTAAAGTTGAGAAGAGAAGAGGCTTCATCAAGTAGGGGTTAGACAAGAGCAGGACCATGTACTCTGAAGAAAAATTTTAAGTTCTTTTTTGAACAGGTGTTTTTGAGGGAGTGAGTTCCAAGCATGTGCAACAGAGTATTTGTAGAGGGACTTTCCTATATTTTTATTGGGTTTATATATGTCAAGGAGGTGTTGCTGGAAGTATGAAGGTGACAATGGGGGGGTTGTAGTAAGAGACTAGGTTGGAGATGGAAAGGCAGGAAGAGGGGTCATTCAGGATAGAGTGTGTACTGTGAAGTTGGGGTATAAGTAGCTGTTTAGAGAATTCTGGCCATTGGAGTGATTTAAGGGCGAGACAGTGGTGGGATTTATAGGGGAGATTAGTGGTAAACCTGGCTATTTTGTGATACGTTTGCTCTAGTCTAGTGACTAGTGATAAGTGAAGTTTGAACCTTAGAAAGGACAGGGGCAGCATAGAGAAGCCAGGGTAGAAGAAGGAACTGAGCAAGGGAAGGTTTGGAAGAAGATGACAGAGATTTCTGGTTGCGATAGAGAAGTCCGTGTTTCTGGTGGGTCTTTTTTATACATTGTTGAATATGAGTATCAAATTTTAGTTCATCATCAATAATTACTCCAAGTAGTTTGGTATGGGATTCAGGTTTGATGATGGTGTTATTAAGAGAGGTGATGGAGAAAGAGGGTTTGTGCTGGGCGAGTGTTTTCGGGAAGAAGAGAAGGAGTTTAGTTTTTTTTTGGATTTAGTAGTAAATGGTCAGAGAGACACGTTTCGACAGAGGTGAATGTTTGTTGAGTGGGAGCTAGGAGTTCAGGGATGTTGTGGGCAGAGATAATAAGGGTGGAAAGAGTACAGTTTGCCAGTGGATAGATTGCTACCCGCCGGAGAGGTAGGTAAAGAACCAGTTGATGGAGGAGGAAGAGAGACGTAGATTAGAAAGTTTAGTAAGGAGTTTAGAGTGAGAGATAGTATCAAAGGCCTTTGAAAGATCAAAGAATGGTCAGGAGCAGAGCAAGTTATGGTCACGGTCTTCAGTTATTGTTTGAGTAAAGGAGAGTAATGCAGTGGCTGTGCTACGGTGGGGTCTAAAGCCATGTTTAGTAGGAGTAAGGAGATTGTTGTCAAGAAGGTGTTTGATTAACTGAGCATGGATGCACTTTTTTTAAATTTTAGAAAGGGGGACAGGATAGCAATGGGTCTACAGTTAGAGGGATCAGTAGAGTTTCCACCTTTGTGAAGAGGGATTGTATAAAAGGATTTCCAGATATCTTCTGGGACAAGGGCCTCAGAGATGGAACGATTAATAAGTATAGTGACACAGTAGGCGATGGATTGTGCAGCTATTTTTAGGAAGTAGGAGGGTAGTTGGTTGGCAGAGGGGGTGCAAGGCTTAAGCTTATTTAGAAGAGATTTAATAGTGGTAATTGGGACTGGTTAGACAGAAAATGTATTGGGAAGAGTTTTGTTAAGAGGTGATAGAGGGGTTGCGTGAGCTGTACTATTTTGTATAAACTTTTGGATACTTTCTATAAATAGTCGTTGAGGAGAGTGGGAGTTTCAGTGGCAGTGTTGTGCAGAAATGGGTTGAGAGTAGTGAATTTACCTGGGTGGAGCAAGTTATTGATGAGGTCCAGAAATTTTCTGGATTTTTGTGAGGGCTGCATTGGTTGGAGGAAAATAAGCTCTCTTATCCTTGATGACTATTTTTTGTCTGGTTTCTGAGTTTTTTGTATGTCTGAAGTAAGGGAGGGGATTTATTTTTAACCCAGGATTTCCAGGTGTCATCTCTTTTGTGCATGATCATTTGGGTTTGTTTTGTAAGCCAGGGGGACTAGTTGGATTTAATTCAGATTTTGCTAGACAGGGCAACAGAATCAAGAGTGTCAAGGAATATCTTATTGAAGAACCTTACAGCCTCACTGAGAGGGAGATGGTATAGGAAGGACAAATTGATGCCAGATAGCTTAGAGTTAAAAGTGTCTGGGTCAAAGTGGGTGAGGTTCCAACATATTATGTAAGCATGGTCTTTGGGAAAATGTTGGGTGAATCTATGAGTAAAGGTTAGGAAGTGATCACTTAAAGAGTTTATGTCAATGTATCAAGCCTGGCTAACTCTCTCTAGAATGTGTAAAAATCTGTTAACCAGTTTACTGTGCAATTTAATGTAATCATGACTTGTGCTCAGGATTAACTGTAACCTGTGGAACTTGTTTAACTTGCTTACTTATGTAATCTCTGTAAATAGTCTGTTTGTAATATGTAATGCTGGTATTATGTAATGCTGTATCTGCTTACCCTTGGAGCTTTTCTCCCCAGGCCTCCGCTGAAAATGGACATGCATCCAGTCGGACTATCCCGGTCAACAAATGTAAAATAAAAATAAAAATAAAGTTTAGAAGTATGACAGGGTTATGTTAATGTTTGGGAGATGATGTAAGAATCTAGTCAAGGATAGGTCCAGAAGGGGAGTTTTTGTTAGTTTTAGTAGTGGTAGAAATGTGTTGGTGAAATTCATGGAGGCTGAGACTATGGCTAGGGGATGAGGGGGACAGTTTATACCAGTCTATGTTAACATCTCCAAGTATGATGGTTTCATAGGGGACATGCTGAGTGAGCCAGGAGACAAGGTTCTCTAGGATTGGAATATTATTGCCGGGGAGAATGTATATAGAGACTATGGCAAATTTTTTATGTGAGTTTAGATGACAGTTAATGATATGGATTTCTGCAGGTGAGAAAGTTGGAACAGAGATGGAGAGAGGGGACAGTTTAGTAGTTCAGAGTAGATTACAGCCACTCCCCTCCTCGGTTATTGGCTCTGTCTGAGTGAAAGATAGTGTAGCCTGGAGGTAAGATTTCCAAGTTGAGGATGTGTGGTTTAAGTCAGGTTTCTGATAGAGTAAGGATGTGGGGAGATGCATTAGAAATCCAAAAGTGCAGTTCTCTTATTTAATGTAAAATGGTTTGAATATTTAGTGAGAAAATTTTTAGCGATTTAGGTGGGGAGTGTTGTTAGGAGGAGGTAGGTGGGTGGAGAGGTTAGTGTTGAGGTACTGTGCAAGCAAGGGGTGGGAGGTCCTGGGTTGGGGTGGATGTCACCATCCAAGAGAAGCTCGTCAAAGAATGTGAGAATATAGAAGCATAGGTTCAGAGCAGAAGGATATCTAGGTTTCCAACTAGTGGGGAGAGATGAGCTAGAAAAAGTGGTAATTTTGAAGAGGTCAGATGGTGAGGTGGGGAAGAGTGATGGTGAGAATAAATATGGGTAACAGAGTGGGTGTTGAGAGAATGAGAGAAGGTGGGAGAGACTGGTTGAAGGCAAAGTGAAGCATGGTAGGAGGTTGTTAGTGAGAGGAAGAAGAGAAAGGTGACAGAGAGATAGAGGTGCCACATTACAGGAGACAGAGTACAGAGGGGGAATGAGTAGTAGATATGGCTATGTAGTGGTATAGGGTATGAGAGTGGGAGGAGATGCTTCAAGATGAGAATATGAATATGTGGTAGGGAATGGATGGGACTAGAAAGGGGACAAGGTAGGTAATGAGGCTATATGGAAGGAAAGTGTAGAAGGAGTGGTTATCAAGGAGAAAAGGTGTTAATTAGAGTGGCTGACTGGGTGGAAGAAAAGGAAGGGGTGTGGTGTAGAGAGTATAAATGTAATGAAGGAGGGGTGGGTGGGAATGGGGTAGGGTAGAGAAGCGGAGTAAGACTGAGCACAGTGAGGGCGAATGGAGTGGGTTAACACAGATGGAAGAGGTGCATGAATCACGAAAAAAAAAATCAGGAAGACTAAATTGATGGTAGTTTGCAGGTAAGTGATACGCTGAGGTATCACAGGTTTTGAGGGGAGAATATGTCTGTTACAAACAGCAGACACTTTTAGTCCTGAGCTTATATTAGTTTCCTTTTGCAGCATATAATAGCTTTTACTAAAGTGAGATATGTTAGGAGTGCCAAGGGTATCTTAAGGGAGAATTATGTTAGGAGAACAAGAAAGGGGGGGGCTATGAACCAGGACTTGGAGAAAGCTGTGACATGAAAAAAACAATCACCAACTAGCCTAGGTCAGTACCACAGGAAAATAAAACTATAAGACTACAAAATAAATGTAATATATAAGATGAATAAAATATAAGAATATAAAACAAATGCAAAGCTTTGGAAAATTGTATATATTTGTTAAAATAAACGGGAGGAAAAGGGGGGAAGGGGTACCGTAGTGTGCACAGCAGAAGAATCGGTAGGAGTATAACAAATAGAAGATTATAATAGACCTACACTGCTCACAGTCTGTTGATAAAAGCAGGACTTGCAGTAGCTTTTACTGGTTAGTACTGGGTTCCACTCTATATGTTCTTGTATGCAGGCAGTTACTTCAGGGTTTTTTATTTTTGTTTTTGTTGGACTTTTGAATGTGGTTAAGGGAACTGCTCACATCTGTTGACAAAAGTGGGACTTGCAGTAGCTTTTACTGGTTTGTATTGGGTTCCCCTCTCCATGTTCTTGTATGCTGGCAGTTGCTTCAGGTTTTTTGGACTTTTGAAAAATGGTTAAGGAAACTGCTCACAGTCTGTTGATAAAAGTAAGACTTGCAGTAACTTTTACTGGTTTGTATGGGGTTCTGCTCTCCGTGTTCTTGTATGCAGGCAGTTGCTTCAGTTTTTTTTTTTGTTTTGTTTTGTATTTTTGTTGAATTTTTGAATGCGGTTAAGGGAACTGCTCACAGTCTGTTGATAAAAGTAGGACTTGCAGTACCTTTTACTGTTTTTTTATGGGGTTCTGCTCTCCATGTTCTTGTATGCAGGCAGTTGCTTCATTTTTTTTTTGTTTTTTTTTTTTTTGGTTGGACTTTTGAATGTGGTTAAGGGAAAGTACAGTTGTGTACACGTACGATAAATGTAAATGTTTGAGTGTATTCACTGTTGCAGTCATCACATTTCGGTTGATTCCCAAAGCTAAGAAAGGGAGGAGGAAGTTAGAGAGCATTAGGGCCAGCTATTAAGCCCTGCAAAACTGCAGTGGCAAAACCAGCTCTGGATTTAGAAACAATAGGCATGTGGTAATGTAGAGAGCTCCAGGTAGCAGCTTCTATGATGTCCATGGTAGGGACTCCTCTGAGAAAGGCTGCAGAGGTAGATGCAGCCCTGGTGGAATGTGATCTTATCCCCTGTGGGGGAGGTTTTCCATGGTGCTTGTAGCAGAAATTAATGCAATGGGCTATCCATTTGGAAATGGTTTGCTTTGAAATGGCCTTCCCCTCTGCCCCTGCAACAAAGCCAATTAGCAGCTGTTCAGATTTTCTGAGAGGTTTAGTCCTGTCCAAATAAAATCTAAGTTGTCTGTGCACGTCCAGAGAGTGCAGTATTCGTTCTCCTTTGTTCTGTGGATTACGGGGAAAAGTACGCAAATTAATGGACTGATTTAGGGCCACACTAGACACCACCTTGGGCATAAAGGAAGGATTGGTCCTGAGGGAAGCCCTGTATGCATGGAAGATAATGAAGGGTGCCACTGCCATGATGGCCTGTAATTCAGACACTCTTCTTGCTGAAGTGATGGCTAGAAGGAAGGCTATTTTCCAAGAAAGGAATTTCAACTCAGCTGTTGCAGCTGGCTCAAAGGGAGGGGTGAGCTTTTCCAATACAAAGTTAAGGTTCCAGGCTGGAGTGGGGGCTCTCGTGGGGTTTCTTAAAATTTTGGCCCCTCTAAGGAATTGTTTTAGCAGGGGGTGAGAGAAGAGGGGTGGCTCAGTACTGGAATGTCCTGAAATGACATAGACATGAATTTTAATTGACGAGAAGGATAGGCCCTTGTGGAGCATTTCTGTTAAGTACTGAAGAATATGAGGTAAACTGGGCACCATAGTGCCCATATACCCTTGGTCTGGCTCCAGGAACAGTATAATTTCCACTTTTCAGCATAGGATTTTCTAGCACTAGGTCTTCTTGCTTCCAGAATGACATCTAGCACCTGCTTACTGAGGGATGCAATTGGAGAGCTCAAGGAATTAGCCAGGTTGCAAGGTTCAGGGCTTGAAGCTGAGGGTGCAGAATCTGGCCTGCCTGCTGGGACAGCAGGGAAGGTATCTGAGGTAGGTGCCATGGATCCAGCAGTATCATGCTGTGGAAGAGGGGGTACCAGTGCTGGCGAGGCCAGTCTGGTGCAATAAGTATTGTCCTTGGTTTGTCCTGTTTGATCTTTAGTAGAACCTTTGAGTGGAGAGGCAGAGGGGGAAAGGCATAAACCAAGAGGCTTTCCCACGTAAAGGACAGGGCATCCCCTTTCCAAGCTTGACTGTGGGGAGTCCTCATGCAGAATTTGTCCAATTGGTAGTTCTGGGGGGAGGCAAACAAGTCTATCTCTGGAGTACCCCATTTGTTCCTCAAGAGGTTGAATATTTTTGGCTGCAGTTTCCATTCGTGTGGGTCCATGAGATTTCTGCTTAGGTCATCTGCCAATGAATTTAGCTTGCCTGGCAGGAATTGAGCTTGTAGGTACACTTGGTAGCTCAACACTATGTTCCACAGAGCCATGGCTAGTCTACAGAGAGGGTACAAGTGTGTTCCCCCCTGCTTGTTTATGTACCACATAAGTGTGGTGTCATCTGTCTTTACCAATAATTGTCCTGGAAGAACGTGGTCCTTAAAGGCTGTCAGGAAATTCTGTACAGCTAACATTTCTTTTTGGTTGATATGTAGGTACATCTGATTCGGGTTCCATTCGTCCTGAATGCACTGTCCTGCCAAGTGAGCCCCCCCCCCCCATGCATAGTCTGATGCGTCTATTGTTAGGGTTTGGGCGGCAGGGGGTAGAATGAAAGGGAGTTTCTTGTTGAGGTGGCAGGTCTCTGCCCACCAAAGGAATTCTGTATTTATACAAGGAATGATAGGAATCACTGATTCCAGGTCCTGAGAATGTTGACACCATAGACTTTTTAGATACCATTGTAGTTTCCTCATATGTAGTCTTGCATATGGAATTAGTAGAATGCAAGAGACCATGAACCCCAGGGCTTGCAAAATTTTCCTTGCAGATAGCTGGGTCTTTGTGGCCAGTAGTTTGAAGTAGGTTGTCAAATAAATATGTTTCTCTGGCGTGAGGTAAGCCATCTGGGAAGTTGTGCTCAAGCTTGCTCCCAGGAATACAATCTGTTTGCAGGGTACTAGATGAGATTTCTTTTCATTTTTGGTGTACCCCAGTGAGGTTAGAAGTTTCTTTACGAATGCCAGATGCTTCAACAGCATGTCCTGGCTTTCTGCCTGAATCAGACAATCGTCCAGATATGGGTATATTTGAATATTTCCCTGCCTGCACAATGCAATGGCTGGAGCTAGATACTTTGTGAATACCCTGGGCACAGTAGATAAGCCAAAGGGAAGTGCAGAGAACTGATAGTGGATGGAGCCTGCTCTTAAGTGTAGGTATTTCTTGCAAGATTCCATTATTGGAATGTGCAGGTAAGCTTCCTTTAAGTCTAAGGATGCCAACCAGGCATATTTGCCTAGCATGGGAAGCAGCTGTTGAAGTGTTAGCATTTTGAATATTGGGAATACCAAAAAGGTGTTTAGAATAGAGAGGTCCAGAACAGGACGCCAGGAGCTGTCTTTTTCTGGGTACCAGGAAAAGTCTTGAATAAAAGTCTTGTCCCCCTTTCTTCTGCTGGAACAGGTTGAATAGCCCTGATACTTAGAAGAGAGAGAACCTGCTGTTGAACCTCTGTCCACTGATTTGGAAAACTATATTTAAAACCCATTTGTCCTGGATAATGAGTTCCCAGTTTTTTGCATGCAGGGTGTGCTTTCCTCCTAAGGGAGCAGGCAGTTGAGCAAGGCTTGGAAGGGTTAAGGTTAAGTCACTGTGACATTTTTTCATAGGGGGGTGTCTTACAACTTCCTGCTTTGGAAGTGGGAGCCCCACACTGCTTAGGCCTGTGTGTAGCTTGAGACTGTAACCTAAGTGGTTCCTGGGTTTGGACTGAGAAGGCCTGGAAGAGACCGGAAAGGACCAATTCTTAGAAAGCCAATGCCTACTAAATCTGGGAGGCTGTACTTGCAGGAAATCTTTAACAGTTTGCATAGATTTAGCTTTTTTCTCCATCTTTTTAAGGACTTCTGCTTTGTTGGCAAACAGGTGGTCTTGGTTTAAGGGACCGTCCAGAAATTTAGCTTTAACATGAGCTGGTAAGTTTTGCTCCTTAAGCCAAGCATGCCTTCTAAGTACAGACCCAGTGACAGCAGCCCTGCAAAATGCTTCTAAAGGGTCAAAACCACATTGCAAAGTATGTTTACCAACTTGTTCAGCATAATGCATTAAATCCTGTAATTCTTTATGTTCAGCACAGTCAGGAATCAACATAATTTTCTGTTTAAGTAGTCCCATAATATGCTGCTGATACTTTAACATATGAAACTGGCAATTTAAGGCCCTAATGGCCAAAGTAGCAGAAGTGTATACCTTCTTACCCTAGCTGTCCAAGGCCCTAAAATCTCTATCAGAGGTGGTAGGGTTTTTGGCAGCAGTAGCCTTAATGCCCTTTGGTCCTTGGGAAATGGTCTCTGGATCCGCAGTAGGATTCTTGAAGAGGAACTTGTGAGAGTTAGGTACTCTGTAATACCAGTCAGATTTTTGGGGAGCTAGAAGTAAAGTGTTTGGGGCCAGGCTAGATTCCAAGAAGGCATCATCTACAATGTCCAGAACAGGAGGGATAGCTAAAGGCCTGTGTTGAGGGAGGAGTAAGAATTCCCTAAGCCTCTTTTTGGAGTCAGAGTAATCCTGGCTTTCCCAGCAGAAATGCTCCCTAAGAGTGTGCAAGGTTTCACCAAAAGAAAAATCTTCTGGAGGGGAAGCAGAGGGAATGGAATCCTCTGCATCAGAATCCTCAAAGGTAGATAAGGGCAAATCCTGGTAATCAGAAGAAACAGAAATTTCAGAATCCTGATCAGAAGAATCAGAAGGAAAATCAGTTCTAGGTCTCTTAGAGTGGAAAGGCTGACTTCCCCTAATTAAAGTAGTAAGGTCCTCAGCCATTCTAAGCATTTGACTTTTTAGGCATATGGGCCTGACCATGTGGTTTGGACGTGCATTTTCTAGGCGTGGGCCGAGTTTTAGGCCTGGATGAAGAAGATGGCATTAGTTTAAAATGCAAATCTGTAGGTCTGAATACACCCTCAGAAGCCGGTGACTGCACAGAGGCTCTGGACCTATCCAAGGTAGAGACATCCACAGGTTCCATAGTCGAAGAAGCATCTCGTGGCATACCGGACTCCGAATGGGTCACAGTAGAGGCCTGCGAATCTGAAGTAGCGGGTATCAGGGGCTGCAAAAGCACCTCATTGAGTACCGGCGAACTGGAGACTAGCTTAACTGAAGCATCATTGGCAGTTCTGGACTTATGTGGTCTGTCTCAGTCTTTATCCTTACGTTTTTTCGGAATATTGGTAGTCGGATGGCTTACCAAAGCCATTTCTGGATAGTTAAACTGAGTACCAAAATAATTTGCTGAGAAAACAGACCGACGACAAATAGTTTGAGGGTTGAATAAGGCACCAAACCGACAGCGAGGAACATCGTGGCCTGGGCCTAAGCAAGGAATGCAGTACAAATGAAAATCTTTATGAGGTATTTGCTTTCCACCGGTAAGACAATTGTTAACTTTTACTGACATTGGTTAAGAGCAAGAAAAAGGATCCCCAACAGGGTACTTAACTTTTTTCGAAGACTTCTGTTCTAAAACTCGAAAATGAAAATTTCAGGAGTCGGCCAACCGGCACTTGCGAACTGCTTCTGCTTCGGGCACCGCATGGCAAGAAAGACTGAGGTAATGGCGTCGGCTGCATGTTTTATACCCCTGACAACCTGGTGTCATGGAAGAAGAGACAGAATGTGATGCAGGAATCCAAGACTCTGGTATTCAGGCTGGCTGAGGGCTACCTGCAGGCAGATAACCCAAATGTAATGACTGCAACAGTGAAACATGAAGAACATCTCTCCAGTCTCCTTAGCAACCTCTTCCTTAAATGTTGTCAACACCCTACAATTCTAGGAATTCAAGCCTAGGAATACTTACAAACATACTACATATATTGGCATATTAGTAATATAGAATGATGACATAAAATTATTATTTTTTTTCTTTCAAAAATCCATAACTGATTGAGACAGAGATATAACGAGAGAGAGGGGGGGGGGGGACAGTCCAACTTGGTTTGTCTATTATGTTTCAAGTCCAGATATGCATACCCTGGACTAGCAACATTTTTAGTCAACCAGAAGACTTTTAATTAAAAAAGAAAACTCATTAATTTTCTCTCATTCTGTTCTCCATTTTATCTGTAAATTGAATATTAAACTCTCCTGGTTTAATTTCTCCAAATGCTTAGCTATTTTGTTTACATACCCTGACAGAAATGGACTACATACCAAAGTCAGGGCATAATTAAAGCTACTGAAATCAGTACTGTTTCAGTCTTAGATGTTAGCCAGGCATGCTCCTCTCTGCATCCACAATTTGCACGGAAGTGTCTCCTTCTGGTAACATATTTAAGTACAACTGTAATTTTTTATTACTCCTGTTGCTCCTTCTACTGCTAGAATTTTATAGGCATCTCTTCCACATTGCTCTTATTTCTGCATGCAGATTTTAAAACTTTGTGTCTAAACTGAGATTAAAGTTGTTTGTGGATCTTTGTTCTCCAAGTGGTGATTTTTTGCATGTACTTTGGTTACCTTTCAACTGCACCTGGTTTATGTTTTTTTTCTGTTCTTTTCAGAGATTTTGGTTTCCATAATCATTGACAGTGTCAATTTGAGTGGCATTTCAATTTACACCGTTCCTCACATGGGTGGTAAAGCTGATACATGTTGAGGTTGCCACACTGATGTGGGCTGTCCTTCTGTAAGTCCCTCTATGAATGGCATTTTAAATTTAAACAACTTGCTTCTAAGACATACTTATTCACTTAAAGTGTTCTCCAGTTCTGATAACAGTGACACAAGTGGATTGACCTTTTACAAAACATGAATAAAGTTTTGAAAGGAACATTTTCAAACAAAAATTACTGATTTACGACAATGTTTACTCTGAACACTGTGTTGTTGTATCTTTCAGCTTTTCCCGGTTAGGGGTCGCCACAGCGGAACTCCAGTCCGCTAATGATTGGCAGTAGATTTTTACGTACCAACTTGCCAGGCCTGACGCACAACCTTCAACGAAGGTACGCCCATTCACGCATGTCTCCACACAGAAGACGCTTTAGCTGAGAATCTAACAGGATGTCTTACTGTGAGGCGACAATGCTACCGCAGCACCACCACCGCAGCTCTGAACAGTGTATCAAAGCTAAAATGGTTCTCAAAGGGCTTAGACTGAACATATTTCCCAACAACATAAAATTAAACATTGATTTGTATAGACTTGTATATATTTTTTCACCACGTTGGCTGTGACCTTATGAGGATCTTGATGAAACATGATGAGTACAATATAAAAGCACTCATGGACAAAATCACATCTCTACATCAACAAATGTAAAATCTTCTTCTTCTTTCAGCTGCGCCCATTAGGGGTCGCCAGAGCGGATCATCTGTTTCGATTTCTTCCTGTCCTCTCCTCTGCATATTGCTCTGTCACACCAACCACCTGCATGTCCTCTCTCACCGGATCCATAAACCTTAACTTAGGCCTTCCTCTTTTCCTGTTACCTGGCAGCTGCATCCTTAGCATCTTTTTCCCAATATACTCTTCGTCCCTCCTCAGCACATGTCCAAACCAATGTAATCTTGCCTCTCTGGCTTTGTCTCCAAACCTTCCAACCTGGGCTGACCCTCTAATATACTTATTCATTATCCTGTCCACCCTCGTCACACCCAGTGCAAATCTTAACATCTTTAACTGTGCCACGTTCAGCTCTGACTCCTGCCTTTTTGTCAATGCCACCATCTTCAACCCATATAACACAGCTGGTCTCACTTCCCTCTTGTAGACCTTCCTTTTCAATCTTACTGGTACTCGTCTGTCACAAAATTACTCGACACTCTTCTCCACCCACTCCATCCTGCCTGTACTCTCTTCTTCACCTCTCTTCCACACTCACCATTACTCTGAACTGTTGATCCCAAGTATTTAACCTCATCCACCTTCGCCATCTCTACTCCCTGCATCCTCACCATTCCTCTATCCTCCCTCTCATTCAAACACATATATTATGTCTTAGTGCTGCTGACCTTCATTCCTCTTTTCTCTAGAACATATCTCCACCTCTCCAGGGTCTCCTCCACCTGTTCCCTACTCTCACTACAGATCACAATGTCATCTGCAAACATCATAGTTCACGGGGACTCCTGTCTGATCTTGTCTGTCAACCTGTCCATCACCATTGCAAATAAGAAAGGGCTCAGAGACGATCCTTGATGTAATCTCACCTCCACCTTAAACGCATCCACCACTCCCACCGCAGACCTCACCACTGTCACACTACCATCGTACATATCCTGTACCACTCTTACATACTTCTCTGTCACTCCCGACTTCCTCATACAATACCACAACTCCTCTCTAGGCACCCTGTCATATGCTTTCTCTAAGTCCACAAAGACACAATGCAACTCTTTCTGACCTTCTCTGTACTTCTCCATCAACACTCTCACAGAAAACATCACATCTGTAGTGCTCTTTCCTGGCATGAAACCATACTGCTGATCATTAATCATCACCTCCCTTCTTAACCTAGCTTCCACTACTCTTTCCCATAACTTCAGGCTGTGACTGATCAGTTTTATCCCTCTGTAGTTACTACAGCTCTGCACATCACCCTTATTGTTAAAAATCAGTACCAAAACACTTTCTCCATTCCTCAAGCATCCTCTCACTTTCCAAGATTTCATTAAACAATCTAGTTAAAAACTCCACTGCCATTTCACCTAAACACCTCCATGCTTCCACAGGTCCATCTGGACCAAAAGCCTTTTCATTCTTCATCCTCTTCACAGCTATCCTTACTTCCTCCTTGCTAATCCATGGCATTTCATGATTCACTATCCGCACATCATCCAACCTTCTCTCCCTCTCATTCTCTTCATTCATCAGCCCCTCAAAGTACTCTTTCCATCTGCTCAACACTCTCTCTCCTCGCTTGTGAGTATGTTTCTCTCATTATCCTTTATCACCTTTACCTGCTGCACATCTTTACTAGCTCGGTCCCTCTGTCTAGCCAATCTGTACAGGGCCTTTTCTCCTTCTTTAGTGTCCAACCTTTCATACAACACTTCATACACCTTATCCTTAGCCTTCGCCACCTCTCTCTTTGCCATGCACCTCATCTCCTTATACACCTGTCTACTTCCTTCATCTCTCTGACAATCCCACTTTTTCTTTGCCAACCTCTTTCTCTGTGTACCCTGTACTTCCTCATTCCACCACCAGGTCTCCTTGTCCTCCTTACTCTTTCCAGATGTCACACCAATCACCTTTCTAGCCATCTCCCTTACTAGCTCTGCTGTAGTTACACAGCTATTCAGTAACTCTTTACTGCCACCCAGTGCCGGTCTTAACTCTTCCCTGAACTCCACCTTACAATTACCCTTTTTCAATTTCCACCATTTGATCCTTGGTGCTGCCCTCACACTCCTCCTCCTCTTCTTGATCACCAATGTCATCCTACAAACTACCATCTTATGCTGCCTAACTACACTTTCCTCTGCCACCACTTTACAGTCTCCAATCTCCTTCAGACTGTCCCTTCTACATTAGATATAATCCATCTGTGTGCATCTCCCTCCACTCTTGTATGTCATCCTATGCTCCTCCCTCTTGTTAAAATATGTATTCACCACAGCCATGTCCATCCTTTTCGCAAAATCCACTACCATCTGACCTTCTGCGTTCCTTTGCTTAACACCATACCTACACATCACTTCCTCATCCCCTCTGTTCCCTTCACCAACATGCCCATTGAAATCTGCTCCAATCACCACTCTCTCACCCTTGGGTACAGTCATCACCACTTCATCCAACTCACTCCAAAATTTTTCTTTCTTATCCATCGCACACCAAACCATTGAGCATATGCACTAACAACATTCATCATTACACCATCAATTTCCAGCTTCATAAACATCACTCTATCCAACACTCTTTTCACCTCCAAAACACTCTTAGCATACTGTTCCTTCAGGATAACCCCTATGCCATTTCTCCTCCCATCTACACCATGATAAAATAATTTGAACCCACCTCCAATACACCTAGCCTTGCTCCCCTTCCATCTGGTCTCTTGCACACACAATATACCAACCTTCCTTCTGTCCATCATATCAGCTAGCTCTCTCCCTGTACCAGTCATACTGCCAACATTAAGATTTTCGAACCTCACTACCACAGTCCTAGCCTTTACCTGCCTTCACGCATGTCTTCCACCTCTTCTCCTCCTTCGGCCAACAGTAGCCCAATTTCCACCAGCACCCTGTTAGCCTTCAGACTGTCCCTTCTACATTAGATATAATCCATCTGTGTGCATCTCCCTCCACTCTTGTATGTCACCCTATGCTCCTCCCTCTTGTTAAAATATGTATTCACCACAGCCATGTCCATCCTTTTCGCAAAATCCACTACCATCTGACCTTCTGCGTTCCTTTGCTTAACACCATACCTACTCATCACTTCCTCATCCCCTCTGTTCCCTTCACCAGCATGCCCATTGAAATCTTCTCCAATCACCACTCTCTCACCCTTGGGTACAGTCATCACCACTCAATCCAACTCACTCCAAAATTTTTCTTTCTTATCCATCGCGCACCAAACCATTGAGCATATGCACTAACAACATTCATCATTACACCATCAATTTCCAGCTTCATAAACATCACTCTATCCAACACTCTTTTCACCTCCAAAACACTCTTAGCATACTGTTCCTTCAGGATAACCCCTATGCCATTTCTCCACCCATCTACACCATGATAAAATAATTTGAACCCACCTCCAATACACCTAGCCTTGCTCCCCTTCCATCTGGTCTCTTGCACACACAATATACCAACCTTCCTTCTGTCCATCATATCAGCTAGCTCTCTCCCTGTACCAGTCATACTGCCAACATTAAGATTTCCGAACCTCACTACCACAGTCCTAGCCTTTACCTGCCTTCAGGCATGTCTTCCACCTCTTCTCCTCCTTCGGCCAACAGTAGCCCAATTTCCGCCAGCACCCTGTTAGCCAACAGTACTGGTGGAGGTCGTTGTTAACCCAGGCCTCGACCAATCCAGTATGCATATCTGTACTGTTTTCCGCATGTATGATTGGCAAAATTTTACGCCAGATGCCCTTCCTGACGCAACCCTCCCCATTTATCCGGGCTTGGGACTGGCACAAAGAAATGCACTGGCTTGTGCATCACCAGTGGCTGGGTTGTAAAATATTGTGTGTTTTTTTGGTTCATCAGAGTACAAAGTACTTTTTGTTCAGTTGTCAAGAGACAAATATTAAAACAACCTCTCAGCAGATGAGTGACGTCCCTAAAGGTGGTACTATTAATGATGATGATTTTTTAGGAATGGAAAAACACACTTAAAAAAGCAAATGGACATTTTGAACAGGTCCGAACAAACTTCTCAGCCAACCACAGCTGAGCTAGTAATTTACAACAGACTAGACATTATAAATCAGACTTCCTACCAAGATGCAATCAAATATGGGACACCTTTACCACAATGAGGAAGGGCTAGAAGTTTGGCCCGCTGAAATAGTTGTGCCAGGGGATGGATCAACAGTGGATGAAGCTGTTACAGTTAGAGTTAAAGAGACTACTAATGTGGACTCAAATGAGACTTTTGATTGCAGCTATAAAATTATTAACTTCAGTATGAATTCTTTTTCTGATAAAGAACGGAATGTTTTAAAAAAAGAAGTTATGCACTCACCACAACATTCCATCTGTGTTGGTCATTTTTATTCTTCCTTAATGAATGGGTTCGGATCAGACTCTCAGAATCAACTTGGCCACCTTCTATAGACTCTAGGATCTGACTCTCGTGCTCCTCTCTTACCCACAACGCCCTGGCCACTGCAATACCTCAGGCTGAGTTTGCTGCTGTTGTATGTATTATTATCAGAAAATACAATAACAATGTTATGACAGAAAAGTGATAGCTGAAAGATCAGGAGCTCAAACTGGAACTATGTCTCCAATCAACAATTCTGTTAGGCCTCTCCCAAAGACATGGACAGGGGGAAGGAGGAATGGAAGTTGAGGAAAAATGAAAATGGACAACACAGATGGAACATTACAGTGAGTACATTAACTTCTTTACCCAATGTTGTCATTTTCATTTGTTCCTCAAAGAATGGGACAGAGTCCCCAGCTACTGTAATCTTGGGTGGCCTTCATGGAAGGATGTTCCAGAATACCACAGAACCAAAAGCAGCTCTGTTTCTGGAGATGATGTCCACCTTGTAATGAGCAATGAAAGTACAGGTATTAGACCATGTGTCAGCTGCACAAATATCATCAATGGATGCTCTAGCTCAAAAAGCAGCCGATGTAGACACTAACCTCATTGAATGCACCTTTGGTTGTCTTAGTAAAGTTATGCCTCTCAAGGAATAAATATGAGCTCAAAAAGAAAACCTTTTGCATTTACTTTTGTAAATCCTCCTAGTCAAAGTTTTATAAAATCAGACCAGAATTTTTCAAACTTGGGAGGAAACCCTGGAATGTCTAGCCATCATTGCAATTGGAGAAACCATGCGGTCAACTTGTGGCCTGCAATGTTCATGTGAATCTGCCCTGATGGGTGAGATAGGAGGTCTGGACTGGGATCCAGCATCCAAGGTGGACGTACTAGGAGAGACCAAAGGAAGGAAAACCACACTTGTCGTGGCCAGAAGGGTGCAATGTGGATTACTGTGCTCTTCAACTAAAGTGCTTTCTGAAGAAACTTGAGAATGACAGGCAGGGGAAGATCAGCATAAAGGAGACAGGAGGGCCAAATATGGACTAGAGTATCTCTCAGTGACTGTCCCTGAGGTGGGATAAGGGCAAAGAACATACTGCATTTGCTGTTGAGGGGAGATGCAAATAGGTCACAGCAAGGTTTAACCCATTTGTGGAAGATCATGTTCGCCACTGACAGGGTTGGGAGACCACTCATGAGGCATGAGGATGGTCCTGCAAAGTTTGTTCGCTAGAATTTTGGATTTCCCTGGTATATGCACTGCTACAGGAAAGAGGTTAGAGGAGATCACCCAGTGCCACACTCTCATTGCTTCTTGACAAAGGGGATAGGATCTGTTTTCCCTCTATTTGTTGATGTATCAGACTACTGACACGTTGTCCCTTTGTTTTGCAATAGTCCCTAGAAGAACAAAGCTCTGAAAGGCTTGCAATGCTAATGCCAGAAGCACTACTTTAAATGGGTTCCTATTAGATGACCGAAGATGCATTCTTTCTTGGTCGAACTTGAAAAGATAAAAAGGCAAAATGACGAAGTGGCATATAAGTGAATTCTTTCACTGGGAAAGAAATTGCTTGGTCGCGTCAGTTACATTGCCGTTTTCATCACTGTAGTGCGATCTCAGAGTTGGTATATTTAAGTAGGGGGGAGTGGGGGGGAACAGCCCCCCCACTATGTTATGTTTTAAGTTTTTTTTTTTTTTTTTTTTGGAACAGTGATTTTTTTCCCTTGGAAAAAAATCGCTGTTCTAAGCGTTCGAGTTTGTAAGCTTTCGCTTATATGGGGTCAATAAATCATCGTTCGCTTTTCTAAGCATTCAATGATTTAATATAGACCCCTTTAAACTCTAGGACAATGACATGTAAATTTTTCTCTTGTGCGAAGCACTTGCCTTGAACATTCATCCCAAGTAATGCTCCTACCCCACCCCAACTGGGAGGCATCCATAGTCAACATGATGTTCGGGGGAGGAAAGATAAATGGACACCCTTGACCAATATCCTCGGAGTGACTGCACCAAAGAACAGACTTTCTGCAAGCGGAGATGGTTTTAGTGGATGTTTTATGGGGTGATGAATGGACCATTGCACTGCTAGGGTCCACTGAAGAATTCTCATGTGTAGACAAGCAGTGGGAATTAAAGTAATTGCAGCAGCCATCAACCCTAGAGCTTTGAGTTTTGTTGGGGAACAAAGAAGAGAAAGAATCTGTCTGATATGCGCCTTCAGTGTGAGAACTCTGTTTTGAGGCAGAAGAGCTAAAGAACTGACCATGTCTAAACAAGCCCCTACAAACTTCAAGACTTGGACTGGTTGAAGTTGTGATTTGTCAATACTGATAGTGATTCCCAGTGAGTGAGACAGCTGAAGTAAACAGTCTCTGTTTTTTATGAGCAGATGCCTGGTCAGTGTAGTGAGGAACCAGTCATCTAAGTAAGGAAACACTGAATACAAACAGTCTCAGGTGAGCTGCTACTGCTGCTATGCATTTGGTGAACATCCTGGAGGCTGTGGTGAGACCAAAGGGCAAGGCTCTGAACTGATACTGACTGGCTCCCAGCCAGAAGAGTAGATATCTTTGAGAGCGCCTGTTAATTTTGATGTGATAGTATTGCATCTTGAAGATCGACTGAGCACATACAGTCCTGTAGGAAAGGTTGAATGGACTGAACCATGACCATCCAGAATTTAGAATTCTTTACAAACTCATTTACATAACAGACAGCTAAAATAGGTTTTGGCTCCCCTGTCTTTTCTGACACTAAAGAGAAACCTTGAGTAATTTCTAGAAAATACATGTCTCGGGGGGGGGGGGCTTCTCAGATGACTCTTTTGTCTAGCAATTTTTGGATCTCTTCAGCTGCTAGTTCCCTCTGAAAGGGTGGAATATTGGGGGCTACTTTTCCTCTTTTTTTATGGAAATTTGTAAAAAGGGAATGAAATACCCTCTAGATATGATGCTTTCCACTCAAGAGTCGTTTGTGATGGCTATCCACGCTTTTTGGGGCAAGGATAAGTGCCCCCAGACTATCTCTAGAGAGGGGCAGTTGGGCAACCTTTCAGGAGTGCTGGCGCAATCTATCTGAGAAGGAATATCAAGATCCTTGGTTCTGCAGACTCCCTCTGCCACGTGGGTGATGTCTACCATTGTAATTATCTCCCCCTCTGCCTCGGAGGGAAAAATTTCAGCATGATTTCTGAAAAGTATTTAGAGCTTTCCAGAACCCCATCTTCTTCCCACTGCATTGATTCCTAGAGAGCAGCAGAAAAGCAAATTTCAATGGCAGGCAAGGACTTTCTGTCCTGTTCACTAGTGGACAGAGTCTCTTTAATGGATGGCCCAAACACAGAAGAGCCATCAAAAGTAGTACTGATGAATGACACCTTGAAGGACTCCACAAAATCAAGCAACTGCATCCAAGCACGTCACCTTATGGCTATGCCTGAACTGGCCGCCCTCAAGGTATCTTCAACTGCATGCAAGATTACCCTCATGGACGCATTTGTAATAGATTGTAGGATGGCCAGTCATGAGGCAGAGGATTTCTGTTCCTCTACAGACATGGACCCTGGGGCAGAATCAGAGAGCTCCTTTAACAAGTCCCTCTGTAATTTAGTGAAATGTGCCAGCTAGTTTAGCAATCACAGGGCAAATGTTGCTGATGCATACGCTCACTTCTCAAACCTGTTTAATGCCCTAGACTCTCTGCTGGGGGATGGACAGTGGAGCTTTGTTCAGCCAGCTCCTTTTTGGTGGCTGCTACAACCACCATGACATCAAAAGGAATCCCTTTAGTCCAGTACTGTCAGCAGGGGCGCTCAAAATTTTGTCCGGGCATTTGGGGATCGGTTCCACGGGGTCTATTTCCTTCCATGCCCTGCATGAGACAAGGTCTATAAGCTCATCTTTGGGGGGAGGCAACCCAAGATATAGATGGTCCACACCTGAAGGCTTCCAAGAACACCAATTCCTCCTGGGAAGGGGTTTGAGAAGACCAACCATCTTTCTGGTGAAAGATTTCTAGGATGTCTCCGAATGAGACGTCCGGAGGTGGAGATCTGGGGGACCCTTCCCCTTCATCAAAATTGGTGTCTTACTTGAGAGATTCCAGCAATGAATCTAAGGGCCTCCTTTTGCATGACCTGTTCTGAGGGACCTCTTCAGTAGGGTATTCTGTCAAGGAATCAAAAGCAGCAGGGATTTCAGCAGACTCAGAAACAGGATCCGAAGTAGGAACAAAGCATGGATCTGACAGTGGAAGAGGTGAGACGAGTCTAAGGTGAGAGAAAACCCTCTCCACCCCTTCAAAGTCAGTAGGACCAGGAGAAGCCAAAGACAATCTGCTCAGAGCTGAAGCTCTTGCAGCAGATAATTATGGGCCCTGCCCGACTTTCCACTCTAAAGGAGGAGTTAGAGTTGAGCTATTCAGTCCCAAATCTCCAAAAAGAAGCAATAGCCATCATGCTCCAAGGGGTTAGGAGCCGATTGGATCTGGGAAGTTGCCACAGTGGAAGACAAAGGAATCTTCAGATCCGATGACTTGACTCTTGGGATCTCAGATCCGAGGGCTCTGAAATGGAAGGCCAGATCGCAGAAGGAGCAACAACAGGCTGAAAAGATGGTTAAAGGCTCATGGATTAGATGGGAGATGGAGCCGGCAAGGCCTCCACATCTAGATCTTTGTTCTGAGGAACATTTTCATTATCATATGCACCTCTGCCTCATACAGACTTCAGGATGAACTAATGGAGGAGGGTGGCCTAGAAGACTTTTTGGGTGTCTCCAGCAGAAAGGGAGATCTCAGTCTACATGACACCAGTTCAGGAGAAAACCTCAGACTATGGGGCCAAGCAGATGGAGACACAATGAGTATCAGATCCAAATGTTTAGGATATGGGGTCTTAGGAACCTTCTTGGGTGGCTCCAATGGAAGAACAGTTTTTGGAGACCAAACAGGTGAGTGTTTATGGTGCTCCATGGGCTCCTTAGATTTGTGTGAGGGGGTTTGAGCTCCTGATGTACAGATAACTAAAGAAGATGCAGATGCTGGTAATAAACCCTAAAGAAAGAGTTTATTTCACCTGTCTGGTGCCAGAATCCGCCACGTCATGCACACACACTTAAGTCTCTCCACATACAAGTACAAGTACAACTCTGCCATTGTCCATGGTGGTGTGAATGACTTGAGACATATCTCCATGGACTATATGAAGAGACACACGATTGAACTCTCAGCGTCTATATTACATAATCAAATGTTTAAAAGTCCAAATGTCATATGGTCGTTACCATATGACTGAACTTTTAAATGTTTGAAAATGTTTGTTTGTTTGTGTCTTTCGGCTTTTCCCGGTTAGGGGCCGCCACAGCAGAACTCCGGTCCGCTAATGATTGGCAGTTGATTTTTACGTACCAGCTTGCCAGGCCTGACGCACAACCTTCAACGAAGGTATGCCCATTCATACATGTCTCCATGCAGAAGACGCTCTAGCTGAGAATCGAACCAGACAGCGTCTTACTGTGAGGCGACAACGCTACCGCAGCACCACCACCGCAGGTTAAATGTTCAAAAATTTAATAAAAAAAATAAATAAAAAAAAAACAAAGAAAAAAACCTACCTGAACGGTTTAAGCAGAGGGCAAGCCCCCCCCTGCACCCACCACGTGGGGGGGGGGGCACCCCACTCTTTAAATATACCAACTCCGAGATCGCACTACAGTGCAGAAAATGGAAATCTTCCCATTCCGCACTGTAAGGAGATCTCCGTTGAAACGTTCAAACTTTTAAAAGTTTGATCATATGATGTTGACCATATGATGTTCAAACGTTTAAGAGTTCGACAACGTGATATAGACCCAACTCTCAAAGTATATGTCCAAGTAAGTATGACCCTAGCCCTAAGCAGCATCCTACCTTCACCAAGAATGATACCACAATACCAAAAAAAACAATAATAATAATAATAATAATTATTATTATTATTATTAATTCAGTAGTAGGAATTCAGAATTCATTTACATATTATTCCCCAAGATAGAATAACTGAACCAGGCTAGACAGAGCTTACATTTCACAGGAACATGTGCATTTAAAGGACAACTACGGGAAAAAATTAAAAAGCATATAATTTTTTAACTTTTCCTTAAGTCTGGCTCATTGCAAACCTGAATGTACCAGACATAAGTACTCGCTACTAATTTTATTCTGTTTGTAACCCTGAATGTCATTCTGGAGGCAGACATCCTCATGAGAGTTTGTTTTCTTCTAAAGAAAAATCTTCCCCATAATACACTGCGAGTCCACTGTTTTACGAGATGACAATGCACATAGCTGGACTGTCACATGACAGTTCCATTCACTTAGAATGGAAGAACAGAGAAGAACAGCTGATTTTAAGAGGCCTCCGTAAAAGTATCATTTACTGTCAAACAGTGCCTCTTGCAAATGTGTTTCCTGCAGATGTGTTACACAATCTGTGATAAAAGCTTTCCAAACTACCAGCTCATTGCTGAGATAACAAGACTTTTTTGACATTCAACTTTGATCTGCTTCAGTTTCTTCTCAAGTTACTCCTCCCATAGCCCAGCCCTCAGCTAGCAAGAGCATTGCATTTCCCGCCTTGCAAGGTTCAGTTAATGTAATCAGCTTTGCATGACAACACACATCAATCAGATTAGCTTGCATTCTGCCTGGTGTTTCAGTTAAAGTGCTCCCTCATCTCTCTCCTTACTCCTACCTGAATATCACTTTCACAGTAAATTATATTACAAAAATTCTTTTTAATACACGGGTGTCTAAGTATTCCTGAAAACATGCCCGTAACATACAGAGATTAAAATTAATCTCGGCCACTGACAGAATTAGCTATGTCTGCAAATTAATGCTAAAATAATAAAAAAATAATCATATTTGCATTGAATTGCAGTCCTCTGCCTTGTTACCTGTTAGGCATGCCACTGACACCTCCCGATATCTGTAGGTACTACTGCTTTTGAATTCACATATTCATTGGTCTTATGCATTTTTTTATGCAACTTAATATTTCTTGCCTTCATGTTATTGAGTACCTGCTATCATTGTTCCGAACAGTGTGCATACTGTACTTGTTCACTCTTAATATTGTTTTCCACAAGCTTTTCTCTTCACTGCTATCCAAAATTTCACACATTTCCTCAAGAAGCTAGATAAACATGACTACCTGAAACAATATGTTTTATACCACAGTCATTTTTTGTGTAACTGACGGTTGCATTTCATTTATCATATGAATTTAGTTCTTACAGCAGGGATCAAACATGAAAGCCCATTTGACAGAGCAGCAACAACAAAGCACATGTGATGGCAACACTTAGTAGTATTATACACAAATGTCAACTCATGTGTATCACAGGGATGGGCTACGGGTTCAGAAAAAGAAAAGGGTGCAAATGGCAAAGTCTGTGTTTTAAACAGCTGAGCTATAACATGAAAGTTCAGGCAAGCCAACAAATGTACAAAGAGCCCATGGCAACAACACTGCATAAAGACAAAGAGTATAAGAGTTTCTCTAAAGTTAAAAAGAGATCAGTTATGCACATTAGACACCTTTCAGTTAGCTTAGCATCTACAAGTGCATAACTTGTGAAGGCTGATGAATTACGATAACTCTGGCCTTCAGTACAGGAAGGGGCAAGCTGAGCTCACAGGTATCATACTGAGGAGAAGAATTCATTATGCAGACATCATGACTCCTCAGTGTAGCTTCAACTGACTGTTCAGCAACAGAAGATGAAGAAGGCAAACACTAATAAAAACTCCTGATGTCCACCATGGCAGTAAAACTTAATAGTAAAATCAAAACTTTAATAAAAAGAATATAACATAAAATAAGCAGTCCTCAGTCTTCCGAATGACTATGGTCTACAGGCAATAAGATCTTTCCTAGCAAGGAACAGTATGGAAGTAGAACCAATATGTTCCTTGCTGGAACTTGCATTGGAAAATAACATCTTTATGTATGGGGATTCTTTCTATTTGCAGACATGGGGTGTGGCTATGGGCACCCATGTGCAAATAGTTACTCTAATTTGGTTCTGGCTGAGTGGGAACATAATGAACTGATACCCAGCACTTGGAAACAATATCGAGTGTACAACGGCCGTTTTGTGGATGATGTCTTTATCCTTTGGAGAGGCAGCTCTACACAATTGGACCTTTTTGTCAACTTTATCAATGAGAGCACTGATTTTCTAGAGTTTGTGGTTATACATTCTTCGGAGACCATAGAAATTCTGGATGTAAAGATTCATCTGCATCCTGATAGAGGTATCAGTACAGGAATTCATAAAAAAGAAACCTGGAGAAATCATTATCTGCATAGGGGGAGTATGCACCCGGGACATATTTTTGATAGCATCTTTGAGAATCAGATCTTAAGAACCTCAAGCTTATGTACTGAGAATAAAGACTTTGTAGCAGAACAGAGAAATACTGAGACACATTTAAGTAAAAGATCCTATAAAAGAAAGAATCTAAGATTGAAGCATGATCCACAGGAATTAAGGAGAGGAACGGGACGTCCCTACTTCTCTGAACCCACATCGAGTCATCATGAGAACCTGGATCTTAAAACTCAGTCACAGCAACTTAAATGTTTGTTAACATACACTGCTGACAATAAGCAAGTATGTGAAGTTATTAGGAAGTTTTGGCCGGTATTAACAACTGATGACAAAATAAGAGACATTGTAGGTGAACAGCCCAGATTCCTATACAAGAATAAGAAGAATTTGAAACGTCTCATTTGCAACAAAGATGGATTTGAAAGAAAAAGGCCCAATTCTACTAGAAAGGGCACTTTCAAGTGCTTAAGATGCAAAGCTTGCAACTCCACTGACAGCTCCAATGTTTTTGTACATCCATACTCCAGGCAACAGTACAATTTTAATGTCTATGCTGATTGTACTAGTTCCCACATCATATACGTAGCAACTTGCTGCCAATGTAGTGCTTTCTATGTCGGCAAAACAGATCAATGTCTTAAGGAACGTATCCTCAGACATTTGAGGGACATCAAACAGAAAGATCCCAATAATGCCTTAGCAGCCCACGTAGCACAGTATCCTTCTCATTACTTTGTATTTAAGGCCATAGAGGCCCTTAGCAGCCCACGTAGCACAGTATCCTTCTCATTACTTTGTATTTAAGGCCATAGAGGCCCTTAGCAGCCCATGTAGCACAGTATCCTTCTCATTACTTTGTATTTAAGGCCATAGAGGCCCTTAGCAGCCCACGTAGCACAGTATCCTTCTCATTACTTTGTATTTAAGGCCATAGAGGCAGTCTGTCAGACCACAAGAGGAGGTGATGTTCATAATCGCACAGAGCTAAGGGAAACATGCTGGATAATTAATTTAAGAGCAAACAGATCACCAGGCTTGAATACTATTGTGCCATTAAAACCTGCACTTAAGAATAGAAGGAATATGTTTAGCAAGTTTACTTGAATGTTGCTTCATTCATATAATGTATTCCCATCCATAGCTATTAGTTTTCTCATATACAATCCTATAGTAAAGGGAAGCACTGCCCCTTTAATTACAATGAAGGAAATTATACCTCTCTGCTACCTGGCCTCCTTTTGGTTTGCAACAAGGGAGTGTCAGAGAACTAAATGAGGAACGGCTGTGATGCCTTATAAATACAAAAGCTGAACAGTCCTTTTTATACGATCTGAGGAAGGCTTATTTGCCGAAAGCGCTTATCGGAAGACTGAGGACTGCTTATTTTATGTTATATTCTTTTTATTAAAGTTTTGATTTTACTATTAAGTTTTACTGCCGTGGTGGACGTCAGGAGTTTTTAGTAGTGTTTGCCTTTTCTCTTCCTCATTGGTGTCCTTCACAGTGTAAGAAAGTTTTTTACCTGAAGACGAAGAAGGAGGTGTTATGCATATTCATGGGAACCCTAAGTCACGACAATGGCTTAGCACTTTCAGTTGAGGTAGTAGAAGTATCACACAGAAAACTAGTTTTTAAATTGAAGCAACACATTCATTTTCACATGCTGCTTGTGTCACCAAACAGTTACATCTAAGCATGGACAGGTCATCAGAAGGTACTTCAAAACAAATATACATACATATTTGTCCAATCTGTGTCCCACTGTACCATCTGACTATCAATTACTGGTTTCCTTACATATATGCTAATCACACTGCTTATGCAAGTCGCATCAAAAAATGCATGTCACCAATGGGAGGCAGGCATTATGGGGGACACAGACTCTTGTTCACACCATATTGTGGCATTTGTATACAAATGTGGAATATACTAAAGTACAGTCGTGTAGTTAAGCAGCATAGAATGGTGGTCTGCAGGATGATGGTGGTGATCAAGAAGCGGAGGGCGAGTGTGAAAGCAGTGCCAAGGATTAAATGGTGGAAGTTAATAAAGGGTGATTGTGAGGTGGAGTTCAGGGAAGAGTTAAGACAGGCACTGGGAGGCAATGAAGAGTTACCGAATAGCTGGGTAACTACAGCAGAGCTAGTAAGGGAGACTGCTAGGAAGGTGTTTGGTGTGACATCTGGACAGAGGAAGAAGGACAAGGAGACATGGTGGTGGAATGAGGAAGTACACGAAAGTATACAGTGGAAGAGGCTGGCGAAGAAGAAGTGGGATTGTCAAAGAGATGAAGAAAATAGACATGAGTATAAGGAGATGAGGCGCATGGCAAAGAGAGGGGTGGCGAAGGCTAAGGATAAGGCATATAGAGAGTTGTATGAGATATTGGACACTAAAGAGGGAGAAAAGGACCTGTACCGATTGGCTAGACAGAGGGACAGAGCTGGGAAAGATGTGCAGCAGGTAAGGGTGATAAAGGACAGTGAGGGAAACGTACTCACAAGTGAGGAGAGTGTGTTGAGTAGATGGAAAGAGTACTTTGAAGGGCTGATGAATGAAGAGAATGAGAGAGAGAGAAGGTTGGATGATATGGGGATAGTGAATCAGGAAGTGAAGCAGATTAGCAAGGAAGAAGTAAGGACAGCTATGAAGAGGATGAAGAATGGAAAGGCCGTTGGCCCAGATGACATACCAGTGGAGGCATGGAGGTGCTTAGGAGAAAGGGCAGAGGAATTTTTAACCAGAGTGTTTAATGAAATTTTGGAAAGTCAGAGGATGCCTGAGGAGTGGAGAAACAGTGTTTTGGTACCTATCTTTAAGAATAAGGGTGATGTGCAGAGCTGCAGTAATTACAGAGGGATAAAACTGATCAGTCACAGCTTGAAGTTATGGGAAAGAGTAGTGGAAGCTAGGTTAAGAAGGGAGGTGATGATTAGTGATCAGAAGTATGATTTCATGCCAGGAAAGAGCACTACAGATGCAATATTTGCTCTGAGAGTGTTGTTGGAGAAATACAGAGAAGGTCATAAGGAGTTGCATTGTGTCTTTGTGGACTTAGAGAAAGCATATGACAGGGTGCCTAGAGAGGAGTTGCGGTATTGTATGAGGAAGTCGGGAGTGGCAGAGAAGTATGTAAGAGTGATACAGGATATGTACAAGGGTAGTGTGACATTGGTGAGGACTGCGGTGAGAGTGACAGATACATTTAAGGTGGAGGTGGGATTACATCATAGCTCTGAGCCCTTTCTTATTTGCAGTGGTGATGGACAGGTTGACAGATGAGATTAGACAGGAGGCCCCATGGACTACGATGTTTGCAGATGACACTGTGATATGTAGTGAGAGTAGGGACCAGGTTGAGGAGACCCTGGAGAGGTGGAGATATGCTTTAGAGAGGAGAGGAATGAAGGTCAGCAAGGCTAAAACAGAATATGTGTGTGTAAATGAGAGGGAGGGTAGAGGAATGGTGAGGATGCAAGGAGCAGAGGTGGAAAAGGTGGATGAGTTTAAGTACTTGGGGATCAACAGTTCAGAGTAATGGTGAGTGTGGAACAGAGGTGAAGAAGAGAGTACAAGCAGGGTGGAATGGGTGGAGGAGTATCAGGAGTGATTTGTGACAGACGGGTACCAATAAGAGTGAAAGGGAAGGTCTACAAGAGGGTAGTGAGACCAGCTATGTAGTATGGGTTGGAGACGGTAGTATTGTCGAAAAGGTAGGAGTCAGAGCTGGATGTGGCACAGTTAAAGATGTTAAGATTTGCACTGGGTGTGACTAGGATGGACAGGATTAGGAATCAGTACATTAGAGGGTCAGCTCAGGTTGGACAGCTTGGAGACAATGCAAGAGAGGCGAGATTGCGTTGGTTTGGACATGTGCTATGGAGGGATGCTGGGTATATTGGGAAAAGGATGCTAAGGATGGAGCTGCCAGGTAAGAGGAAAAGAGGAAGGCCTAAGATGAGGGTTATGGATGTGGTGAGAGAGGCCATGCAGGCGGTTGGTGTGAAAGAGCATGATGCAGAGGACAGGAAGAAATGGAAACAGATGATCCGCTGTGGCGACCCCTAACGGGAACAGCCGAAAGAAGATGATGATGATGACAGTCATCAAACTGCCCTGCTACCTACATCTGACCAGATGGCATTATCATTCTTGCTTCCAGGTACAGTTTATAACACTATGTAATCTCCCAGGTATGCACAATTAGTGAGAAATTCATCTTCCAGAAGAGGAGTACACAGACAGACATACATGACTTATCTGGAACATGTTAGAAGAAGTGAAGCCACTGCTGTGTATTCGAGCATACTGATCACCTGCAATGCATAACTAACAACATATGAAGCACTACTGGGAGCCCATTACTTCTGCAACACTACTGTTGTTGTTGTTTGTCTTTCGGCTTCGCCACAGCAGAACTCCAGTCTGCTAATGATTGGCAGTAGACTTTTTATGAAACGCCGAGGTGCCAGCTTGACGCCCAACCTTCAACGAAGGCACGCCCATTTACGCACGCATGTCTTTCAAATGCTACCCAACCACGGGGAGGACATGCAGACTCCACACAGAAGGCACTCCCAGGCCCAGCTGAGAATCGAAAAGGAGAACCTCTTGCTGTGAGCTAACAATGCTACCGCCGTACCACCATTAATTCATGTGTAGCAACCTTGCATTGGGATCTGTAACCACTACTGACAATTAGCCAAGTACTGTTAGGGATAAATGATTTGATCCTAAATCGCGTGTCTAATATTCGCTGCACATTTTCAACATCTTCTCCACTCAGTATACATTTGCAAGAAATGGCTTCCTTTTATGATACTACCACTATATGAAAAGAGACATGATTGAGCTCTCAAAGTATGTGTCCCAGGCAGGTATCACCCTAGCCCTAAGCAGCATCCTACTTTCACCAAGAATTATACCACAATACCAACAAAAAATAATTAACTTCAACAATTGGTTTAGTTTCTGGTGTCTTTCCAAGAGGATCCAGTATCTGTCTGCCTGGGATGACATGGTTGACAGGCCTCGATGCTTAGCCAGAGATGGCCTCCATCTGTCACCCCTGGGATTCTGGATCATGGCCAATACTCTTGCCTCCCCAATTGTGCCTTTTTTAGGCTATGTCCCAAAGACAAATCTTCCAACATAAAAGATCTTGTCAAAAAGCAAACTGAAGGTCATGCTGCTTAATGCCAGGTGCCTTAACCTGAAAATGCATTCACTGGAGGCTTTCCTCACACCGGAAGATGCCGATGTCTGTACGGTCACAGAGACTTGCTTCAGGACTGCGGACAGCACTCCTGCCTTACCAGGCTATACCTCATTCCACACATTCTGACCCCAAATGAGGTCGAGAAAACTAAGTGTGGTGGAATCTCTCTCTTCATTAAGGACAGGCACACCTTTAAACTGGTTTGCCAGCATGATGCACTGAATTACTCCAGGTGCAACTGACAGTTGGCAAGACACCCATCCAAGTTATAGCCAGCTATAAACCCCCTGACACAGGACACCCACTCCTCCTACCTGGACCTACTTGACTCCATCAAGGTACCGCCTAACACCCTGATCCTTGGTGACTTCAACTACCCCACCATAGACTGGGTGAACTAATCCTGCACTAATGTACTCACACCTAAGATTCACTGACTATCAATTCTAATGCAGTAGACCAGCTCATCTCATCCCCCACAAGGGGAAATAACATTCTGGACTTAGTTCTCACCAACATGGGCGACTGCTGCACCACTCCCATAGTATGTTCTTCCCTGGTGAGATCAGATCATTCGTTTGTATCATTTGAAGTTTCTATCCCACACAACCCCCCCCCCCCCCAGCTGTAACCAGGCTAAAAAACTTCTCAAAAGCAAACTGCAACCTCCTAAGGGAGGGTATCAGTAGCTTCACACCACCGCCTCCCTCAGAGGATGCAGAAAACTACTCTGAAAAGTACTCCAGTGCAGTATACAAGCAAATGTATAACTGCATGGACTCAGTCATATCCAACAGAACTAAAACCTGGTCCTCAAGGAAACACAAACCTGTCTGGTGGACATCCTCCTATCAACAGGCTTTACAACAAAAGGAAGAAACTGTTGTCCAAGGGTAAAAAGGAACAAATTCCAAATTCGAAAAACTACCTCCTCAGCCACAACAAAATAAATTAGATCACTAGTGAATTGAAACTAGCCTCCGAATCAAAAGGAAACCACAAAGCCTTCCTCAGTTATGTCAGGAACCTCCATGGCAAAGCTCAGGTTTGTTCCGAATTAGTAGTTAATGGTACCACTTACACTGATCCTGTTGACTTAGCCAACCTGCTAGCAGATGGGTGCACCACAAACGTCATACCCCAACCCCCCCAAGGCACATTCGATATGCCCAATACTTGTCCCACACCTTACATCTCTGTAGTATAAGTGTTAAAGGCCCTATCCAAGGCAAAGAACACAGCTTCCATGGCACCTGATACTGTCCCAGGCTGTATTCTGCACCATCTCCAGCAAGAAAGTACAGTTGTGTACACTTACCATAAATGTAGATGTCCGACTATATTCACCGTTGCAGTCATCACATTTTGGTTATCTGCCGGCAGGTAGCCCTCAGTCAGCCTCAATACCAGAAACTTGGATTGCGTCAAATGTTGACGCTTCTTCCATGACGTCAGGTCGTCGGGGGTATAAAACATGCAGCCGACGCCATTACATCAGTTTTTTTTTTTGCCCTAGATGTTGGGAGCCCCCAAGATAGGAAGCAATTACATGGTGTGGAACACACCCAGCAAAAAGCAAATACCAATGATATAAGATATGCCAAACCAAAAGGATAGGTAGAAGTAAAGAGAAGTGAGGGGGTTGGAGGGAGGGTAACCAGGACAGCAACAGTGAATACACTTGAACATCTACATTTACGGTAAGTGTACACAACTGTACTATGTTCTTTGTGTTTCACTGTTGTAGTCATCACATTTGGGTTGATTCCCAAAGCTAAGGATGGGTGGAGGCAGTCAAGAAGCATTAGGGCTGGCAAGCACGCCCTGTAAGACTGCGGTGGCAAATCCAGCTCTGGATTTAGAAAAGATAGTTAAGTGGTAATGCTTGGTGAAAGTATGTACAGAGCTCCAGGTTGCAGCTTCCAGGATGTCCCTGGTAGGGACTCCCCTGAGAAATTATGTAGAGGTTGCTGTAGCCCTAGTGGAATCTGTTTTGATCCCCTGTGGGGTAGGTTTCCCATGGTGTTTGTAGCAGAAATGGATGCAGTGTGCTATCCATTTAGAAATGGTTTGTTTTGAAATGGCCTTGCCCTCTGCCCCAGCAGCAAAGCTGATTAACAGCTGGTCAGGTTTTCTGAAAGGCTTAGTCCTGTCCAGATAGAACCTGAGCTGCCTGTGCACATCCAGGGAGTGCAGGATCCTTTCCCCTTTATTCTGAGGATTAGGGAAGTAAGTTGGCAAATGAATGGGTTTGTTTAAAGACACACTAGATATCACCTTGGGCATAAAAGATGGGTTAGTCCTGAGGGAAACCCTGTCCGCATGGAAGATAATGAAGGGTTCCATGGCCATAAGGGCCTGCAATTCGGACACTTTTCTTGCTGAAGTGATGGCTAGAAGTAAAGCTGTTTTCCAGGAGAGAACTTTAACTCTGCTGTAGCAGCAGGTTCAAAGGATGGAAGCGTGAGCTTTTCCAATACAAAGTTAAGGTCCCAGGCTGGAGTGAGAGCTCTCCTGGGGGGCCTTAAATTTTTGGTTCCTCTCAGGAACTGTTTGAACAGAGGGTGAGAGAAGAGGGGTGGCTCGGTATTATAATGAGCTGAGATGGCAGAAGCATGAATCTTAATTGAAGAGAAGAAGGATAGGCCTTTGTGGAACATTTCTGTTAAGTAATCTAGTATATGAGGTAAGCTGGGCACATTTGTGTCCATTCCCTGAGACTGCCTCCAAGAACAGTATCTTTTCCACTTTTCTGAGAAGGATTTTCTAGTACTAGGCCTCCTTGCCTCAAGGATGACATCCAGCACCTGTTTACTGAGGGTTGCTGGTGATGAGCTCAGGGGATGAGCCAGGCTGCTAGGTTCAGGGTCTGTAGCTGAGGATGCAAAATCTGGCCCTCCTGCTGAGACAGCAGGGAAGGGGCCTAAGGCAGGTGCTATGGTGGCACTACTGCCAGACTGCACAAAAGAGGGTACCAGTGCTGCCATGGCCAGTCTGGTGCAATCAGGATTGTCCTTGGCTTGTCCTGTTTGATCTTTACTAGAACCTACTAAAGGAGGGGCAGAGGGGAAAAGGCATAGATTGAGAGGTTCCCACATGTAAAAGACAGGGCATCCACTTTCCATGCTTGGCTGGGGGGAGTTCTGGTGAAATATTTGCCCAACTGATAGTTCTGAGGGGAAGCAGAGCGGTCCACCTCTGGTGCCTGCCACCTGTTCCTCAGAAGCTTGAATATTTTGGGTTCCAGTTTCCACTCGCGTGGGTCCATTAGATTTCTGTTTAGGTCATCTGCCAGTTAATTTAGTTTGCCTGGAAGGAATTGAGCTTGCAGGTGCACTTGGTTGCTCAAGGTTGTGTTCCACAGAGCCATGGCTAATCTGCAGATAGGTTAGGAATGGGTTCCCCCCTGCTTGTTTATGTACCACATAACTGTGATGTTGCCTGTCTTTATTAACAGTTGCCCTGGAAGAATAAGGCATTTGAAGGCTGTCAGAGCATTCTGTACAGCTAACATTTCTTTTTGATTGATATGCAGGTGCATTTGTTTTGGGTTCCATTTGCTTTGAATGCATTGTCCTGCCATGTGAGCCCCTCATGCATAGTCTGATGCGTCTGTTGTTAGGGTTTGGGCGCACGGGGTTGAGTGAAAGGGAGTCCCTCGTTGTGATAGCAGGCCTCTGCTCACCAAAGGAACTCTGTCCTTAGGCAAGGAATGATAGGAATCATTGTCTCCAGGTCCTGAGAATGTTAACACCAGAGACTTTTTAAGTACCATTGATGTTTCCTCATATGCAGTCTTGCACATGGAATTAGTAGAATGCAAGAGGTCATGAACCCTAGGGCTTGTAGTATTTTTCTTGCAGATAGCTGGGTTTTGGTGGCCAGTAGATTGAAGCAGTTTGTCAAATAAATTTGTTTTTCTGGAGTGAGGAAAGCCATCTGGGAAGTTGTGTTCAAGCTTGCTCCCAGGAATACAATCTGTTGGCTGGGTACCAGATGTGATTTCTTTTCATTGATGGTGTACCCCACTGAAGTTAGAAGTCTCTTTACAAATGTCAGGTGCTGGAGTAGCAATTCCTGACTGTCTGCCTGAATCAGGCAGTCGCCCAGGTATGGGTAAATTTGAATTATTCTCGGCCTGCAATATGCAATGGCTGGAGCTAGGCATTTTGTGAATACCCTGGGTGCAGTAAATAAGCCAAGGGAAGTGCAGAGAACTGATAGTGCATAGAGCCTGCTCTGAAACGTAAATATTTCCTGCAAGATTCCCTTATGGGGATGTGTAGATAAGCTTCTTTTAAGTCTAGGGTGGCTAGCCAGGAGTCCTTGGCTAGCACAGGAAGCAGATGTTGGAGAGTAAGCATTTTGAATTTTGGAACCACCAGAAAGGTGTTGAGAATAGGCAGATCCAGGATAGGGTGCCGAGAGTTTTCTTTTCTGGGTACCAGAAACAGTCTGGAATAAAAACCTTGTCCCCATTGCTCTGCTGGGGCAGGTTGAACAGCCCTGATAATGAGAAGAGAAAATACTTGCTTTTGGTCCTCTGCCCACTGATTTGGGGGAGGTCTGGCCATCCGCTTGGAGTTAGCAAGGAGTGGAAGTGTAATCTGTATCCCTGGGAAACAATGTTTAAAACCCATCGGTCATGGGTAATGTAATCCCAGTTTTTTGCATGCAGGGCAAGTTTTCCTCCTAAAGGTGCAAGTACTTGGGCAAGGCTTGGAAGAGTTAAGGATAAGTCATTGTAAGATTTTACCATAGGATGGCGGCTTACTACTCTCTGTTTTAGAGGTGGGAGCACTCCATTGCTTAGATCGGTGCATACACTGAGACTGTAGTCTTGGTGGTCTGCTGCCCTTGGCTTAGGACTGAGAAGGTCTGGGAGGGCCTGGAAAAGACCAGTTTTTTGAAGACCAATGCCTACTGAATCTAGGTGGCTGCACTTGCAGGAAATCTTTAACAGTTTGCATAGATTTAGCTTTTTTCTCCATCCTTTTGAGCACTTCTTCTGCTTTATTGCCAAATAGACGTTCTTGGTTTAATGATTCATCTAGTAATTTTGCTTTGACATGATCAAGCAAGGTTTGTTCTTTAAGCCAAGCATGCCTTTGAAGAACATACCCAGTGACAGCAGCCCTGCAAGATGCTTCTAAGGCATCAAAACCACATTGTAAAGTGTGTTTTCCAACTTGGTTAGCAGAATGCAGTAACTCCTGTAAATCCTTATGTTCTGCACAATCAGGAATCAACATCATTTTCTGTTTAATTAGTTCCATAATATGTGGCTGATATTTTAACATATGAAACTGGCAATTTAAAGCCCTGATGGCGAGAGTAGCAGAGGTGTATACCTTCTTACCCCATATCTGTCTAAAGCCCTAGAATCCCTGTCTGAAGGGTTAGGATTTTTGGCTGTAGTAGCCTTAATGCCTTTAGGTCCCTGGGAAATGGTCTCTGGATCCACAGCAGGATTCTTAAAAAGGAATTTGTGGGAGTCAGGTACTCTGTAGTACCTGTCAGGTTTCCTGGGAGCTGGAGGCAAAGTATCAGGGGTAAGGCTGGATTCCAAGAAGACATCATCTACAATCTCCAGAACAAGAGGGATAGCTAGAGGCCTGTGCTGAGGCAAGTTTCAATATTCCCTGAGTCCCTTTTTGGACTGAGAGTAGTCCTGGCTCTCCCATGCAGAAATGTTCTCTAAGGGTATGAAGGATTTCATCAAAAGAAAAATCTTCTGGTGGTGAAGCAGAGGGAGTGGAATCCTCTGCATCAGAATCCTCATAGGTAGATAAGGGTATGTCCTGGTAATCAGAAGGGTCAGAGTTATCAGAAGGAAAATCAGTTCCTGGTCTTCTTGAGGGGGAAGGCTGACTTCCCCTAATTAGAGTAATAAGGTCTTCAGCCATTCTAGGCATTTGTTTCTGTGGCATGTGAGCCTGAGAATGCCCTTTGGTCATTGGTTTCCTAGGCATAGTGCGAACTCTAGGCCTGAGAAATTCGGTACTTTTTGGTTTGAAATGAAGTCGTCGGTTTAATATGAAAATCAGAAGGCCTGAATACACCCTCAGAAGCCAGTGCCTGCACAGCGGCTCTGGACCCGTCCAAGGAAGAGACATCCGCAGGTTTCACAGTCAAAGAAGCATCTCACGGCATACTGGACTCCGAATGGGTCTCAGTAGAGATCAGGGACTGCTAAAGCACCTCACTTAGTACTGGCGGACTGGTGACTAGCTTAACGGAAGCATCGTCGGAAGTTTTGGACCTATGCGGTCTCTCTCTGTCTCTATCCTTACATTTTTTCGGAATATCGGTAGTCGGATAGCTCATCAAAGCCTTTTCGGAATATGGAGATCGAGAGCGAAAGAATTTAGCGACAAAAATAGCCCGACGTCGAATAGTTCGGGCATTGAACAAGGCACAAAACTGACAGCGAGGAATGTCGTGGTCTGGGCCTAAACAGGTGACGCAGTAAGAATGAAAATTTCTGTGAGGTATTTGCTTTCCACAGGCAAGACAATTATTAATTTTTTCTGACATTGGTTAGAGCAAGAAAAAAGGATCCCCAAGGGGTACTTATCTTTTAGAAGACTTCAGGTCTGAAACTCGAAAAACAAAAATTTCAGGAGGCGGACTTGTGAACTGCTTTTGCTTCGGACACTGCATGGCAAGAAAAGCTGATGAAATGGCATTGGCTGCATGTTTTATACCCCTGACGTCATGGAAGAAGTGACAGCATCTGACGCTGAAATCCAATACTCTGGTATTCAGGCTGACTGAGGGCTCCCTGCAGGCAGATAACCCAAATGTGATGACTGCAACAGTGAAACACGAAGAACATCTAGCTTTGCCATTCAGCACCCTATTAAACCACAGCCTAAGTACAGGCTTCATTACAGCAGAGTGGAGAACTACCATCGTCATCTCCTTGTACAAAGGTGGTGCCACTACTGACCCTGAAAACTATCACCCCATTAGCTTAACAAGTCTGATATGTAAAGCCATGGAGCATATTATTATGGATCTCATAAACATGGACATAGGCAATCTACAAGCCCTTGACCCCACCCAGCTGGGATTTACCAAGGGCAGATCTTGCCTGTTGCACTGGTTAACATCTTTGAAACTGTTACCAAGGCCCTGGATGAGGGAAAGTCAGCACATACAGCTTACCTTGACTTGGCCGAGGCCTTTGACACACTTCCCCACGCAGACATCATCGAAAAGCTAACACAACTTGGCGTAAATCCCTATCTCATCAGGTGGGTGATCAACTGGCTTGCCAGTAGGACCCACAAGGTCAAAATAGGCACCTCCACCTCTGACGGCAGACCTGTCACTAGTGGTGTTCCCCAGGGATCTGTCCTGGGACCCCTACTGTTTGACATCTACTTTTTAGAGGTCCAGACATAGACAAAAGGCCTGTGGCTGACCAACTTTGCGGATGACTGTAAGTTGGGTGCTGTCACTGACTCCCCAAATGATGTTAACATACAGCAAGAGGGTCTCACGGCAACAAATAACTGGTGCAAAAGTCACGGCCTTAAGTTAAATGCAAAAAAATGTATTATACCATTCAGCAAAAACACGGCCTCTACTGATTAACACATCAACGGCAACCCCTAAGCACACAACCTGGGGTGAGACACCTGTGTACTCAGGTTGACAACAATCTCACTCATGTAGTGGCACTGGTCAAGAAAGCCTTTTACTTGGTTCATCTCATAAGTAAAGGGATTGCATCCAGAAAAAAGGAGGTTATTCTCTCTCTCTGTACTCCTCCTTCATTAGGCCAATAATTGAGTATAATGTCCTGTTTTGTATGTACCTCTCCAAACACCTGCACCAACTGGGAAGACCACAGAAATATCTCACAGAGTATCCAAGACCTCCAAAACCTGTCCTATGCGGACAGGCTCAAATCACTATCACTCTACTCGGTATCGTATAGAATGCTCAGAGGTGATCTGTGTCTCGCCTACAAGGCAATCTCAGACCCTGCCCTATAAGAGATCCTCCATATCTGTAAGTCTAAATCCTTGCACATTACCCACTCGAAAGGCCTAAATCTAATATGTGACATCAGCAAAACCTGTTGGAGAGACTAGTTTGTCTCCCAGAGACTGCTCCATCTCTGGAATAGACTTCCCATACATGTCAACGTGAGTACCTCACTGACCCCCTCAGGAGCAACCTTGATAAGTGGATGGGAAACCACAAATTTGTCCCTCATTGATGGGGTGACAGGTGCTGACCGAGGTTTCATCTTTGGGAATAAACTCTTGCCTAGGCTTGTAAGGGTCACAGGGCTGTTAGCCTAGTAACCTCCTATGATCCTAGGTTTCCTTTTTTTTTTTGTGGAAATAAAGTTAAGAACATGTTAAATAGTAATTCTACTGTTTACTTCTATTACTTTTCATCCACTACCAATAACATAGATTATGGTAAGGTTTGAATGCACTACACAAAGCATGTATGTGCCCCATATTGGCTGTGTCCCTGCCATCAAGCTCTGCAGTCATAGGTTAATACGCTACTGGCCAGTCGGTGTCTAGTTCCTCAGCCTGGGTTTACCTTCAATAGCTATGTTCATCGAAAGCTGGACATAAAAAACAATGAACCTGCCAAACTTGAACTGAAAATTGCTACTCAGTGTAGGTTCATTGATTTGATGCAGCTTGGAAGTGGATGACATGATGGTAAGGAGGAGGCCGGACATCCTATGTATTCAGGAGACAAGACTGAAGGACAGTGCATCCAAGCCACTTGATTTGGGATCCATAGTCTACTACTACGAAATAGAACAGGCTAGAAATGGTGTGGGAATTGTATTGAGAGAAAGGCTTCAGAAGGCAGTGAGGGATATCATCAGAATTAGTGATAAACTCAAGGCAATTAGATTCCAGTGTAATAAGTCAGTATTCATAATCTCAGCCTATGCCCCACAGTAGGGTTGTGATACTGAGGAAAAAGTACAGTTTTGTACCTACCATAAATGTAGATGTCCGAACTGGATAGCATCTGCAGTCATAACAACTGGGTTGTCCTGTCGTCAGGCAGCCCTTCAGTCGGCCGGATTCCAAAGTCCGGGTCCGGCTTCGGCTGATGTCGCACTTCACCCGACGTCATCTCTGTTGGTCTTCGGGTATAAAGGCATCAGCCGACGCCATTTTCCTCAGTGTTTCTTGCCCCAGATGCCAGTAGCCCTCTTGAAGGCTAAAATTTGGATAAATGCCAATGTTTCCAAAAAGATAGAGGTAAACACAAAAATAAGCATGTATGTACATATATACAAACAAATACACCATAAAAGACTCCCCACCAGCTAGCTATTAGGAGGGTAAACACCCTAGGAGTACCACAGAGGGGAAGGAGGGAGGTAATCCTGACTGCAGATGCTATCCAGTTCGGACATCTACATTTATGGTAGGTACAAAACTGTACTATGTCCTTCATGGATGCATCTGCAGTCATAACAACTGGGTAGAATACCATAGCCAACTAGGGAGGAGGAAAAACTAGATTATGGTGTGTTTAAGATCCCTTGCAGTACAGCAGTGGCAAACCCTGCTCGGGCTCTGGAATATAGAGGCAAATTATAATGCTTGGCAAATGTATGCACGGAGGTCCAAGTAGCCGCCTCAATAATGTCTTTGGTTGCCACTCCTCGTAAGAAGGCTGTGGTAGTGGCTGTTGCCCTTGTAGAATGAGGTCTTATGTTCTGTGGAATTGGTTTTCCATGGAAGGAGTAACAGAATCGTATGCAATTTCCTATCCATTTGGAGATTGTCTGTTTGGAAATAGCTTTTCCTTCCCTTCCTGTTGCATAGGCTACAAAAGCTGGTCAGTTTTTCTGCTACTTTTGTTCTGTCCAAGTAGTAGCGTAGCTGTCTATGTACATCCAAGGTATGCAGTATTCTTTCCCTCTGTTTTGTGGGTTGGGAAAGAAGGTAGGTAGGTGGATTGCCTGGTTTAAAGACACTCTGGATACCACCTTAGGCATAAATGTAGGATTAGTCCTCATGGACACTCTATCTTGGTGGAAGATTAGGAAGGGTTGTACTGCCATTAGGGCCTGAAGTTCAGAAACCCTCCTGGCTGAGGTTATTGCCAGTAGGAAGGCCGTTTTCCACGATAGATGCTGTAGGTCTGCTGTTGCTGCTGGTTCAAAGGGTGATAGTGTCAACTTTTCTAGCACAAAGTTCAAGTCCCAAGCTGGTAATGGTGGTTTCCTTGGAGGTTTTACATTCTTGATTCCTCTGAGGAACTGCCTGAGTAGAGGGTGTGAAAAAACAGGTGGATCAAAGCTGTATTCTGCTGATATAGCTGATGCATGTATCTTGATGGAGGAGTAGGACAGGCCTGAATGTAGAAGTTCTGCCAGATACTCCAGAATGTTAGGCATATCTATGTTTGACACATCTTTTCCTCTTTCAGTACTCCAAATGACAAACCTTTTCCATTTTCCTGCATAGTTCCTTCTTGTTGAAGGTCTGCGGGCTTCAAGAATAATGTCTTTAACTCTTTGGGAAAGTTCTGGATTAGCTGCTGCTATGTGATGTTCCATGCAGTCAGTTGCAACGTTTTTAGGTTTGAATGCATGATGCTGTAGTTGTTCTGAGTTAACATCAAAGGCATCAGGGGTATTGGCCACATATTGTTACGAGACATGCTCCTCAGCAGTGGGTACCAGTGTTGACTTGGCCAGTTTGGAGCTATCAGGATTATCCTTGGACGTTCTTCCTTGATTTTAGTAATACCTTGTGTATCAAGGGAAGAGGTGGGAATGCATATGCTGTTAGGCCTTTCCAGCTGAAGGAGAGCGAATCCACTTTCCATGCTAGTGGGTGGAATGTCCTTGTGCAGAATTTTTGAGCTGGTGATTGAGAGGGAAGCGAATAGATCTATCTGAGGCATTCCCCATTTCTTTGAGATGGTCTTGAAGATGTCCGGGTGTAGCATCCATTCGTGGGCATCCGATGTGGTTCTGCTTAATATGTCTGCTAGAGTATTTTCTTTTCCCGGTACAAATATTGCCTGTAACTGGATGTTGTAGCTGAGTGCCAGGTTCCACAGCTCCAAAGTCATTCTGCATAGGGGTATGAATGAGTGCCTCCCTGTTTGTTGATGTACCACATGACTGTGGTGTTGTCTGTCCTTATCATCAACTGGCCCTCTTTGAGAAATGGTCTGAACTTTTGGATTGCCAGTTTTACTGCCAGCATTTCTTTTAGGTTGATGTGCAGGTGAAGTTGATCCTGCGTCCACAATCCTTGCACGCATTTGTCCAGCATGTGGGCCCCCCATCCTAGGTCTGAAGCGTCTGTTGTGATGGTCTGGCTTGCTTGACATCTGCGAAAGGGTAGCCCTGGGTTTGACTGACATGCTTGAGCCCACCATAGGAACTCCTGTTTTAAGCATGGAATTAGTGGAATTTCTGTTTCTAGGCTGTGTCTGTGTTGGGACCATAAATTCTTTAGGTACCACTGTAGTTTTCTCATATGTAGTCTGGCAAGTGGGACCAAGATTATGCATGATGCCATGAAGCCCAAGGCCTGCAGTACTTTTCTTGCTGTTAACTTGGTCTGTTTTGTTAGTGCCAAGAAGTAAACAGGGAGTTCTTTTTGTTTTTCTACAGTTAGGAATGCCATTTGTTTTACTGTGTCCAATTCCGCGCCCAAGAATGTCCTTGTTTGGGATGGTATCAGCCTTGATTTTTGTAAGTTGACTGTGTATACCAGTGCTTGTAGCAAGTAAATGACCCTTTGTAAATCTGTTGTCAGCTTGCTTTTGTTGTCCCCTTGTAGCAGGCAGTCGTCCAGGTATGGGTAAATTTGAATTCCCTGTAGTCTGCAGTGGGCGATTACTGATGCCAGGCATTTTGTGAATACTCTGGGCGCAGTAGATAAGCCAAAGGGCAATGCTGAGAATTGATAATGCTCTGATCCTGCAAGAAATCTGAGGTATCTTCTGCAGATTGGTCGAATGGGGACGTGCAGGTATGCCTCCTTGAGATCTAGAGTTACCAGCCAACACTCCTTGCCCAGCATGGGAAGAAGTTGCTGTAGGGTCAGCATTTTGAATTTTGGGACAATGATGTATGTATTTAAGGTGGACAGGTCGAGAATAGGTCTCCAACTTTTTCCTTTCTTGGAACTAGGAATAGTCTGGAGTAGAATCCCTTTCCTTGTTCTGTTGTTGGCACTCTTTCCACAGCTCTCATGTTTGCTAACTGCATTATCTGTTGTAGAGCCTCTGTTTTTTGATTTGGAGGTAGATTTGGCATTCCTCTTTTGACTGGTAAAGTGTGGAAGTGGAACTGGTAACCTTGATCTATGGTTTGTAAAATCCACTTGTCTTTTGTGATATAGTGCCAGTTCTTTGAAAATAAGGTTAATTTGCCGCCTAATGGAGCTGCTATTTGTTCCCTGGAAGGCGGATTTAGAGTTAAGTCACTGTGGTTGTGTTGTTGTAGTGGCAGTGGTTGTGTCTGTGCCTCTGTTGTTACCTTGCCACTGTCGTCCTCTGTAGGCACCTCCTCTGGATTGGTTTCTGCCTCTGGAACGTCTATTCCTGCCCCTTTGGGATCTTGTGGAGTCAGGAAAGGACCAATTTTTGGCAGGCCAGTTCCTGCTAAACCTTGGGGGTTGAACCTGCAAGAAATCTTTAACCGTTTGAACAGATTTTGCCTTTTCTTCCATTTTCTTCATTACCTGCTGGGCAGGTGTACCAAACAAGCTGGTCTTATCCATAGGAGCATCTAATAACTTAGCTTTAACATGATCCGGTAAAGCTTGTTCCTTTAGCCATGCATGCCTTCTTATCACTGTGCCAGTCATGGCTGATCTAAATGAAGCCTCCAGTGCATCATAGCCACATTTTAAGGAATGGTTACTAACCTGTTGTATGTTATTTACCATTTCTAATACATATTTCTTATCAATAGATTCATCAGAGGATAGCTTTTTTGTTAACTGATTAAGCATAAACTCTTGGTATTGTATCATGTGAAACTGACAGTTTAAAGCTCTAGCTGAGAGAGGAGCTGCGGTGTAGACCTTTTGCCCCATCTGTCTAATGACCTGGCTTCCCTTTCAGAAGGAATAGGGTTTTTAGCTGTGGTCGCGCTACTGCCCTGGGACCCTGGGATATAGTTTGAGGGTCAGCAAGTGGGGCCTTGTAAAGGTGGTGATGAGTGTCTGGTACCCTGTAAAATCTGTCTGGTTTGGCAGGGGCTGGAGGTAAAGAATCTGGTGCAGTGCAGACATCATTGAAGGCATCATCCACCACAGAGAGAACAGGAGGTATAGCTAAGGGCCTGTGCTGTGGAAGGTGCAGAAAGGTCCTAAGTCTTTTTCTGGAGTCTGAGAAATCCTGCTGCTGCCATTGGAACTGCTCTCGCATGGCATATAAGGTTTCCCCAAAGGAGAATTCTTCTGGTGGGGAAGCAGCTGGAATGGATTCTTCAGCATCTGAGTCTTCAAAATTGGAGAAAGGAGCCTCTGGCTGGTCTGTTATGTCTGATTCATCGGCAGAATCAAAGGACACAGGCTCGGGGGGCTCTGCCCTAGGTCTCTTCTCTGGGGGCTGGGAGGCCCTGTCTGGGTGAGATTGAGATCCCCTAATTAATGAAATTAAATCTTCTGCCAGAGTAAGCATTTGTGAACTAGAAGAGGACCTGGTTGTAGGGGGTTTAACAGGCACTGTTTTAGTAGTTTTGGCTGCTTTAGCCCTGGCAAAGGCCTTAATGGACATGGCTGCTGGAGGCCCAGCAGCACCACGTGCTGGGGAGAGACATCCAAGGGAATGGTGTCTGATAAGTCAGTGGCAACCACCGTAGTGGATAAAATTTCTGAGGCCGATTCAAGAGAAGTAGCAGGGGCCTCAGTGGTAGTGATAGATTCAGCTGTACTTTGATCAGTTTTCTCAGTTTCGGCCGAAACCGAGACACTCGCGGTTTGCTTAACCATGGTTTCGGCCGAAACCGCGGACCGCGAGTGTCGGTCTTTATCTTTGCGTTTTTTAGCAGTTTGGGTAGTCGGAGGATCCGACGGCATAATATACGCAAAATCAGAACCGAAAAACTGTTCAGCAAACTCCGACCGACGCCTAAGCGTTCGTCGGTTGAATGAAGCACAGGCCGAACAGGCTGCTACGTCGTGGGCTGGGCCTAAACAAGGCAGACAATAAGAGTGGAAATCTTTATGAGGTATTTGTTTCCCACAGGTTAAACAATTATTAACTTTTTCTGACATCGGCTGAGGCAAGAAAGAGTCCCCAACGGGGTACTTAGCTTTAGAAGTCTTCGAAGTAGTATTCGGTAGAAGTAATCTCTGGATCCGACCGACCGGCACTTGCGAACAGCTTCTGCTTCGGGCGCCACGCGGCAAGAAAGACTGAGGAAAATGGCGTCGGCTGATGCCTTTATACCCGAAGACCAACAGAGATGACGTCGGGTGAAGTGCGACATCAGCCGAAGCCGGACCCGGACTTTGGAATCCGGCCGACTGAAGGGCTGCCTGACGACAGGACAACCCAGTTGTTATGACTGCAGATGCATCCATGAAGGACATCAGTGCATTCAAACGGCAGTTGCAGGACCTACTAGATAAAGCAGGACAACATGAATTACACATGCACATATCAGGACAGTTTGAACAGGAAATGAGGACTGCCTGGGCCCACATGGGTGGGGCAATAATAATAAATCAGAGACATTTCTAAACTTCTGTCAGGTAACTGGTTTGATTGTAACCAACACATGGTTCAGAAAGAGACACAGTCACAAGTTCCCTCACAAGAGTGGCTGATAGGCAACACACAGGAAGACTTCTCCTAGTAAGGAAAGGGTATTAGGGTATAATCAATGATAGCAAAGTCAACCTTAGCAAAACAGATGGTCCACAGCATAACCCACTGGTTGCTACAATCAGATAGGATTATGAGATCATAGGAGATTACTAGGCTATCGACCCAAAGGTCATTTTAAGCCTAGCTGCTTCAACCCAAAAATATTACTGTAGAGGTACTAGTCACTACTCAAGATTGCATTTAGTGATGACTGCAAGCAGTGGTGAGAGAGGGCTCTAAGGTCGACAGAGACCAGGCTGAAGACATGGAAGTTAACTGGAGAGAAGGTACAACAGTTCAAGGAAGTACTCAGACCTCCAGCACCTCAAGAAGAGGAGGAAATTGCTGTAGTTGAAGAATAGCAGCACCTCAAAACAGCATGTGTGCGGATTACTGAACAGATATGTGGCCGAACCAGATCTGTTAATAAGGTACATAAGTATTTTATTAATATTTGTCATTTGCTAAGCGAGTTAATCCAGCTGAGCCAAGGGCCTGTTTTCAGTGGAGACCCGAGGAGCAAAGCTCCAGTAAAAAAATACAGAACATTAATGAGCATTCATTCAAAGAACAAAGAAAATTACAAAGTTATATCATACATTCATAGGCAAGAAAAAAATAGAATTTAAAAGCAAGAAGAATAACACAGTTATATCATTGCACATATTTACAGTAACAGTAGTTACATGAATAATTAAATACAAAAATAAAAAGCAAAGTGAAATACAGAATTAGGTTTGTGCTAGTAAGATTATAATATTACAACAGTCAGAGCTAGATCAGAAATAAATGCATGAATAGTGTTTACAATTACAGAGAGTATAAATCTTGGAATGCTGATAAAGAGTAAGGAGTGGTATAGCGAGGTGGGGGTGTAAAGACTGGTACAGAGAATAAGGAGTGGTATACAGAGGTGGGGGCGTAAGGAGCGGTATACAGAGTAAGAAGTGGTATAGAGAGGTGGGGGTGTAAAGAGTGGTACAGAGAGTAGGGAGGGGTATAGAGAGGTGGGGGGGGTTAAGTTAGGAAAGTGGGTGGTGGAATGCAGTAGTCCAGGAACTAAGCTAAGGAAAGATTGAGTTCAGGAAAAAGTGGGAAATAGAAAACACTAACCAGGCTAGGAAGGAATACTGACTGCCTAACAAAGAAGCTATGAAACAAGTTGCAATAGCAAAGAAAATGGTATTCTAGGCACTATAATGCAAAGAAACTCAGTAAGTGCAAGGCCAAGTCACAAAGATAAACAAGACAGTCAGACACCCTTCATACGGGATGCCAGCAGTAACATGCTCACCAGTGTGCAGGACATCAAAGACAGATGGAAGGAGTATTTCCAGCTGCTTAGGAATGACAACAACCCCACAGATGCTGTACTGCCTCAAAAACAGTCTACGATAAAAAACGAACAGGATACTACCCTGGAAGATATAAGAATATCACTGAGAAAAAAAAAAGTCAGGGAAAGCAACAGGCTCAGATGAGGTCACAGCAGATATGATAAAGATGATAGGTGAGTTGTCGGAGAAATGGCTCCAGAGGATACTCATAGCAATGTGGAGAGAAAGGCATATCCAAGATGACTGGAGAATAAGCATACTTGTGCCAGTGTGCAAGAACAAATGCGACATCCACAACTGTGAGCAGTACAGAGGCATCAAACTCCTGTCACGTTTCATGAAAATTATCGAGAGGGTGACTGATAAACGGGTATGGAGCGCAGTAGAATGTAAGGTTGGAGATGAGAAGTTCCTATTCAGATCAGGATGCAGCACAACTGAAAGGAAAATAGAGCAATTCCACCAAGGAACAACTCCACTGGTATTTTCCACACGAACAAGCTTTATTGAAACACACTTTCTTCAGAATAAAACCATAAATGCTGTTATCACTACAGATGAGTTTTCGTCCTCTAATGACAGTCCTTTAAAACAGTTCTAAACACATACATACATATATAAATATCAAAATATCCACAATACCTTCTCTAAACTAATGGATATAAATATAAATACAAATAAGGTTATCTAAAAGTTTATCAAAAAAGCACTTGTATAGGATTTTAATTCTTCCTTTGGACACAAGATGGTACTAGTGTATGGAAAAAACGTTTGTTTTAAAAGGTTTTTAACATGTATAAAACTAAACCTTATTTGTATTTATATTTATATATTTATATCTATTAGTGTTTACAGAAGGTATTGTAGATATTCTGATATTTATATATGTATGTATGTGTTTAGAACTGTTTTAAAGGAATTTAAAAAAAAGTTTTATAGGGCTGAACATCTATTAAGTACATGTGACCACATTAAGAACATACACCAATTGGATAGCAGTATTAATTAAGTGAAGAGTATTTTAGGGGAAGAATTGTAAAAGGTATGCATTTCTGTTTCATCTGAGGAAGTCATTAGAGGACGAAAATGCATCTGTAGTGATAACAGCGTTTATGGTTTTATTCTGAAGAAAGTGTGTTTCAATACAGCTTGTTCGTGCAGAAAATACCAGTGGAGTCATGCCTTGGTGGAATTGCTCTATTTTTCTTTTGGTTTTGGCTGCTTTTATTGAGCAAATTACTTTCCTGTTCATTTTGGCTGATGCAGCACAACTGGCCCGATGGTTGCAGTGAGACAGTTGACAAGAAGCTAGAGATTCCTATACTTGGAGAAAGCAGATGACAATGTCCCAAGCAAGGTAAGGTGGCTCAAAGCCCCACAAACAATGCTAGTATTAATGCAGGCTACATACAAGGACCCAATGGCTCTAGTACAAGCAGTGTTTGGTCTCATAGCTGGGTCAATCGATGCACCCATAAGTGGATCTGTTTTTCTGTCTAAAGCAGAATAGTTTACACAACAGCGCAAATTGCCAGTCACTACTATAAACATGTAATTTTCTTGTGGGAAAGAAAGCACAATCCCCACTTTAAAGAGTGTTATGGTTAATGAGGTGATGCAGATAGAAGTGGTGTAGTTCCCTGGTTACAAACCATATTACCCACAACTTATCTTGCTCACGTTTTTTCATTTACCATTTCTATAGTTTTGATGTGACTGGCATCTACTGGACAATTCCTGATGTGTTCTAGCATTCCACAGTGCTGATGCACCAGGTGGTTAAAAAAAATTAACAGTTTCCATCTCAGCTCCTGGGATACAAAGGAGTTGCCAGGTAAGATGATAACATAATCCCTCCAGTGTGTCTTTGTTCTTCCACAGGGTTTTCTGCCAGGGTGCTGCACCTGACAAGTCTCACTGAATATACACCAGCCTTGGCAAAGGTCATCATTACAAAAAACACACATTGCAGCCAAATGATAGAAAAAAAAAACACAGCAGACACCAGTGATTACATACCAAAGTTTTTAGCCATACCATCTGGTACCTCGGCTACTCGCCTTCAAGAATAGGAAGGCGAATAGCCGAGGTACCAGATGGTATGACTAAAAACTTTGGTGTGTAATCGCTGGTGTCTACTGTATCATTAAGCAGCACACATACATGTTACATGGTAAAGGGAGCAGTGGCTAACAGTTGCATAAGCACATAGACAGTCATTCTAGTACTCCATAATGTACTGCTTTAATTTTACTAACTGCAAATAACGGACATAATTCAGACAATAGTGATGTTTATTTTCTTTCAGTCAACACACAGGCAAGGTTATTTAATAAAAAAAAAATCGTTAGTTCCAGTGTTTCATGTACCATGATACTTTAAAACAGTAAGATTTTCTCATGTTTTACTCATCACAGGTTATCCTGTGTGCATGTTTTATCTTTATGTTATTAAGCATAATACAGTCATTGCATGCACAAATACACCTACACTATTACATCTGCAAAAAGAAAGGAAAACAAGTAAGTGGGGCTCATTTCTGCCTCCTAAAAATATATCAGGTTTAGATTCAGCCATCCCAGTTAAACCTAAGTGGTCCTCTTTCAGAATACACCCAAATATGAATGGAGTGATAGGCAGCATCACAGACTCTATGTGGTGCCTAAGGGGGAGATTGGTGTGGACCAACTGCTTTCATCCAATGCTCTATGGACAGAATTTAGGGCTAGGCACTCAGCATTCAAAATCTACTGTGCAAGTGATTTGTTCGTGCCACCTAATTTTACCAAAAGGAAAGAGGTATTTGCCAGTGCTAAGTGGGCTGAAGACCCAACCTATGCCAGGGACACATGCTAATAGTGGAAGTGGTTGACACTCTCCTCTTAGTCATTGTGTGTCTATCATAATGCCCATCAGCCCTTGGTCAACAAGCTACTGTCTGGCTGGTGTCCAGTTACCCAGATTGGATTACCTGGGATATAGCTTCTGAGTAAAAGCTGTACCTAAAACCAATCGGTTTTGTTGAGGTTCACTAACCCACCCTTAGGTTCGTAAAGAAATGGGCATGGCCTGCATGACTGACAAGGAGGAGGCCAGAGCTTCAATATTCAAATCTGTCATGATTGACATGGAAAGCAGATTTGCCCATGACATCATGCATACATTTCCTCGACAGCAGCTTACCTTCCACAGTATTATTTACAGCTGCCAAACATGGTTTATTACAGAAATAAAAGTAATCAATGGCTTTTAATTCAGAAACAGCTGTTTTCACATGTTTGTGTTTTTTTACTTGAGAAGCACATTTAAATTGTATTATTTTGTAATCTTCCTTTGGGAGAAACAGCTACTTACAGCAGCACAATGTTGTATAATAAAACAATGGGGAAAAGAAATAATACTGTGTTTTGGGTTGGCATCCCTTTCAGAAGTTAATATTTCTCTGGTTTATGAGAAAATGGGTATGTTTGTGTTCACTGCACAAACTACCGTGTAGTTTCTGCAGTAAGCAGACAAATACAATGGGAAAAAAATAAGAATGTGTTTTTAAGGGGTGGTTTCACTTCAGAAGTTGGTATTAGTGATATATATATATATATATATATATATATATATATATATATATATATTTGGGGGGTTCACTGCATTATAAGACACTTCTACTGTGTAGTCTCTGCAGTAAGTAGACAAACACACTATTTTTCATAATCATAATATTAAAAGACAATAACAACTGCCGTTATAAAAAGAAAAAAATGATAGCACTCAAAAGGGAAGAGATAAGCACAGAAACCCTAATCCTAACCCTAACCCTACCAGTACAAATACATGCCACAAGATCAATTAATGGCCAAAGACTTTCCACTTAGTAATCAAAGTTTCATAGTAGCTGCCTTGCATGTCCATAAAATCAACCAGCAGGCAGGACTGTGAAGCCCCATAGTTTCAGCTGAGAATCAGTTATTCAGTGTTGTAGGTGTTTGATGTGGCTTGTAAGACATTTGCCTGTGCCTTAGGACAAGGAGTGATTTTAAGGCAAGGTGCAGTGAGTCTTTCTGTGGATGTTTCCTGAAAAAGTAGCAGTTAACACCTCTGGCTTCAAAGACAAGTATCCTGGTCTTTGAAATGCAGGTATCTCAGTATTCAAGGATAAGTTTCCTGCTCTTTGAAATGCAGGTTTCTCCTAACACTTCTCACACAAGGATAGAAATGAGAAATGGATTTTATTATCTTTGTTTTCTATATAAACTGGTCAGGCTCTGCCTCTAGTTCTGTCACTTTCACAGAAGGACATAACTGACCAGGATCTACTGGTCACTTCTCTGCTGCTGTATTTACTTATTTTGCAATGTCTAGATTCAACGAAAAATACATGCAGGAAATCACTTAATCTCTGATTTCAGTGATATCATTCCTACAATCTGTTGGGATTATGCCTGAGGAGGAAAAACTGCATGAAATGTGGAAGCAAGGTTTCCCTTGCACCTCACAAGACTACCTACCTGTGGAAATGTCGAGCAAAGAAATACAGAAGAAAGCCTGCACTGCTCACTGGAACATTGTTTTCAAAAAGTAAACTGCCTCTATAATCATTTGTCAAACTTCTGTATTGCTGACTGAGAAAGTTTCCGGTGCGAACGGCTGCTGACCACATCGGTGTTCCTGCTAGAGCAGTGGTGGACTGGTATCGACAAGCAGGCAGAATGAGTAATTAGTTAGGAATGCTTAGCGTCGTGGCCATGATGCTGGGTGTCAGGCGGGGTTGGGACAGGGCTTGCTACTGCGCATCTTGTGGGTTAACAATCCTCAACAAAACCAACCAATCAACCTGCCAAAATTTAACTAAGGATTTTTACACTCAATATAGGTTCACTAAGAAATGCAACTTGAAAGTGGATGACATCATGCTAAAGTGCAGACTGGATATTTGTGTTTCCAGCAAAGTCACTTATGCTGGGATCTAGAGTCTACTACGCAGGGGAGGAATGCCTAGAAATTGTGTGGAAATTGCAGTGAGATAGTCTTCAGCAGACAGTGAGAGATGTCAACAGAATTGGTTTCTAGATTCATGACTATCAGAATGAAATTTAACAATACAGTAGACTTCATGGTGTCAGCCTGTGCTTAGCAGCAGGTCTGCAATGGCAAGAAAAAAAGGGTTTACATGCATCAGATACAAGATCTCCTCACTAAAGCAAGACATACGTGATGCTTGATTTTTTTTCAATAAACATCTTTATTAAATTAAGACAAAGCAAGTTGGTCTTCATAATGGGGGACCAGAATGACACTATAACATGACATGAGGATTGTCTGGGACTACATGGCTGGAGTATCAGATTTCAAGGCAAAGACAGAAAGATAAAGAAGACAGTTACAGATATGATTCATATCAGATGCCTAGAACAAGTTGTTCATCAACTGAAGTGTTTGACAAATGCTGAGATCTGAAGTGACAACTCTATGTAGCTAAGCTAACTGATACTGGTAGATACTATCAATTTTAGATTATGCCACTAGGTACCGGTAATCTAACAGTGTAGTACCTCGCGGGCGGTTCTGTGCAGGTTAGGGTGTGTCCACACTGATTGGCAGGTCATCGTATATCTGAGTGACAGATCTTAGAAAAACACCTTTTATTCAGCTGTTCCACTGCCCTGTTGTTTACATGAATAACCGCTAATTTTACAGTCTTGAACGTTTGTGGTCTGCACTCTTGTTGGGAGGAGAGGCTGGATTCTGTCCTTCTGAGCTGCGAATTTCTGGTGACAGGCTTACTGTGACTGCTTATTTGAACTGTTTCTTTCTGAAATTGGTGCACCTTGTTTCTGTAGCATAGACCACATTCAGGCTTTGTTTGTATAACTTGAGCACTGATCCAGGCCATCTTTTTTTGGAGAAGGTTCCCCTGCACCCTAGTAAGCAGGGGTGTGCAGTTAGAACTTGTCTGATTGAAGACTACAGGAACAGGGCTCAGTTTTGAGCTTTTTTCTGGTTTAATTGGGTAACTTGTTTAAATCAGTTTGTTTGTTTTCTATTGTTTTTTACATATATATATATATATATATATATATATATTATATATATATATATTGTACTTTATTCATCTACTTTTACTGTATTTGTGTTTCTTCCTACTTTATTACAGGGGCAATGACTACAACTCTGATCTGCGATATATAACAATAAGTATCCTTTTCTGTGCTTGTAGACTGTTTTTTTTTTTTTTGAGTCTATCTGCTTTATTTTCTGAAAAAAAAATTATATATACTTGTTTCTTACCTTTCTAAGCTAGCATAGTCCAGTTTTCAGGTTCGTGCTGAATTCAGGGCTGTGTTACAAATCTCTGTGTTTGCCCATACCTTACTTGGATAGAAGGAAGTTTCTCTGTTCACCTGTGAGAGAAGGGAGCTTTGAGCAGCCTATCTGTCCCTGGAGGAGTGGTTTCAGCCCAGAAATTAGTACTTTACTGGGCATTTTGGGCTAATTTCTATCTCTTTCATTTCTCTGCTATAAATACCATATTTGCCCGGTTTTGCTCGCCGGGCAGTGCCGGTTAGCTAGGATAAAAGTATTCCCGGCTCCACAAAGTCTCCTTTTCAATTTTTCCCTTGGAACTAGACAAACATTCAACTTAAGCACTCAAGCCATACATTTCTCAGCCTGCCACTTGCTCAAAACGTATAGCAAGCACTTATAAACCCTAGCACTAGACCCTACTGTACTGCACAGGACGACAAGGTTCTCTATTCGACCTTACCAGCTATCCAGTAAAACAGTTTACTGTACCTATCCAGGCATGTCCAAAGGGCAGTTTCAGGAGTACTCTCCAGTCCAACTGGTGAATCTGGGCATTTTGAGGCAATGTTACAACTGCCTCATGTACACAGACAACCCCCCCTCCTCCTACTGCCAAACACTAATACATGCGAGAAATGCAGTTATACAGACAAACTAGAGGCTAAGCTCTCTCAACCCAAGACTGGATCAGACAGTCAAGAGGAGAAGGGAAATACTTGCATCACACCACCAGTCTTACAAAGAACCATTAAACCAGCACAGGCAAAAAAACACACATAAATACATGCCAGTGGAAAATACGGCCCAAACCGCAGAATCCTTTACAAACACATTCTATGGACACCTACAGGAATGCATGGATTGTGCCATCCAAAATAAAACCAAGACTCACTCCTCCAAAGGCAGGAGACCTGTCTGGTGGACCCCAGCCATAAATAAGCTATACAACAGAAGGAGGAAGATAATACATGATAGAGCAAAATCCCAAAAAGGGAAGGCATCTCTGATCAGTACTAGCAAGAAACTACGATCCCTCATAAAATCATCTAAGGCCAACTTCAAAAGAAAAATTGCACAAGACGCTGAAGATAATCTCAAGGCCTTCTTTATTTATGTCAGGAACCTGGGTGGCAACTCCCAGATATGCTCAGAGTTAGTGCAAAATGACAAAAAATACATTGAACCCACAGACAATGCCAACATCCTGGCAGACAGGTTCAGTGCAAACTTCTCCCCCCCTTCCCCCCAAAAGAGCAAATGTCTATCTCAACAGAGTGTAGCCTCCCTGACATCCACAGATGCACAGGTGAGAGCTGCCCTCTCCAAAGCAAAAAACACAGCATCAATGGGACCGGACGGTCCCGGGCTGTGTCTTACATGAGCTCCAAGAAGAACTGAACCCTCACATAAAGTCACTGTTTAATCTCATCCTTACTACAGGATATGTACCCTAGGAATGGCGTATAGCAACAGTGGTCCCACTCCACAAAGGTGGTGCCACAATGGACCCCGGAAACTATCGACCTATAAGCCTGACTAGCCTGATCTGCAAAGCTATGGAGCGTATCATCATGAAACTCATAAACAAAGACATTGGGAAGCTCCAAACACTGGATCCTACCCAATTCGGCTTTGTTAAGGGCAGATCTTGCCTCTTGAACCTGGTCGACTTCTTTGAAACAGTCTCCAAGGCCATAGATGAAGGGAAGGTAGTCCACACAGCCTACCTGGACCTCGCAAAAGCCTTCGACACAATACCCCACTCGGGCGTCATAAATAAGCTCACCAGCTTAAATATTAACCCCTATGTCACAAGATGAGTTGCAAACTGGCTCAGGGATAGAACCCACATGGTCAGAATTGCAGGTGCCATGTCAGACTCTAAACCAGTTACAAGTGGAGTCCCACAAAGCTCTGTCCTGGGACCTCTCTTGTTCGGTGTATACTTCTCTGAGGTACAGGCTAACACAGGAGGACTATGGCTGACCAAGTTCGCAGATGACTGCAAACTGGGTGCCATAATCGACTCACCAACTGACACAAGCATCCTCCAAAAGGGTCTCACAGAGACGGATAACTGGTGCCAGAGCCATGGCCTAAAGCTAAATGTAAAAAAGTGCATAGTCATCCCCTTTGGGAAAAACAAAGTGCCCACAAATTACCACATAGGTGGTAATCAATTAAGTACGGAAGAAGTAATTAGGGATTTGGGGACCCAAGTAGACGGCAATCTCTCCTTTGACAATCACGTTGCCAAAGTGGTTAGAAAGACCTTCTATATAGCCCACCTTATCACGAAAGGGTTCACATCTAGATCAAGAGAGGTCAGTGTGCCCCTCTACTCATCACTCATCAGGCCCACAATTGAATACAATGCCCCATTCGGGATGTACCTTACCCAGCACCTGCAACAACTGGAAACACCCCAAAAGTACCTCACCAAGAGGATGAAGGGACTCAAACAGCTGCCCTATGCAGTTAGGCTAAAGAAACTGCAACTCTACTCAGTTGCTTACCGCCTACTCAGAGGCGATCTGTGCCTGACGTATAAAGCCATGTCTAACCCAGAATTAATGGACATGCTCCACCTCAGGAAATCCAAATCCCTTAGAGCTACACGCTCCAGGGACTTAAACCTCAGCACAGAAATAAATAGGACATGCTGGTGGGACAGATTCATATCCCAGAGGGTCCCTTCACTATGGAACAAAATCCCAATCCATGTTAGGCAGAGCCCCTCAATGACCCTCTTCAAGAGAAATCTTGACGAGTGGATGGGAGATCGTAGGTTTACTCCTGGGATCTCTTCTGTGTCCCTACTAGACAGAGACACAGTAAACTAACCTTCAAAGGGCTATCTTCTGTGACCTACTATACAGAGGCAGAGTCAACTAATCTAAAAGGGTGGCGAAAGCCAAACACACTTTGGCTAGGCTTATAAATGGCCTAGGGCAGATAGCCTAGTATGAACCTATGAACATACTCGGAGGCGCTAAATAAAAATCTGAAAAACCAACAGAGAGCTCCAAAGCAAACATCCAAGCAACCTCCACCCCCAACACAAACCATGAAACACATACTCCAGAAAGTGTGCCATGCAATCACAGCCCTTAAGGCAAAATAACATACCCAACATACTAGTAATAGGTGACTCTATAGTCAGGCACACTGACGTCCCACTCACTAGGCTGAATAAGGAGAAGGTTACTGTTAGCTGCCTGTCAGATGCCAGGATCCGCCACATAACACAAGCACTCAGGTCACTCCAGAACAAGTACAAATATGACTCTGTCATTGTCCACGTTGGTGTGAATGACCTGAGCCATACCTCCCTGGACTACATGAAAAAAGACATGGAAGAGTTCTCTGATCACGTAGCCCAGGCCGGTATGACCCTGACCCTGATTAGCATCCTGCCCTCACCAAGAATGATACCACGGTATAAAGAAAAAATTCTCGATTTCAACAATTGACTAAGTTTCTGGTGTCATTCAAAGGGGATCCAGTGTCTGTCCATGCTCGACAAGCCACGTTGCTTCGCAAGAGACAGCTTGCACCTGTCACTGTTAGGCTTTCGAATACTTGCCAAGGCTCTTGCCACCCCCATAGTGCCTTTTTTAGGCAAGGCTCAAAAGACAAACCCACCACCATAAATAGCACAAGTAACAAAAAACTGAGGGTAATGCTACTCAATGCCAGAAGTCTAAACCTCAAAATGCATGCACTCGAGGCAGTCCTCTGTATGTACAAAATCGAGATATGTGCAGTAACAGAAACCTGGTTTAAGGCTCCAGAGAGCACCCCAGCACTACCAGGTTACAACTCATATCATACATTTCAGCCACAGAACCCAAACCGAAATACAAAAGGCGGGGGCGTAGCCATATTCATCAAGGATACCCACACCTCCAGGTTAGTGGCACAGCACTTGATTTTTCAGAGATCATCCACGTGCAACTAACAATGGGCAAAACTGCAATTCAAACTGTAGCTTGCTACAGATCACCCACCATGTCCCAGGACCCCTACTTCACGTTTCTGGAAACACTGGGAAACATAAATGTCCTACAAAACACCCTAACATTGGGTGATTTCAATTACCCTAACATTAACTGGGAGAACTACTCAAGTACTAACTCCCTTGCCCAACCTTTCCTAGAATTTATAAACTCAAATGCCCTGGTTCAACTGGTCAGCACTCCCACCAGAGGTGACAACATATTGGACCTGGTCATCACCAACATGGGCGACCGGTGTTCCACACCAGAGGTCAACCCCTCGTTGGTTAGATCTGACCATAAACAAATCACTTTGGATATCCATATTCCGCCCCCACCCCCGGACAAGAAAGCCACCATGAAAAACTTTTCAAAAGCAAACTTCACGTTACTTAAGACTGAGATGGAAAGTCTCAAAGCCCCCATGCTGAAGGATAGCAATGTCCAAGCTGCAAAATCCTTTACTAATGCATTCTACGGGCAGCTACAAGAATGCATGGATCGTGCCATCCCAAGCAAAACCAAGACTCACTCCTCCAAGAAAAGGAAACCAGTCTGGTGGAATCCTGCCATAAACAAGCTATACAATAGAAGGAGGAAACTAGTACAGAAAAAGAGTAAAATCCCAAGAAGGGAAGACGTCACTGATCAGTATCAGCAAGAAACTACGATCCCTCATAAAATCATCAAAGGCAAACTTTGAAAAAAAATTGCCAAAGACTCCAAAGATAACCACAAGGCATTCCTGAGCTATGTCAAGAATCTAAGTGGCAATGCTCAGATCTCCTCGGAGTTAGTGCAGAATGGCACAAAATACACTGAACCGACCAATATTGCCAACATCCTGGCAGACAGGTTCAGCGCAAACTTCACCCCCCTCTCACCCCCAAAGGGGCCCATAACCATGCCAGAAAAATGCAGAGTCCCTTAAATCACAGACACTCAGGTTAAAATAGCCCTCTCCAATGCCAAAATCTCAGCATGAATGAGACCGGACGGTGTCGCAGGCTGCGTCCTACATGAGCGCAAAGACGAACTAACCCCTCACCTAAACACATTGTTCAAACTCAGCCTCTACACAGGCTACATACCCAATGGTTATTCCGCTCCACAAAGGTGGAGCCACAACAGACCCCGGAAACTATTGCCCTATAAGCCTGCCTAGCTTGGTCTGCAAGGCTATGGAGCGCACCATCATGGAACTCATTAACAGAGACATTGGGAACCTCCAAACACTGGACCACAGCCAGTCTGGTTTTGTTAAGGGCAGATCATGCCTCCTAAACCTGGTGGACTTCTTTGAGACAGTTACCAAAGCTATAGACAAGGGAAAGTTGGTACACACAGCCTACCTAGACCTCACTAAGGCCTTCGTCACCATTCCCTATTCTGGTATTATAGACAAGCTCACCAGCCTGAACATAAACCCCTACGTCACAAGATGGGTTGCCAACCGGCTCATGGACAGAGCCCACATGGTGAGAGTTGCGGGAGCTAGGTCCATCTCTAAACCGGTTACAAGTGTTGTTCCCCAGGGCTCAGTCCTTGGACCCCTCCTGTTCAGCATATACTTCTCAGAGGTACAGGCAAGCACAGGAAGACTATGGCTGACCAAGTTTGCAGACGACTGCAAACTAGGGGCTATAACTGACTCTCCGGCTGACACAGACATCCTCCAAAAGAGTCTCACTGAGACGGATACCTGGTGTCAAAATCATGGCCTCAAGCTAAATGCCAAAAAGTGTATAGTCATCCCCTTTGGAAAAAACAAAGTACCCACAATCTACCACATAGGTGGTAGTCCCCTAAATACAGAAGACATAATAAGGAATCTAGGGACCCAAGTAGATAGTAATCTCACCTTTGATAATCACATTGCCAAAGTGGTTAGAAAATCCTTCTATGTGGCCCACCTAAACAAAAGAGTTTGCATCCAGATCAAAAGAAGTCATTGTGCCCCTCTACTCATCATTCATCAGATCCATCTTAGAGTACAACGCCCTATTTGAGATACACCATACAAGACACCTGCAACAGCTGGAAAGACCACATAAGTACCTCACCAAGAGGATCAATGGCCTCAAACAGATGCCCTATGCAGCTCGACTGAAGAAACTCCGGTTGTACTAGGTTGCATATCGCCTACTCAGAGGTGATCTCTGCCTGACATACAAGGCCATGTCCAACCCAGAATTGATGAACAAGAAAACCTTATCCCGCCGAGCCACACGCTCTAGGGATCTAAACCTCACCACAACAATAAATAGGATGTGCTGGAGGGATAGATTCATGTCCCAGAGACTTCCCATGCTTTGGAATAAGATCACAATCTAAATTAAATTGGAACCTGTGTGCTGAGAACAGCCTTACAAGACTATCTGCAAATACTAAAGAACTGAGTATATTTTTCTGTGTTACTCTGTATTATGGAGCTAAATTGTTGCTTAGATATCTGTTGTCTTACTTCTCTGCAAATATACAGAGATCAGTGTATATTTTTTTGGGTTTTATAATTTGCATTGTGATTCCTCACATCTCTGTTGAAATGGTCTCCCCCCCCCCACCACATCATTTTCTGCCTTGTCTTCAGCTGATATAACTGTTTTTTATAGCTTGTGTGTTGTTTAACTCAAGGTTCCCTTAATTTGACCTGTTATGAAAAGCCTGCATGTAAATTGGAACCTGTGTGCTGAGAACAGTCGTACAAGACCATCTGCAAATATATAGAGCTGAGTATATTTTTCTGTATTATTCTGTATTATAGAGCTAAATTGTTGCTTAGATATCGGTTGTCTTACTGTTCTGCAAATATACAGAGATCAGTAAATATTTTTTGGGTTTTATAATTTGCACTGTGAATCCTCACATCTCTGTTGAAACAGTCTCCCCCCCCCCCCTCATTTTCTACCTTGTCTTCAGCTGATATAACTGGTTTTTATACCTTGTGTGTTGTTTAACTCAAGGTTCCCTTAATTTGACCTGTTAATAACAGCCTGCATTTAAATTGGAACCTGTGTGCTAAGAACAGCCTTACAAGACTATCTGCAAAAATATAGAGCTGAGTTTATTTTTCTGTATTATAGAGCTAAATTGTTGCTTAGATATCTATTGTCTTACTGTTCTGCAAATATACAGAGATAAGTATATATTTTTTGGGTTTTAAAATTTGCACTGTGATTCCTCACATCTCTGTTGAAACTGCCCCCCCTCCCATTTTCTTCCTTGTCTTCAGCTGACATGACTGTTTTTTTATAGCTTGTGTGTTGTTTAACTCAAGGTTCCCTTAATTTGACCTGTTAATAACAGCCTACATTTAAATTGGAAGCTGTGTGCTGAGAACAGCCTTACAAGACTATCTGCAAATATATACAGCCGAGTATATTTTTCTGTATTATTCTGTATTATAGAGCTACACTGTTGCTTAGATATCTGTCTTACTGTTCGGCAAATATAGGGAGATCAATATATATTTTTGGGTTTTATAATTTGCACTGTGATTCCACACATCTCTGTATAAACGGTCTTCCCCACCCCCACCCCCATTTTCTGCCTTGGCTTCAGCTGATATAACTGTTTTTTATAGCTTGTGTGTTGTTTAACTCAAGGTTCCCTTGATTTGACCTGTTAATAACAGCCTGCATTTAAATTGGAACCTGTGTGCTGAGAACAGCCTTACAAGACTATCTGCAAATATATAGAGCTGAGTATATTTTTCTGTATTACAGAGCTAAATTGTTGCTTAGATATCTGTGGTCTTACTGTTTTGCAAATACACAGAGATCAGTATATATTTTTGGGTTTTATAATATGCACTGTGATTCCTCACATCTCTGTTGAAACTGTCTTCCCCACCCCCCTCATTTTCTGCCTTGTCTTCAGCTGATATAACTGTTTTTTATAGCTTGTGTGTTGTTTAACTCAAGGTTCCCTTAATTTGATCTGTTAATAACAGCCTGCATTTAAATTGAAACCTGTGTGCTGAGAACAGCCTTACAAGACTATCTGCAAATATATAAAGCTGAGTATATTTTTCTGTATTATACAGCTAAATTGTTGCTTAAATATCTGTTGTCTTACTGTTCTGCAAATATACAGAGATCAGTATATATTTTTTGGGTTTTATAATTTGCACTGTGATTCCTCACATCTCTGTTGAAACTGTCTTCCCCACCCCACCCTCATTTTCTGCCTTGTCTTCAGCTGATATAACTGGTTTTTATAGCTTGTGTGTTGTTTAACTCAAGGTTCCCTTAATTTGACCTCTTAATAACAGCCTGCATTTAAATTGGAACCTGTGTGCTGACAACAGCCTGACAAGACTATCTGCAAATATGAAGAGCTGAGTATATTTTTCTGTATTATTCTGTACTATAGAGCTAAATTGTTGCTTGGATATATGTTCATAGGTTCATAGGCTAGTACTAGGCTAACTGCCCTTGCGAGCGATTCTAAGGCTAGCCAATTATCCTTTGTGAGACTAAAACCCTGCACCTTGTGTTTGTAAGGCAAACACCTTAACCATTAGGCCACCCTCCCAACCCTGGTCTGTTGCCTTACTGTTCTGCAAATATACAGAGATCAGTATATATTTTTTGGGTTTTACAATTTGCACTGTGATTCCTCACATCTCTGTTGAAACTGTCATCCCCAACCCACTGCCTCATTTTCTGCCTTGTCTTCAGCTGATATAACTGTTTTTTATAGCTTGTGTGTTGTTTAATTCAAGGTTCCCTTAATCTGACCTGTTAATATAAGCCTGCATTTAAATTGGAACCTGTGTGCTGAGAACAGCCTTACAAGACTATCTGCAAATATATAGAGCTGAGTATATTTTTCTGTATTATAGAGCTAAATTGTTGCTTAGATATCTGTTGTCTTTCTGTTCTGCAAATATACAGAGATCAGTATATATTTTTGGGTTTATAATTTGCACTGTGATTTCTCACATCTCTGTCTTCACCACCCCCCTCATTTTCCGCCTTGTTTTCAGCTGATATAACTGGTTTTTATAGCTTGTGTGTTGTTTAACTCAAGGTTCCCTTAATTTGACCTGTTAATAACAGCCTGCATTTAAATGGGAAGCTGTGTGCTGAGAACAGCCTTACAAGACTATCTGCAAACATATAGAGCTGAGTATATTTTTCTGTATTATTCTGTATTATAGAGCTAAATTGTTGCTTAGATATCTGCTGTCTTACTGTTCTGCAAATATACAGAGATCAATATATATTTTGGGGGTTTTATAATTTGCACTGTCATTCCTCACATCTCTGTTGAAACTGTCTTCCCCACCCCACCCTTATTTTCTGCCTTGTCTTCAGCTGATATAACTGGTTTTTATAGCTTGTGTGTTGTTTAACTCAAGGTTCCCTTAATTTGACCTGTTAATAACCCGCATTTAAATTGGAACCTGTGTGCTGAGAACAGCCTTACAAGACGATCTGCAAATATCTAGAGTTGAGTATATTTTTCTGTATTATAGAGCTAAATTATTGCTTAGATATCTGTTGTCTTACTGTTCTGCAAATATACAGAGATCAGTATATATTTTTTGGGTTTTACAATTTGCACTGTGATTCCTCACATCTCTGTTGAAACTGTATTCCCCACCCCCTCGTTTTCTGCCTTGTCTTCAGCTGATATAACTGTTTTTTATAGCTTGTGTGTTGTTTAACTCAAGGTCCCTTAATTTGACCTGTTAATAACAGCCTGCATTTAAATTGGAACCTGTGTGCTGAGAACAGCCTTACAAGACTATCTGCAAATATATAAAGTTGAGTATATTTTTGTGTATTATAGAGTTAAATTGTTGCTTATATATCTGTTGTCTTACTGTTCTGCAAATATACAGAGATCAGTATATATTTTTTGGGTTTTATAATTTGCACTGTGATTCCTCACATCTCTGTTGAAACTGTCTTCCCCACGCCCCCTCATTTTTTGCCTTGTCTTCAGCTGATATAACTGGTTTGTATAGCTTGTGTGTTGTTTAGCTCAAGGTTCCCTTAATTTGACCTGTCAATAACAGCCTGCATTTAAATTGGAACCTGTGTGCCAAGAACAGCCTTACAAGACTATCTGCAAATATATAGAGCTGAGTATATTTTTCTGTATTAGTCTGTATTATAGAGCTAAATTGTTGCTTAGATATCTGTTGTCTTACTGTTCTGCAAATATGCAGAGATCAGTATATACTTTTTGGGTTTTATAATTTGCACTGTGATTCCCCACATCTCTGTTGAAACTGTCTTCCCCACCCCCACCCCCATTTTCTGCCTTGTCTTCAGCTGATATAACTGCTTTTTATAGCTTGTGTGTTGTTTAACTCAAGGTTCCCTTAATTTGACCTGTTAATAACAGCCTGCATTTAAATTGGAACATGTGTGCTGAGAACAGCCTTACAAGACTATCTGCAAATATATAGAGCTGAGTATATTTTTCTGTATTATTGTATATCATAGAGCTAAATTGTTGCTTAGATATCTGTTGTTTTACTGTTCTGCAAATATACAGAGATCTGTATATATTTTTTGGGTTTTATAATTTGCACTGTGATTCCTCACATCTCTGTTGAAACTGTCTGCCCCACCCCACACCCTCATTTTCTGCCTTGTCATCAGCTGATATAACTGTTTTTTATAGCTTTGTGTTGTTTAACTCAAGGTTCCCTTAATTTGACCTGTTAACAGCCTGCATTTAAATTGGAACCTGTGTGCTGAGAACAGCCTTACAAGACTATCTGCAAATATATAGAGCTGAGTATATTTTTCTGTATTATTCTGTATTATACAGCTAAATTGTTGCTTAGATATCTGAGGTCTTACAGTTCTGCAAATATACAGAGATCAGTATATATTTTTTGGATTTTATAATTTGCACCGTGATTCCTCTCATCTCTGTTGAAACTGTCTACCTCAGCCCCCCCTCATTTTCTGCCATGTCTTCAGCTGATATAACTGTTTTTTATAGCTTGTGTGTTGTTTAACTCAAGGTTCCCTTAATTTGACCTGTTAATAACAGCCTCCATTTAAATTGGAACCTGTGTGCTAAGAACAACCTTACAAGACTATCTGCAAATATATAGAGCTGAGTATATGTTTCTGTATTATTCTGTATTATACAGCTAAATTGTTGCTTAGATATCTGAGGTCTTACCGTTCTGCAAATATACAGAGATCAGTATATATTTTTTGGATTTTATAATTTGCACTGTGATTCCTCTCATCTCTGTTGAAACTGTCTTCCTCACCCCCCTCATTTTCTGCCATGTCTTCAGCTGATATAACTTTTTTACAGCTTGTGTGTTGTTTAACTCAAGGTTCCCTTAATTTGACCTGTAAATAACAGCCTGCATTTAAACTGGAACATGTGTGCTAAGAACAGCCTTACAAGACTATCTACAAATATATAGAACTGAGTATATTTTTTGTATTATTCTGTATTATAGAGCTAAACTGTTGCTTATATATCTGTTGTTTTACTGTTCTGCAAATATACATAGATAAGTATATATTTTTGGGGGTTTTATAATTTGCACTGTGATTCCTCACATCTCTGTTGAAACTGTCTTCCCCACCCCCCTCATTTTCTGCCTTGTCTTCAGCTGATATAACTGTTTTTTTATAGCTTGTGTGTTGTTTAACTCAAGGTTCCCTTAATCTGACCTGCTAATATAAGCATGCATTTAAATTGGAACTTGTGTGCTGAGAACAGCCTTATAAGACTATCTGCAAATATACAGAGCTGAATCAATTTTTCTGTATTATTCTGTATTATAGAGCTAAACTGTTGCTTATATATCTGTTGTTTTACTGTTCTGCAAATATACAGAGATCAGTATATATTTTTTGGGTTTTATAATTGCACTGTGATTCATCGCATCTCTGTTGAAACTGTCTTCCCCACCCCCCCCTCATATTCTGCCTTGTCTTCAGCTGATATAACTGTTTTTTATACATTCAGTGTTGTTTAACTCAAGGTTCCCTTAATTTGACCTGTTAATAACAGCCTGCATTTAAATTGGAACCTGTGTGCTGAGGACAGCCTTACAAGACTATGTGCAAATAAAAAGAGCTGAGTACTTTTTTCTGTATTATTGTGTATTATAGAGCTAAATTGTTGCTTAGATATCTGATGTCTTACAGTTCTGCAAATATACAGAGATAAGTATATACCTTTGGGGTTTTATAATTTGCACTGTGATTCCTCAAATCTCTGTTGAAACTGTCTCCCCCCTTATTTTCTGCCTTGTCTTCAGCTGATATAACTGGTTTTATAGCTTGTGTGTTGTTTAACTCAAGGTTCCCTTAATTTGACCTGTTAATAACAGCCTGAATTTAAATTGGAACCTGTGTGCTGAGAACAGCCTTACCAGACTATCTGCAAATATATAGAGCTGAGTATATTTTTCTATATTATAGAGCTAAATGGCTGCTCAGATATCTGTTGTCTTACTGTTCTGCAAATATACAGAGATCAGTATATATTTTTTGGGTTTTATGATTTGCACTGTGATTCCTCACATCTCTGTTGAAACTGTCTTCCCCATCCCCCTCATTTTCTGCCTTGTCTTCAGCTGATATAACTGGTTTTTATAGCTTGTGTGTCATTTAACTCCAGGTTCCCTTAACTTGACCTGTTAACAGCCTAAATTCGAAACTGTGTGCTGAGAAACGCCTTACAAGACTATCTGCAAATATATAGAGCTGAGTAAATTTTTCTGTATTATTCTATATTATAGAGCTAAATTGTTGCTTAGATATCTGTTGTCATACTGTTCTGCAAATATAAAGAGATCAGTATATATTTTTGGGGTTTTAAAATTTGCACTGTGATTCCTCACATCTCTGTTGAAACTGTCTTCCCAACCGCCCCCTAATGTTCTGCCTTGTCTTCAGCTGATATAACTGTTTATTATATCTTGTGTGTTGTTTAACTGAAGGTTCCCTTAAATAGACCTGTTAATAACAGCCTGCATTTAAATTGTAACCTTTGTGCTGAGAACAGCCTTACAAGACTATTTGCAAATATATACAGCTGAGTATATTTTTCTGTATTCCGTATTATAGAGCTAAACTGTTGCTTAGAGATACGTTGGTCTTACTGTTCTGCAAATATACAGAGATCAGTATATATTTTTTGGGTTATATAATTTGCACTGTGACTCCTCACATCTCTGTTGAAACTGTCTTCCCTACCCCCCTCATTTTCTGTCTTGTCTTCAGCTGATATAACTGTTTTTATAGCGTGTGTGTTGTTTAACTCAATGTTCCCTTAACTTGACCTGTTAATGACAGCCTGCATTTAAACTGGAACATGTGTGTTGAGAACAGCCTTACAAGACTATCTGCAAATATATAGAGCTGAGTATATTTTTCAGTATTATTCTGTATTATAGAGCTAAATTGTTGCTTAGATATCTGTTGTTCTACTGTTCTGCAAATATACAGAGATCAGTATATATTTTTGGGGTTTTATAATTTGCACTGTGATTCCTCTCATCTCTGTTGAAACTGTCTTCCCCACCCCCACCCCTTCATTTTCTGCCTTGTCTTCAGCTGATATAACTGTTTTTTATAACTTGTGTGTTGTTTAACCCAAGGTTCCCTTAATTTGACCTGTTAATAACAGCCTGCATTTAAAATGGAACCTGTGTGCTGAGAACAGCCTTACAAGACTATCTGCAAGTATATAGAGTTGAGTATATTTTTCTGTATTAGAGCGCTAAATTGTTGCTTAGATATCTTTTGTCTTACTGTTCCTGCAAATATACAGAGATCAGTATATATGTTTTGGGTTTTATAATTTGCACTGTGATTCCTCATATCTCTGTTGAAACTGTCTTCCCCACCCCCCCCTCCCTGTTCTTGGTTGTAGTTTAAATTTGGTGGCTTTACAGTGCCCGCCCCACTGTAGATTTGATCTAGGACACTCCTCTAGTCCCATCTCTTCACTGCATTCTACCTAATGAACCCTTTCTGCACTTGCTTTTTGTCCTTTTTAATTTAATTACATTTTTTCAAACTGTGTGTGGACTAATATTGCTACATAGTCAAGTGTGCCAGCTTGCACTGCATGTGAATTGTTTTTCTACTGTTTTTGCTACTTTTCTGAAAAAAAAATTGTAAGCCTGTTTCCTACCTTTCCTGTAATTAGTGTTCCAGATATAGATTTGCTGTATCCAGAACTGTTTGTAAGCTTCTGAGCCCCCCCCCCCCAAGCCTTTCTGTGTTGGAGGGAAGCCTTCTAGCTTATCAGTGGGAGTAGTAAGCATTAGGTAACCTGTCTACCACATAAGGAGTGGTTCTGGCCCAGAATTTGTAGTTACTGGCCATTTGGGCGGTCTTCCATCTCTCTCAACTTTCTGATTTGAAGGCCTGCATTTGCACTTGTTTCTGTCCTGTAACTGCTGGGCCCATCTCATTTGCTCACTCAAAAAAAAAAAAAAAAAAAAATGTATCTACTTTTACAGTATTTGTGTTTCTTCCTACTTTATTTTGCTTTTGCATCATCTTAAAAGTACTCAATTGTATTTATTACTGCTTGGTGTAACTCATTCTAAGCCTTTTAGTTTAAGCACTTGGGCTTCAGACCAGTTGTTTTACATTGAGAAGGTTTGTGGTCTGCACTGTAGTGGCAAACAGGTAGCTTACATCCTTCTAAGTTGAGAACTGCTGATTGAGGGCTCAGTGTCTGTTATTCTAAAAGTGTATTAATTCTGGTGGACAACAACGGGATATGCCCGCCACAAACTCAACTTATTAGATCATTTTCTCCCTATTCCGTCCACCAACCTGAAAAAATGAACAATGCTATTTTGAAAAACTGTTATTTCCTCTGTTTTCCTCCAATAATACAGTCCTTTCCCGTACTGTTCTACTTTCACTTAGAAAACTATTTCTCGCGCCCTGTAAAAGTTAGCTTTTGGCTCAGAAGTTGTGATGTAAGAGCGGCTACAAACCAGCAGTAGTTTCTATTGACGATACCGCCCAGAAACTTACATCATCCCGGCACTATTCGCATGCTATTGTTAAAAATCCCTACCCCCGCCTATTATGTGATGTCAGAGATTCAGACCTTTTCAAACTTGCTGCAGGGAGTGAGGAACCTCTTTTCGATCGTGTTGCATCCTGTGGAGTGGTTTGTCTAGTTGGACATCTGGGAACACGTGGACTCAGTATCAAGAAGCTCCTATTGGATCTTGCATTTAAACTGTAAGTTCTTCAGCTTTTATTTTTTTTTAATAAGCAAGTTAAGGTATTTTCTGTATAGAAAAATGCAACTTTAAATTCAGACTTTATTTCCTTATGTAAGGGAGGGTGTGCAAGTCTTTATTTTTAAAACCGAACTTCCAGTGTGGCTGTGTTGTGTACATTGAGACTTCCCAGCATGAGTATTTGCCCAAATTTTGCTTTTAAGCTGAGTCGTTAGCATGTTTCACTTTTTAGGTATTTTTTTTTTTTAGGTTTTTCTTGCAGTCGCTAGCATGAGGTTTCACTTTAAAGCATCTAAAGTGAAACCTCATGCTAGCGACTGCAAGAAATCCTGTTTAAAGCATCCGGACAGCATATCTGTGTGTTTAAACAGGACTTCTAGCAGTCGCTAGCATGGTGTTTCACTTTAGATGCTTTAAAGTGAAACCTCATGCTAGCGACTGCAAGAAATCCTGTCTAAAGCATCCGGACAGCATATCTTTGTGTTTGTGTGTGTGTAGGTGTATGCAAGCAGGGGCTGTGTGGGTGTGGGTGTGGGTGTGTGTGTGTGTGTGTGTGTGTGTGTGTGTGTGTGTGTGTGTGTGTGTGTGCATGCAAGCAGGGGCTGAGTGTGTGTGTGTGTGTGTGTGTGTGTGCATGCAAGCAGTGGCTGTGTGTGTGTGCATGCAAGCAGTGGCTGAGTGTGTGTGTGCTTGCAAGCAGTGGCTGAGTGTGTGTGTGTGCTTGCAAGCAGTGGCTGAGTGTGTGTGTGCTTGCAAGCAGGGACTGTGTGTGTGTGCATGCAAGCAGGGACTGAGTGTGTGTGCATGCAAGCAGGGACTGAGTGTGTGTGCATGCAAGCAGGGACTGAGTGTGTGTGTGCATGCAAGCAGGGGCTGTGTGTGTGTGTGTGTGTGTGTGTGCATGCAAGCAGGGGCTGAGTGTGTGTGTGCATACAAGCAGGGGCTGAGTGTGTGCGTGTGTGTATGCAAGCAGGGGCTGAGTGTGTGCGTGTGTGTGTGTGTATGCAAGCAGGGGCTGAGTGTGTGAGTGTGTGTGTGTGTATGTATGCAAGTAGGGGCTGAGTGTGTGCATGTGTGTGTATGCAAGCAGGGGCTGAGTGTGTGTGTGTATGCAAGCAGGGGCTGAGTGTGTGTGTGTATGCAAGCAGGGGCTGAGTGTGTGTGTGTATGCAAGCAGGGGCTGAGTGTGTGTGTGTATGCAAGCAGGGGCTGAGTGTGTGTGTGTATGCAAGCAGGGGCTGAGTGTGTGTGTGTGTGTGTGTGTGTGTGTGTGTGTGTGTGTGTGTGTGTGTGTGTGTGTATGCAAGCAGGGGCTGAGTGTGTGTGTCTATGCACGCAGGGGCTGAGTGTGTGTGTCTATGCACACAGGGGCTGAGTGTGTGTGTCTATGCACGCAGGGGCTGAGTGTGTGTGTCTATGCACGCAGGGGCTGAGTGTGTGTGTCTATGCAAGCAGGGGCTGAGTGTGTGTGTGTGTATGCAAGCAGGGGCTGAGTGTGTGTGTGTGTGTGTATGCAAGCAGGGGCTGAGTGTGTGTGTATGCAAGCAGGGGCTGAGTGTGTGTGTGTGTGTCTATGCAGGGGCTGAGTGTGTGTGTGTGTCTATGCACGCAGGGGCTGAGTGTGTGTGTATGCATGCAGGGGCTGAGTGTGTGTGTGTGTGTGTGTGTGTGTGTGTGTGTGTGTGTGTGTGTGTGTGTGTGTGTGTGTGTCTATGCACGCAGGGGCTGAGTGTGTGTGTGTCTATGCACGCAGGGGCTGAGTGTGTGTGTGTGTGTGTGTGTGTGTGTGTGTGTGTGTGTGTGTGTGTGTGTGTGTGTGTGTGTGTGTGTGTGTGTGTGTGTGTGTGCATCTATGCACACAGGGGCTGTGTGTGTGTGTGTGTGTGTGTGTGTGTGTATGTATGCAAACAGGGGCTGAGTGTGTGTGTGTGTGTGTGTGTGTGTGTCTATGCACACAGGGGCTGAGTGTGTGTGTGTGTGTGTGTGTGTCTATGCACGCAGGGGCTGAGTGTGTGTGTGTGTGTGTGTGTGTGTGTGTCTATGCACGCAGGGGCTGAGTGTGTGTGTGTGTGTGTTTGTGTGTAAGCAGGGGCTGAGTGTGTGTGTGTGTGTGTGTGTGTATGCATGCAGGGGCTGTGTGTGTGTGTGTGTGTGTGTGTGTGTGTGTGTATGCACAGGGGCTGTGTGTGTGTGTGTGTGTGTGTGTGTGTGTGTGTGTGTGTGTGTATGCAGGGGCTGAGTGTGTGTGTGTGTATGCACGCAGGGGCTGTGTGTGTGTGTGTGTGTGTGTGTGTGTGTGTGTGTATGCAGGGGCTGAGTGTGTGTGTGTGTGTGTATGCAGGGGCTGAGTGTGTGTGTGTGTGTGTGTGTGTGTGTGTGTGTGTATGTATGCAAGCAGGGGCTGAGTGTGTGTGTGTGTGTGTGTGTGTGTGTGTGTGTGTGTGTGTGTGTGTGTGTGTGTGTGTGAGCAGGGGCTGAGTGTGTGTGTATGCAAGCAGGGACTGTGTGTGTGTGTGTGTGTGTGTGTGTGTGTGTGTGTGCATGCACGCAGGGGCAGGGCTGAGTGTGTGTGTCTATGCACGCAGGGGCTGAGTGTGTGTGTGTGTGTGTGTGTGTGTGTGTGTGTGTATGCATGCAGGGGCTGAGTGTGTGTGTGTGTGTGTGTGTGTGTGTCTGTATGTCTATGCACGCAGGGGCTGAGTGTGTGTGTGTGTGTGTGTGTCTGTGCACGCAGGGGCTGAGTGTGTGTGTGTGTGTGTGTGTGTCTGTGCACGCAGGGGCTGAGTGTGTGTGTGTGTCTATGCATGCAGGGGCTGTGTGTGTGTGTGTGTGTGTGTGTGTGTGTGTGTATGCACGCAGGGGCTGAGTGTGTGTGTGTGTGTGTGTGTGTATGCAGGGGTTGTATTTCTCCCTGGGCCTCTGCTGAAAATTGTTTTTATTCCGTCGGATGTAAAATTGACAAGCATTTGAATTTCAGACTTCATATTCTTCAGAAAATACATAGTAACACAACACAACACAACCTTTTATTCTATCAATTTTCTAAGTTGCTAAGATGTATACTTGAAATTTGTCCTTATTTTGGGACTGTATTACCCCATTATTGGATTTGTCCATGTTTTTTGTGCTATGGTTGACAGCTATGGCAAGAACTGAATTCACTGAATATGTTTGAGGGCTGTATTACCTCATTACTGGGTTTGTCCAGGTGTTTTGTTCTAAGAGGTTGACAGCTATGCTGAGAACTGAATTCAATAAATGATAGCCATTTAAGTTTCAGTGTTCCTCTCTTGCACAAAGCAGCTGATCTGGCATAGTGGTATGTTGCTCTGACTGTTTTGCACAGGGACCTTGGCAGTAAAATGTATGGTGGTAACACAGCATTTTTCTTTCACAAAGCAGCTGATTTGGCGTAGTGGTACGTTGCTTTGACTCTCTTGCACACGGACCTTGGCAGTAAAATGTATGGTGGTAACACAGCATTTTATTCTAGCTACTTTCCAAGATTATACACGCAATGTTTGATGTGTCCCTGTTTTTTGGGCTTTTGACCCCCCCCCCAATAAATTTGGCTTTTTCCAGATTTCTTGTACTGCGAAGTTGAGATGCAGTTGAGTATTGAGTAGATTTTACAAGGAGCTGAGAGCTGCAAGGGAAGAGAAGTTTAGTGCTGCTTATGCTAAGCCAGCTTGTATTGTTAATAGCACAACAGGTTGTGTACTTGCTTTTGATGCAGAAGGTTGTTGGTTCTACTCCCACAAGGGGTGGATGCTGCCTTACTGAAAAAGTTAAGATACTAACTATGAGCCTATTATCAAATTCCCATCCATTTCCTATTGCAATATTACTAGCTTATCATTTTTAATGCAATATAGGCAATTTATTCCTCAGGGGCATCAGACACTTTATTTTTCGATGAAACCATGAAATATAAAGGTGTTTGCTAGCAGCAACCTCTTCATTACTTACAGATTTATTTAATGTGGAATTATTTAGATGACTTTTGTACTTCAGAGATTGTGAATATTTACTGATAATGGTGGACTGTAGAATTTTGCATATTTACTGATAATGGTGGACTGTAGAATTGTGCATATTTACTGATAACGGTGGACTGTAGAAGTCTGAGTAGACATGATGGAAATGTTCTGAACTAGGCAGTATTGTCATTGTGGGTGCATGCATTTTTGTTTCATTGTTTACTGGAAAAATGTTCAAAACAATAGGAATGTGTATCAAAGAGCACATGTATGTTTCATATGCAAGGGGCTATGATTTGAAAACAGCCCAGAATTAATCTTTATCTGCCACTGGCAAAATGTATTTTCTTTGAATGTGGGTTTCAATGTTGTTTCAATGAATGTGAGTTTCAAGGGCAGAGAAGTTTTAATGCGAAGTTTGTTTAGCAGATGTCTTAGTGTTTGTGCTGTAAAATGCAAAATAAAACTTTCAAATGAAGTCCAAATCATCATAGAAGTAAATCAGTATGCACATTAGTGTTTATGGTAAATGGAGTGAAATAGCCAAGTAATGGATCATTGGAATGGCTGCAGGGGGAGGCTCCATTCAACCATGATTTTGTGAGGGTGAAGGGCGTCAAACTTAAAGACAGCCCCAGTTGAACTATACCTCCCAAATGTACAGATTTTCAATGAATGGACAGATTTTTGCTTCTTATTTCTGGTTTGTTCCTTATAGAATTTGTGGTTTTCTGGCAAATCATTTAGGAATTAAGTCACTAAATAATGACACACTGAGTTTCAGACTTCATAACCTTCAGAAAAATGCATGCAAGTAAGACCTGATGTTCTATCAACTGTCTCAGTTTATACAAGAGCAATTTTAGTACTGTTTATATGTTCCCCCAATATATTTGGCCTTGTCCAGATTTATTGCATTAATAGGTTGAGAGGTACATGCAAATAAATTGCTTTATAGAAATAGGCATAGCCAAACCTCTGAACTGCCCCCGATTTTGACTCAAAATGTTGCACTTCCCCCTAATAATCCCTCCGCAAAATAGCAATTTTGGAAGAAAACATGGAGGGTTTAAAATTAAGATATAACTGTAATAACCAGAGTTATAGATTATTTTTATTTCAGAAATGCACGTATATTCTTTTATTTTGTCAGCTGCTCAAGTTAGCAGTACTAATTTTAAAGTGTCCCTTCTTTGACAGGTTCCCAGCTGTATTGTGTTGCTATTTTGTATTTTTACATCACATTTTGGTCCATTTTTCATAAAATTGTTTTTGGCAAATTAGTGACAAATCATTAAAGACTGAAGTTTGAAAATAATGACAGACATTTGACTTTCAGATTTCATACCATTCAGAAAATTCATACTAATGCAAGACCTATTCAATTATCTTTCTAAGTTTATAAGAGCAATATTTAAAAATTGTCCTTATTTGTGGGCCTTTGTCCCACTTCTATGTATGGCTTTGTCCCGATTTCTTGCTCTGAGTTTGAGAGGTATGACAAATGTGTCAGGGCCACCACAGCTGGCCAGAGACATTTCAAATTGTGACATACTTGTTGCACCCCACTCCCCCATGTAGTGACTCTGGATGTGTTGAAGCAAGGCAAGGAGTAGTTATACAGTGTAAATGTGCAGAGTATTCCCCCCCATCCAAGGTAGACACAAGTACTAGGGTGGCTTTTTATCTGTCCTTGATTTTTGCAGAATGGTCTGATTTCTGTCATATTTTTTTGTACTGTTGATTTATTCTTATTACACAAAGTGCCTGTTGCTCTGTGTTTAAGTAGCAATACTTTAATGACTATCAGGTAAGCTTGGCTGAGATCGTAAGATGCAAGTAAGCTTTAATAAGCATACGGTTAAAGAACTGCCAACATTGAAAGCCTTTCTGTTGCCATGTAGAGAATACTTAACTAGATAATGTATAAGCCTTGGGTATTGAAATGCATATGACAGTACTTGTAATAAAGGACAGAATTACATTATTTTCAGAAGCTCATTACACTTGGAGTCTTCCAGTCATCTCTGCAGGCTTTATCCTGTAAAGTAAACGGAATGCCAATCGTGTGGTCCATAACCTGTACAGTAATCCTTTTAAGCAATGTATCTTGAGCTTATTTCTTGTTTGCTTTTCATTTTTTACTTTGATCATGTTTTCCCCATGAAACAAGTAAATAGTTGTCAGGCAGCAGTTCTTTTTTGGATAAGAAACATTTTTACAAGTGGCGGGCATCAGAGATTTCTACTTTCAGCATGTTACTTGGTACTTGACTCTAAATTATAATTAAAACTGCAGTGCAAGAAGTGGTTTGAGATGAGTGCTGCTTGTTTTTCTTATACTTGATTTTGACTGGCATTCCATTAATGTATTTAAAAAGTAATTTATTTTTAAATGCCTCACAACCTTTTTGTTTCCATCTAGATATTAAGTAAGCTGTCATGCAGCCAATGCATTGAAATATTTTTATTCTTCTACACTTCATTTTGTCTTGATTGGACTCTCATAATGACTGTTTGGCACCCAGAGTAGTGTATTTAGTTAGTTTTTGTGGTTTTGAGCATAGCTCCTCCCCTTTCTAGTTGGCTATTCCGATGGTATGGTGGTGAACAGCTGAAACTGTACTGTGTAGTACTTTAAAGTGGGAGGATGGGGCAGTCCTCAGCACGTCATATTTTGGTGAAGTTGCGTAGTAATTACAAAGCTCTTATGTTTGGCCTCCATTACGTATTGCCACATTATAATTACAAAGCTCTTATGTTTGCCTCCATTACGTATTGCCATATTACTAGCTTATAATTTCTTTGTGGAATATAGGCAATGTATTCAGGGGCAGCAGGTATTATATCTGTAGATGAAACCCTGAAATATAACGTTATTTGCTCACTGCTACCTCTATTAGTTACAGATTTCATTTGTTGAAATTATTTACATCAATTTTACTTTTGTAGAGATTGTGCATATTGACTTACTGGTGCATTGTTTCAACAAGTTATAGTACACTTTTAGAATGGCAATGTTCAGAACTGGTTAGTTTACTGATTAGTGGTGCATACATTGTGTTATTGCTTAGAAGAAAAAGGTTCAACGTAATGCATTTAAAACACACATTAAGTGTGCAGTACGATACCACACATCTCTTTTCATACATGTTGGAAGATGTACACATGTATGTTTCCATGGTTGCAAGTATGAGTGCCACATGCCTGTTTGAATTCAGCCTTACAGTACAGTTTGTACATAAATAGCCAGATGAGTTTTGTATGAATATGGGTTCAATGTGCAGGGAAGTTATAGTAACTGTTTTCATTGTGGTACTGTTTAGCTTTGCTTACCAGATGGCTATCAGAATTGTGACTATGGAACTCAGCAATATTAAATGCAACCCAATGTGTGTGTGTCTGTGGGGGTGTCTGTGGGGGGGGGGGTTGAAAGCAAGGGGTGAGTTCGTGTGTGAGTGCACAGATGCAATGGGTGAGTGTGTGTAGGGGTGAATGTAAGCAATTTAAGCTGGTTAGCTTTCCGAAACTGCATGGTAACACACACTGTATTCTAGCATGTTGGTAACAGCAGACAAGCAATCTTTATACTTTGTCCATGGTTTCGGTCCTTTTTCCACCCTCCACTAAATGTTGGCTTCTCTAAATTTCTAGTGCTGCAAGTTCCAGATTTGCTCTTGGCCATCTTTATATGTTAGAATTTTTTTGGTGAAATTATTTTGATTTTTACCTTTCTAGAGATTTAGTATGTTGACATGTGTCTGAGTGATGAGTATAGGGGCACAATGACCTCTCTTGATCTGCATGCAAATCCTTTTGTGATTACGTGGCCCACACAGCAGGATTTTCTAACCACAAAGGGGATGACTATGTACTTATTGCCATTTAGCTTGAGGCCATGATTTTGAGACCAGCTATCCATCTGAGTGAGACCCTTTTGGAGGATGTCTGTGTCAGTCGGAGAGTTAATTATAGCCCCTAGTTTTGCAGTTGTCTGTGAACCTGGTCAGCCATAGTCCTCCTGTGCTTGCCTGTACCTCTGAGAAGTAAACAGGAGGGGTCATGGTACTGAGCCCTGGGGAACACAATTTGTAACCGGTTTAGAGTCAGACCTAGCTCCCGCAACTCTCACCATGTGGGTTCTGACCGTGAGCCAATTGGCAACTCATCTTGTGACATAGGGTTTTATGTTCAGGCTGGTGAGCTTGTCTATAATGGCATGAAATGAAATAAAAACAGAGGCAAAGATTGTCACATTTCATCTTTTATTGCCCATGAAAAAAATAGTGCAACAGTAGTGACACCTAATGTAACATGTGAAGTCCTGCATTAACAAGACAACATATTCAAAAGTTATGTTTCCCAGTTAGTAGAAACAGTCGCAGACTTAGACATTCCAATTATCTGTGTAGCATTTAGTTGTCCCTAGTTGGCTTCTCTTTGGCTGCAACTAGCCTTTGTAGTCTGCAGTGAGGGAATAGACAAAGGGAAATATAACCTTGCTATCGAATGAGGAATTCCATGCATAAAACAAAGTTGTCTGACTGCCAGGAAAAACTAGCACTGCTGTACTATTTCCAAATAGGACAGAGCAGCAGACATGACCCCAGTTTTTGAATCATAAGAAACTGATTGTGTAAGCAGTTAATTTCTGTTGGACTAGAAGTGCCTCCAGCAAGACTGTCATTTTCTGTAGTTCACCCACTGTGCGGTGATAACTCAGATAATGTGTTGCTGATAAGAGGGATGCACTGGGGAACCACATTTCCCTTCAAGTATGAACTGCAGGGTTTATATGTCTAGTTGTACAATAGAAGAAAAGTAATTAATTGTACAGGCATTTGCATACCTCTGAAAAGCAAAATGCGTGAGGGAATAGAAACTTGTGTTTGGGTAAAGCTGTATGGGCATGTGAGGGCTGTTACAGTGCTAATGTAAGTTGTAAAACTGGTAGTTTTGGAAAAAGGTTCATATGACTATTTCACCGGTAGACTTAAAAATCAAACTGGAAACAGGAATTTAAGCAACTAATACAGTAAAATGCATTCTTGGTCATTCCAGGGAGTGTTGCATATTACCTGCTGGGAATACTTGCTGTCTGTGTACTGGTAATGGACATATTTTCATGGTACAAGGTGACATGAAGGCATTCTTGTAATATGTAATCTATATACTGTGTGTGTGTGTGTGTGTGTGTGTGTGTGTGTGTGTGTGTGTGTGTGTGTGTGTATGTGTATGTATATGTGTATGTGTGTATGTATATATATATATATATATATATATATATATATATATATATATATATATATATCTATGTGTGTGTGTGTGTGTGTGTGTGTGTATGGAAATGCGTGTGTTTTAAAGACAAAAACAAAAATCACTAAGATATATGATGAATAGTGACGTGGTGGATGTTTATAAGGAGAAACACACAAAGGGTGTGTAAGCATGTATAATTATCAAAATGCAATTAGACAATGCATACTGTCCTGCAAAAGTCTCCATGGAACATACTGTTGCTGTAGTACATATATTACTGTTTGCATATAGTGCATTTCAACACGGGTCTACATCACGGTATGATCACACACTGGGCCAGTAAGAGTTTTCAGGTAAAACAATCTCAGGAAATACATACCAGCAAAAGCTGTGTATGGGCAATTACAGCCAGCACCACTGTTATGTGAATCATGTAATTAATAAGACATAAATGTCTAATTGTTGGCATAATCGTAAGCTCTAATCAAAAATGTGTACATGGGCTTTACAAGACTTTCGTATAGTGAGGCAGAAGTGATTTGAGTAAGCAGATGATACCTGAACCTTAAGCAAGTCAAATTAGTATTTTTTGTCCATTAACAATATTCTGTTTACAGCACTGTTAAAATATTGTGTGTATTTCAGGCAAACAGGATAGCCCAGAGAAAGTAGTTAGTTTTATTTGACAAGTCTGTTTCCAAATACTCTGAACTATGCATCCCTGTTTGCTGACAGGAAGCCATGGTGCTGCATAAATAAGTGTCCCACTGTTAGAAAGAAAAGGCTAGAACTATGAAACAGTGGACGAGTCAAGTCTCCTGTGGTGAGGTGTCATTCAAAGCAATAACAGGTCAAATTACCTTTAGCAGTTTGACAGCTACGGAGGGGAAGTGTGAAGGGGGAGGGGAGATGATCTAATGAGCTATGGCTCAGGCATCACAAAAGAGTGCAAATTAGGATCTCTGTAAAGAAGAAGCAGTAAAACAAAGACTTAGAAAGCCTGTTCTCTGGCTTTATCTCAGTTAGTTTTTTTAAGCAGGCATTTAACAGCAGGATGTCTTAGCTGAAATTTACAGAATGAAAGACCCCAGTGTATGCATGTAAAATGAATGCAGTGACAATAGTTTCTGAACAAAGAAGCCTGCGTGATGTAATGTGTTAAGGGCAAACACTGAATTCTGGGATACATGGAGGTTTACAAAAATGTTTAACTTTCATCAATATGCTAGACCCCATGTGGCCAGACTCTGAAATTACGTATAAAAGTATTTAAAAACCTGTGAAGAGTCCCACAGTGGTGTTAAAATATTGGAAACATCTAAACATGATGAAATAAACATGTTTTTTTAGTCTGTGCATGTGGTTCTCCTTTAAGCACTTGAGCTTCAGGCCAGTTATTTTACATTAAGAGGGTTCGTGGTCTGCACTCTTGTGGGAGGAGAGGCTGGACTCTGCCCTTCTGAGCTGGGAATTTCTGGTTAAAGGCTTATAGTGCCTGCATATTTGAACTGCTTCTTACTGAAATTGGTAAACCTTGTTTGCTGTAGCATAGACTAGATCCAGGCCCGCTGAATCTAGCTTTGTTTGTATAACTTGAGCACTAATCCAGGCATTCTTTAAAGTATTCAATTGTATTTATTACTGCTTGGTAGTAACTTGATTAAAGTGTAGCTATCATTCTAAGTCTTTTGGATTAAGCACTTGGGCTTTAGACCAGTTGTTTTACATTAGGAAGGTTTGTGACCTGCACTGTGGTGGCAGGACAGGTAGCTTACATCCTTCTAAGTTGGGAACTGCTGATTACTGAGGGCTCAGTGTCTGTTATTCTAAAAGTGTATTAGTTCTGGTTTAAGCACTTGGGCTTCAGGCCAGTTATTTTACATTAAGAAGGTTCGTGGTCTGCACTCTTGTGGGAGGAGAGGCTGGACTCTGCCCTTCTGAGCTGGGAATTTCTGGTTAAAGGCTTATAGTGCCTGCATATCTGAACTGTTTCTTACTGAAAGTGGTACACCTTGTTTGCTGTAGCATAGACTAGATCCAGGCCTGCTGAATCCAGCTTTGTTTGTATGCTTGTTGTTTGTTTGCTTGTTATTTCCCTGAAACGCTAATTCCACCTAAAATGCGGCTTTTCAGCGCTTCTGTGGATCCCTAGTGATATCTGCATTGCTTACTGTACTTATTTCCTTGTTTCACTTGAAAGAAAGTTACTGTTTGTCGTTTTTGCATTTAAGTTACCTGGCACTTGCTCACTAAAGCATTAAAAGCACTACATCCTCACAAACTCCCCTTGAGTACCTTGTTCCCCATTGGCCCTTTTTTTCAATTATAAAGGAATTCCCAATAATATTCTAGCATGTCCAAAGGTCAGTTGTCAATCTCCTCTCCGGTCCAGCTGGTGAATCTGGGAATCTTGAGGCAATGTTACAACTGCCTCATGTACACAGACAACCCTCTCTTCCTCCAAACAAATTCCAACACATGTGAGAGATGCAACCATATAGCCAAACTGGAGGCTAAGCTCTCTCAACTCAGTACTGGCGTAACCAGTCAGGAGGAGAAGGAAACCACACTCACTGCAATTCCAGTCTCACATAGACCTACCACGACAGCAAACCAAACACATAAACACACAAAAACATACTCAGAGGCTCTAAATAAAAATCTGCTTAAGCAGCAGAGACCTCCAAAGCAGACACCCAAGCAGCCGCTAACCCAAAACAAAACACGTGCAACACATAGCTCACAAAGCCAGTGTGCAGCCCTTAAGGCTAAACAACACACCTGATACACTTGTAATAGGTGACTCTATCGTTAGGCACACTGACGACCCGCTCACCAGGCTGAACAAGGAGAAGGTCACGGTGAGCTGCCTGTCAGGCGCTAGGATCCACCACATAACACAAGCACTCAGGTCACTCCAAGGCAAGTACAAATATGACTCAGTCATTGTCCATGCTGATGTGAATGACCTGAGACATACCTCCCTGGACTACATGAAAAGAGACATAGAGGAGCTCTCTGAGCATGTAGCCCAGGCCGGTATGACCCTGATCTTGAGTAGCATCTTACCCTCACCAGGAATGATGCCACAATATGAAGACAAGATGATCAATTTCAACAATTGGCTTAAGTATTGGTGTCACTCAAAGGGGATCCAATGCCTGTCAGCCTGGGATGACATGCTCGACAAGCCACGATGCTTCACCAGGGACGGCTTGCACCTGTCACCCCTGGGCTTTCGGATATTGGCAAAGGCTCTTGCTACCCCCATAGTGCCTTTTTTAGGCAAGGCTCAAAAGACAAATCCACCTCCATAAGTATCACAAGGGATAAGAAACTAAGAGTAATGCTACTCAATGCCAGAAGTCTAAACCTCAAGATGCATGCACTCAAAACTCTCCTTAGCATGGAGAAACATGGATATCTGTGCAGTAACAGAAACCTGGTTCAAGGCTCCCGAGAGCACCCCAGCACTACCAGGTTATACCTCATACCATGCTTTTCGGCCCCAAAACTTGGACCGAACCACAAAAGGAGGGGGAGTATCAATATTCGTCAAAGATACCCACACCTCCAGGTTGGTGGCACAGCACGAAGTATCAGAGACTATCCATGTGCAACTAACAGTGGGTAAAACTGCCTTCCAGTTTATAGCCTGCTACAGACCACCCTCCCAAACCCAGGAACCCCACTCGGCCTTCCTGAGAACACTGGAAAATATGAAGGTCTCTCCAAACACCATTATATTGGGCGACTTCAACTACCCAAACATAGACTGGGAGCATTACTCTAGCTCCAACACCCTAGCCCAAAGGTTCCTAGAATTTATAAACTCAAATGCTATGGAACAACTTGTTACCACTCCCACAAGAGGGGGAAACATACTGGACCTGATCATCACCAACATGGGGACTCTATGCTCCAGACCAGAAGTGTAACCCTCACTGGTAGGATCAGACCACAAACTAATCTCACTGGATATTCACATCCCGAATCCACCCCCTGCCCAGAAAAACATCAGTGAAAAACTTCTTTAAAGCAAATTTCACACTCCTCTAAACCAAGGTGGAATCCTTCAAAGCCCCCGGGGCCTGTGGAAAATACGGCCCAGACCGCAGAATCCTTTATAAATGCATTCTATGAACACCTTCAGGAATGCATGGATCATGCAATCCCAAACAAAACCAAGACCCAATCCTCCAAAGGCAGACGTCCTGTCTGGTGGACCCCAGCCATAAACAAACTATACAATAGAAGGAGGAAGCTACTACACGATAGAACAAAATCCCAAAAATGGAAGGCATCTCTGATCAGTATTAGCAAAAATCTACGGGCACTCATAAAATCATCTAAGGCCAGCTTCAAGAGAAAAATTGCACAGGACACTAAGGATAATCACAAGGCTTTCTTTAGTTATGTTAGGAACCTGGGTGGGAATTCCCAGATATGCTCAGAATTAGTCCAAAATGACAAAAAATACACCGAACCCACAAACAATGCCAACATCCTAGCTGACAGGTTCAGCACAAACTCCCCCCCCACCAAAAGGGCAAATATCTATCCCAGCAGAGTGCTGCCTCCCTGACATCTCAGATGCTCAGGTAAAAGCCGCCCTCTCCAAAGCAAAAAACACAGCATCAATGGGACCAAACGGTGTCCCGGGCTGCGTCCTACATGAACTCCAAGAAGAGCTAAACCCAAACATAAAACTACTGTTCAATCTCAGCCTTACTACAGGACATGTACCCAAAGAGTGGCGTACAGCAACAGTGGTCCGTCTCCACAAAGGTGGTGCCTCAACGGATCCTGGAAACTATCGCGCCATAAGCCCGACTAGCTTGGTCTGCAAAGCTATGGAAAGGATCATCATGGACCTCATAAATAAAGATATTGGGGACCTACAGACACTGGATCCTACTCAGTTCAGCTTTGTTAAGGGCAGATCCTGCCTCTTAAACCGGGTCGATTTCTTTGAAACAGTCACCAAGGCCATTGACGAGGGGAAGGTGGTCCACACAGCCTACCTGGACCTCGCAAAAGCCTTCGATACAATACCCCACTCGGGCATTATAGATAAGCTCACCAGCTTAAATATAAACCCCTATGTCACTAGATGGGTTGCATACTGGCTCAAGGACAGAACCCACATGTTTAGAATTGCTGGAGCCATGTCAGACTCCAAACCAGTTACAAGTGGCATCCCACAAGGCTCAGTCCTGGGGCCTCTCTTGTTCGGTATATATTTCTCGGAGGTACAAGCCAATGTGGCTGACCAAGTTCGCAGATAACTGCAAACTGTGCGCCATAATCGACTCTCCAGCCGACACAAGCATCCTCCAAAAGGGCCTCATAGAAACAGACAACTGGTGCCAGAGCCATGGCCCTCAAGCTAAATGCCAAAAAGTGTATAGTCATCCCCTTTGGCAAAACAAAGTGCCCACAAATTACCACATAGGTGGTAATCCATTAAGTACAGAAGTAGTAACTAGGGACCTGGGGACCCAATTGATAGCAATCTCTCATTTGACAACCACGTGGCCAAAGTGGTTAGAAAAACATTTTATACAGCCCACCTAATCATGAAGGGATTCACATCAAGATCAGGGGAGGTCATCCTGCCTCTTTACTCATCCCTCATCAGGCTCATAATTGAGTACAATGCCCCTTTTGGGATGTACCTTACCAGACACCTGCAGCAACTGGAAAGACCCCAAAAGTACCTCACCAAGAGGATCAAAGGGCTCAAACAGATGCCATATGCTGCCCGGTTAAAGAAACTCCATCTCTACTCAGTGGCATACCACCTGCTCAGAGGCGATCTGTGCCTGACGTATAAAGCCATGTCCAACCCGGAATTAATGGACATGCTGCACCTCAGAAAATCCAAATCCCATCGAGCTACGGCCGAGAGACTTGAACCTCAGCACTGAAATAAATAGGACATCCTGGAGGGACAGATTCATAACCCAGAGGCTCCCTTCACTCTGGAATAAAATCCCAGTCCAGGTTAGGCAGAGTCCCTCATTGACTCTCTTCAAGAGGAATCTTGATGAGTGGATGGGAGATCGTAGGTTTACCCCGGGTATCACTTCTGTGTCACTGTTAGACAGAGGCACAGTATACTAACCTTGAAAAAGGGCATAGCAAAATTAATTTAAAATGTGTGGCGAAAGCCAAACACACTCTGGCTAGGTTTATAAATGCCCTAGGGTAGACAGCCTAGTATGAACCTATGAACCTATCAGGCAGAGCTCCTCGCTAACACTCTTCAAAAGAAACCTTGACGAGTAGATGGGAAACAGGAAGTTTACCTCGGGGATCACTTCAGTGACTCTGCTGGACAGAGGCACAGGGAACTAATCTAAGGGAACGACGAAAGCCAACACATTCTGGCTAGCCTTAGAAATGCCTTCGGGCAGATAGCTTGGTACCCACCTATGAACAGTCTGCTAACGTCTTTAAACAAGCATGTTAATTGACTATAAATGTCATTGTTCCACTGCCGTGTTATTTACATGAATAACCACTAATTTTACACTCCTAATGTTTTTAAACAACATTGACTACATTGACTCTATAATTTTAAACTACATGTAATAATAGAAATCGTCTGAAAATAGTAACAACCATTTAATGCACAACTACCTACCACAAAAGAACTTGTAACTACTGCGTTAACACATTGTTACCACCTATTCAACCAGCCATGGCAATAATCGCACCTTTTCTGCTCCACTACCTATATAATTTATGGATGCTAGTCGCTGACCTTTAACTTGCAGTTCATTCGTGCCTCACCTACTTGAACTTCTTGTCACTGGAGAAAATGAACAGGATGGATGACACATACCTGCGCTGCATTACCTCATCGCTGACATCTGTGATTACATTTCTTCAGTCGGTAGGAATTGTGCCGAAGGACAGACGCTGCCATCTGTGTGGATCTCGGTCATCTCTGGTTTGGCATCGTGCTTAGTTCTCGTGGAGATGCACAGCAAGGAAATGTAGAGGCAAGGCAGGAATGCTCTGTGGGACATTTTTCCATAACAGCAGGCTGCCTCTGGATACCCTGACCAAAATCATGTACTGGTGGTCAAGGAAGCTACTAATTTGCAGGCTTGCTTAGCACTTGGCAGTATCTATGACCATGCTGGTAGACTGGTATCAATTTCTCCGGGATGTCTGCAGCTGGACACTTCTGCAGGACCCCATGCTACTCAGTGGGCCAGGTCTCAAAGTTCAGATAGATGAATGTCTCCTTGTCAAAGCTAAGTACAATCGTGGTCGAGCCTTAGACAAAATGGACCGTTGGGTATTTGGCATCTACGATTGCAGTCAGAAATGTGGGTACCTGATTTGCTGGCAGAAGGAATGCAGCAACCTTACTGCCAATTATTAAAAAGCATGAGTTATCAAGCTCAGTGATTGTATCGGATGAATGGGCTGCATACCGTGGCATATCAGAGTTGTCTGCGATGAACTACACACACCTTATTGTAAACCACAGTAAGAATTTTGCAGACCCTACAACTGGTGCACATACTAATGCTGTTGATGGTATGTGGTCAAGTTGTAAAAAACAATTTAAGCAGATGAACGGGACACTGAGGCATATGGTGGACAGCCACCTAGATGAGTTTGTGTGGCATGAGAAATATGGCAGGCATAGTGAGGACTAGTTCATGTGCCTTCTTGGACATATTAGACAGTACCAGGATGCGCACCAGGAAGAACTGGGTGTCCGTAATCATGCCAAATAACTGTTTTAGCCTTGTCTGATTTACATTTTCATTAACTGCATTTGATTTGCATTGTTTACCATTCCATTAAACTTGGTTGTGTTATTGAATTTCATTCCGGTGTTTGTGTTTCATTTTTCTGCCTTGATGTACTGATTTTCATTACCATTCCAATAAACTTCGTTGTGGCATTTCTCTGCCCTTTTTAAATATATGTCATGCTTTTTACGCTATTTTATGTATATTTCATTAAATAGACTTGGTTGTGGCATTTAAATTCATTCCGGTGTTTGTATTTCATTTTTCTGCTTTTTACGCTATTTTATGTGTATTTCATTGGACAATTGGAAACTTGGAAATGTGAAAGTGACAGCTACATTTCATTCCGGTGACAGCTAAGTGACAGCTAATTACTATTAATGTAGCTTCGTAAGTTGTGGGCAAGTTAGGGGCGGGGTTTGCTACTGCGCATCCTGCGAGGTACTACACTGCTAGATTACCTAGGTACCTAAGTGTCCCCAAGCTGGCAAGTACATTAAGTGTGTTTAAACATGTACAGGGCTAGGCATATTATAGCCCCTGTGATCATTTGTCTACTACTGCTTCTATGTTGCTATGTGCAGCACATACATTAAGAACCTCATTAGGAACCTCATTCCTGATCATTGACATTCAGACTGTTACCCTTAAACAAGACGGGACTAATCTGAATATAAAGGCAGACAAACAGACACACGCACATATAATCATTTGCAGAAACACTTTTATCTATGCACACACATACCTATAAATAAGAAAATACTCACCTAAGTTACATCTGTTAGAAAATAAACTGACTCACTGTAACATATTCAATAAAAACATGAAATCATAAGCCAAAAAGCTGGAAAATCCACATCAATAACTGCCTCTGCCCCCACACCAAAGTTAAAAGAATCTTGTAAACAAATACATAATATCAATACTATAAAACATTACATTCCTTACTCATAAAACATTGCAACAAAAACACACTAAATACATAATCATGTCCATTTCTTTCTCAATATGTGCACATGCAACATCAGCTGAATTCGGTGATACAATTAATTTTCACAATCTCTCAAAAATAAAAAAGCTAGATTTTTTTTTTTATATGGGGGCGTGGCCAAGGATGAACACAGGATAGCAGCAGATTTCTTCAGCTCCACCAATTTTATTACACTGACAGGAATTAATTACTTAAAAAATTAATTTTTGAAGTAATTTTCTTTCTAAATACGTTTGTTTTATATAGTTCTTGAACTATATCTAAAAAAGAAAGGAAATCTTAACAATATTCCTGTCAGAAATCACTGTGGAAATTTTACCGTCAGTTTATCAGTCTGAAATGAGTTCCAGTAAGACAAATTCTCAAGACTCCAGCATCAAGAAAGAACTTCAGTCTCTGATAATTATAATCCAGCAACTTATTGATAAAATGGATAAAATAGATACTAAAATAGACACCTTCATAGAAAAAACTACAAAACAAATAGACCTGTTACATACAGACCTGCAACAACAGAAGAACCAGATGACAGGCATAGAAGAAGCTGTGAATGACATGGAAAATAGAATCCAAGAAGAGGAAATCAACATTGAGTTTCTGCTGAAACAAAATACACATTTACAAACAAAGCTGGATGACCTGGAAAATAGATCTAGGCGCAATAACATTAGGATTTTTGGACTGCCAGAAAATATTGAAGGTAACAATATTACTTCTTTTTTAACAACTTGGCTCCCTAAAACATTAGACTTACCAGAAGCATTCTCTTTTGGTATCGAAAGAGCACATAGATCTATAGCTAATACAAAAAATATCCTAGATCAGTTATAGTTAGATTTCTATCATCTTTTGATAAAGAGATGGTTCTTAAATCTGCTTGGGCTAAAGCTCCTGTTAAGATTAATGAGACAACTGTGTGTTTTGACAATGACTATTCTTCCATGGTAATAGCTAAAAGAAAAGTTTTTCTGCCACTAATAAGGGAGCTTAAAAAAGCACAGTTTAAAACATACCTTCTGTTTCCTGCCAAGCTTAAAATCTTCCTTCCTGATGGTCCTAAGGTTTTCGATGATTTAGACTCTGCTTTACTGTTTGTCAAAGAAAAAAGGATTTTGGATAAAATAGAAGAAATGGAATGGGCTAGTTCTTCATTAAAGAGATTGGCAACTGAGGCTTCGTGGAAGACTTCAGAGAAGAAGAAGAGACTAAAAAACAAATGATTTGTTATATGTTTTTTTCTCTCTCATCATTTTAGTTCATTATTAATCTTTTTGAATATAGTTCCTGCATTTCCAGAAAGCCACAAATATTTTGGAAAAGATTTAATCAAAGTTATTCTCTATGTGCAAAGAAATGTTTTGTTTCATAACCAGTCAAAATACCTGAAGATTTAATGGTAAGCTGTGATTCAATTTGTTTCTCTTTCTGAAAAGAAGTAAGGTTAGTAATTTGATACATTTTTTTATCTTTACCTTTTTTCCTTCTCCTTTTATTATTTTCTTTGTTTAAACAATGACATTCTATTTAGATTATGTAGTGGGTAAAGGGTGGGGAGGGCAGGGAGAGAACAGTAATGAAAATATCATTAATAGAATAATAACATATTTATTCCTTGTAAAAGTTTTTATAAGTTCTTCAAATGCTATTTCTAATTATACTTTCTTGATTATACTGCTTATGCCTGTTTGTAAATAATCTGTTATGCTTTAACTAATAATAATCAGAACTAAATAAGAGTAAATAATATGTTTTATTTTTAACTCTATTAATATAAACAGTAAGTAACATTCCATTGTATATACTTCTTACAGCTTTCTCTTACATTTTTTTATTTCTGCCTCATTCCCTTTTATTTTCTACTCTCTTTTTCTTTTCTTTATTAATATATAGAAATGCTTTTGATTGTGTGGGCACAGTGAATAATAGGATTTGTATGAAAATTGAGTTGGGAGAAGAATGTTGAGTTTTATTGCTTGTTGGTAATTTTGGGCTTAATTTCACTTACATAGAGGCTGTAATGATCTGTGGAATACATTGTGAAGGTTTTGTCATGTTTAGATGCATTTACACTGCTAAATGAATGTTTGTCACTAGTTTTTAATAAGTTTCCCACCAAAATGTTAAGAGAGACAATCTGAGATGTGGGCTGTCTCATGCACAGTGTTCATGAGTTACTTCAGAAGCTTCAGCTCACAGAATTCTCACAGAGAAACTGAAAGCAGTTAGTATAACCTTTGACATAGTTATCACACTGACACACCACAGATTCAGGAAAATACTCTATTCATAAAATATGTCAGTTATAATGTTTTGTTTCATAACCAGTCAAAATATCTGAAGATTTAATGGCAAGCTGTGATTCAATTTGTTTCTCTTTCTGAAAAGAAGTAAGAGGCTGTAATGGTCTGTGGAATACATTGTGAAGGTTTTGTCATGTTTACATGCATTTACACTACTAAATGAATGTTTGTCACTAGTTTTTAATAAGTTTCCCACCAAAATGTTAAGAGAGACAATCTGAGATGTGGGTTGTCTCATGCACAGTGTCCATGAACTACTTCAAAAGCTTCAACTCACAGAATTCTCACAGAGAAACTGAAAGCAATTAGTATAACCTTTGACATAGTTATCACACTGACACACCACATCAGGAAAAATACTCTATTCATAAAATATGCCAGTTAAAATGAGTCTAAATGATGTAGTTTCTTGTAGTAAGTAAATGTCTTATTTTAGAAGGCATAGAAAATGAAACATTTATTTAAATGTTTTTGAAAATCTACTTAACAGCAGCATAATAATCTGTGTTAAAAATTTGTGTTCCAAACATATACTTTACTATAACTCATTTAATTCATCTGATTGACAAGCATAAATAATCTTATAACTCTATTCTGGAAGAAATGTCATGTGATATATTTTAAAGCAGTAGGTTAGCATGATTGTAAAATCTGGTTACTAAAATGTGTTTGCTGTGCATTATTTTGTATAAAGCAGACAGATTTATTCTAGGGACAGCAAGTAGGATAGTGCTCAACAAAGACACAACTCAGTGAAATCATATATATATATATATATATATGTGTGTGTGTGTGTGTGTGTGTATGTATGTGTATGTGTGTGTGTGAGTGTGATGGCTTTTTTTTTTTTTATATAATAATGCAAGTGTTTCTGAGAATCTGCATAACTATCCAATATGATTTATAATAATTTCTATGAATACATTATTTTACTCTATTGACAAAATGAATGTTTGCCACAAGTTTTAATAAGTTTCCCGCCAAAATGTTAAGGGAGACAATCTGGGATGTGGGCTGTCTCATGCACAGTGTCCATGAACTACTTCAAAAGCTTCAACTCACAGAATTCTCACAGAGAAACTGAAAGCAGTTAGTATAACCTCTGACCTAGTTATCATACTGACACACCACAGATTCAGGAAAAATACTCTATTCATAAAATGTCAGTTATAATGAGTTTAAATGATGTAGTTTCTTGTAGTAAGTAAATGTCTTATTTTAGAAGGCATAGAAAATGAAACATTTATTTAAATGTTTTTGAAAATCTACTTAACAGCAGCATAATAATCTGTGTTAAAAACTTCTGTTCCAAACATATACTTTATTATAATTCATTTAATTCATCTGATTGACAAGCATAAACAATTTTATAATTCTATTCTGGAAGAAATGTCATGTGATATATTTTAAAGCAGTAGGTTAGCATGATTGTAAAATCTGGTTACTAAAATGTGTTTGCTGTGCATTATTTTCTATAAAGCAGACAGATTTATTCTAGGGACAGCAAGTAGGATAGTGCTCAACAAGGACATAACTCAGTGAGATCAGATATATATATATATATATATATATATATATATATATATATGTGTGTGTGTGTGTGTATGTGTATGTGTGTGTGTCTGTGTGTATGTGTGTGATGGCTTTTTTTTTTTTATAATGCAAGTGTTTCTGAGAATTTGCATAACTGTGCAGTGTGATTTATAATAATTTTTATGAATACAGTATTTTACTCTATTGACAATAATGAGTTTAAGTAAATGCTCATATACAAACAATTCAAGATTTTTTTTTTGGAAGCTGTTAATAGTATTCACATGACAGAAAATAGATGCATCTTAATATATGTAATGTCTGAATCATATTAGCCAAAGTTTTTGATTTAAATGAATGTTAGAACCTAATTTTCTCTCCTCTTGATTTCTAACATCAAGATTATTTCAATGCTATTTGAATACAAGTGTTATATATTACATAGATCTATATAGTAGTATGAACAGTTTAAAAAAAAAAAAAGTTTATTTTAGTTTATATGATGCTGTTTTACCAAATGTGTAGTCTTGATAGATAATTGAATTGAAAACTGTTAACCTCAGTTAAATATAACTAGTATTAAATTGATAAGGTGGTAGCTGAGGTACTGCTGCTTAGGGTAGGGGGTTAACTTGAGTAGTAAATACTACTCTAAGTTGGAGTTTTCAACTCCAGGCTGGATGCAAGGTTTAATCCTTACATTATTTTCACTTGTTCATTGTTATATGTATATAGTTTTGACATCCACAATATATTTTGTATACTCATTGTCACTACAAACAAAATTGAATCCTATACAAAATCCCATAAGAGATTTAATAAATACAGCTATATTTAAAGGTGCACCTAAAAGAGGAGATGTAACATTATTTATCTTGTTATTTGTTATTTCGATCATAAGATTCTTGAGTTTTAAAAATGCCAAATGACATCTTTAAAAGGAATTTCTTTAAACATTAATGGATTGAATAATCCGTGTAAAAGGGCAAGCCTAATAAGATACATTAATTTACACAAGGCCAATCTAATCTTCCTGCAAGAAACCCATCTCTTGAAAAAAAGATATTGATAAACTAGCCACTAATAAGTATACAGTATTGGTTAGTTCAGAGCACACTCAGAAAAAAGAGGAGTGGCTATTTTATGGAATAAAAGTATGCCCATTCCTAAAACCATTAAGTCTTTTCAGGATGACAAAGGAATGTTTTGTATGGTTACAATACAAATTAATGGGAAGACTTGCACTTTAATTAATGTATATTGGATACCTGGAATTGGTATTAATACAGTGAAACATCATATTGATAAGATCATATCATTCTCTATAGGGATATTATTTTAGCTGGTGATTTTAATTGTATACTACATGAAAGTGATACTACCACTATAAGGAAAAGAAGAATTACATCTAATGCAAAACATTTAAATGATTTTGCTAATTCTTATCATTTGAATGATATTAATAATCAGACAGATTCAAAATCATTACCATACACCTTTTTTCTAACAGATACAAAACTTATTCAAAAATAGATAGGGTCTTTATTTCTAACCAGATGGTAACAGATTTAATTAATTCCAAAATCATTTCATGTCCTATATCTGATCATAACTCAATTGTTTTTGAATTCATGATAAAAATACTCATAATGTTCAGATCAAAAGGATACCAGCATACTTAACTCAGCTAAAAGACTATAAAGAATATATACTTTCAGAAGTACAACATTTTCTAGACATAAATAATACTCATGAAGTATCCATTGTCTATGTTTGGGATGCCTTAAAATCATATCTATATGGACAAAGTATCAGATGGTATAATAATAAAAGGAAATCTTGGGATAAGGAATTGTTAGATATTCAAAGTAAATTAGACTCTTATAAACATAATAATAAAGAAAATATTATGGACAAGAAAGTTATTGAAGAAATAAACAAACTAAATGAGAAATACAAAGAAATTTTAACTCAAAGTTAAAATAACTTTAGAGAAATACAAGTTTTTGTCTTATTCAATAAGCCCCAAATACTTACATAGACTTAAAAATAAAACAAAAAGATTGAATAAACAAAACCATATCAAAGAAATATTTTTCTCTAAGGAAAAAGAAGAATGTTTCTAGTATACCAGAAATACTGGATGAATTTAGAAATCACTTTCACAAGATTAACCATAACAACATTAACATGGAACCTAAAGATAAAATAAAGGAGTTTATAACCACAAACATGAATAAAAAGCTTAATAAACAACAGATTAAACTATTGGACAAGAGTATTTCATATACAGAAGTTATTACACAAATAAATAAGCTTAAATCAAACAAAGCACCGGGTAATGATGGTATTATACCAGAGATATATAACATCCTTTCTAAAACTACATATTCATTAATACATAAGGTTTTTATTTTGGCCCAAACTGAGTTAATAACCCCCCATCTTGGCAATATACATTTATTTCACCAATTTTAAAACCTAATAAAGATCCAACTAGATGTTCTTCATATCGACCCATCTCATTACTTAATGTTGATTATAAAATGTTTATGAGTATTTTTACTGATAGATTGAAGACAATCATCCCCGGCATTATAGATATAGATCAGACGGGCTTCATTGTAAATAGAAATACTTTTGATAATATAAGAAGAACTTTAACATTAATTGATTTTGCAAATAGGAAAAGAAAGATTTAACACTTATTAGTCTTGATATAGGTTCAGCATTTGATTCAGTAAGTTGGGACTATCTGTTTACCTTACTGAAATGCACAAACTTCTCTGATGCATTTGTAAATTTAATTGAGCATTTATACAAAGGAACGCTGGCTTATATTAAGGTAGGAACATATGTTTCACAAAAAATACCCATTCTTAAAGGTACAAAGCAAGGATGTCCACTTTCTCCACTATTATTCACTTTAGTAATGGAGCCTTGGGCTAATTTGATTAGAAACAGTACTGACATAGAGTGTTTTGAAATAGACGAAAATACAACATCAAAAATTAAACTTTTTGCAGATGATGTTCTAATTACATCAGCAGGATCTAATTCTTCTATGCATTCTTTATTTGATAAAATGATGAATTTTAAAAGTATTTCTGGTTTAATATTCAATGAAGAAAAAACTAAAATACTACCTATATATATATATATATACGAAAAAATATTCTCATTAGTGATTTTACTAAATATGTACCCAATTCAGGTCAGATAACTTATTTAGGTATAATACTATCTAAAGATATTAAATCTATTATATATAATAACTATAATACCTGTTTTCTTAATATACAAAATCTTTTTAATATCTGGAATAATATGTTTTTTACTATGGAGGAGAGACTTACAATTATTAAAATGATAATATTCCCCAAGATTTTATACTTAATACAATCAATAATACTTTCACCTACAAAAATAATTATCAAGAAACTGAATACACTAATGTTAAATTTCTTATGGGCACCTAATAGACCTACGATTGCATTAAAGAAACATACTAATAGCTGGTCTCAAGGGGTATTTCTTTTCCAGACTTTAATTTATATATTATCTCTTCTATTATAAAAGTTATTACTTTATTAATAGATCAGTCATATATCATAAAATGGAAAGATTATTGGGAGCTAATTAGTATGCACTTCATGAAAATCTCCTTAACACATAAAAATATGATTGTAAATAACTCCATGTTGTGGTTGCTAAAGGAATTTTGTACTTCACCTATTACACCTAAACATATGGTTTGTTACCCATTAAATATTATTATTAGTTATCGTAACTTTATATTCATGCACCCTAAGTATAGGGAATGGAATTTTATTGTATTCCTATAATGTATACTCAGGGTATGCTTATGTCATCTACTTCTGAAGGAGCTCATTTAGCTATAGATAATGATCTAAAGTACTGGTATCAGCTGATATCTGATAATAAAGGTAAAAATCTAGATTTCTTAAAACAAGAATTTGATCTAAGAGAAACTTGCTGGTTAGAGGTTCAGATCTTTAGACATCTCATTGATAGAATAGATCTAATGTCTATAACAGTTAAAGAATCTATTCCAAAACTGATTGATTACTTGATATTAAATTTACAGCATAAAGTTTCTGATAAAGGTAAACTTTCATATATACATAAAATTATCAGACAAGAAACTTTTTACAGTGTAGATTCATACTGGAATTATTTCACCTCTATTAATGGGGACCCACCAACTCAACAAGATAAACAATATATATTGGAATCTGCTTATAGAACTACATCTTCCATTGTCTGGAGACTTTATACATGGAAATTTTTACATAGATATTTTTATACACCTTTGATGATGAATAAAATAAATAATAAAGATAATCTATGTAAGAGATGTAATGTAGAAATTAATGCTGACTGGGCTCATATGTTTTATGACTGTATGAAGTTGAAAGAATACTGGAAGTCAATTAATGAATTTTTGCAGGCTCTTTTTACAGATAATTTCATTATTTCTAAGTCTCTTATATTATTCAACACACCTGTACCTCAATGTGTTAAAAAGATTAAGCTTCCCTTGTTATGGTCTATCCTAGCAGTGGCCAGGAAAATAATAACTAGAAATTGGATTTCAGATACACCTCTTTCGTTCAATGAATTTAAAAATGTTATGAATATAATGTGCCATATGGAAATAAGCACAATTAGAATGAGAACAACTAGAAAAACATCATATTATATTGTATGGGATAATTTACAAAATTTGTTAAAAAAATTCTAATTTCAATAGCACAGTATTTTAGTTTAATTAATTGATCTGATTGTAGTGGATGTCTTTGTAAATACTTTAGTTGTTTTGTTGAATATTATAATAATACCTATTTTTAATTACTTGTATAAAATTGTTATATTTCTCTTATATGTTAAAACAATAAACCTGTTTTGAAAAAAAAAATAAAAAAGCTATACATACCTGTAATATCTGTCAGCTGTTTGGAATGCATCAGCTTAACGCTGTGTTTGGTAGCTATTGAAATCATCTTCTCAAAAACCTACCCAGCGTGCATATAACAAAGCATGGCCATCACTCTAGCACATAACTAAAAAAGGACCATTAACTCCTTTCATAACACCCACACAGCCCATTCTTCAACCACAGTAACAGAGGGATTGCACTAAACTCCACCTTTTCACTCTGACTATGTTTTTTCAACTGAGCCAAAAATTGTGAAGGAAATTCAAAACCTGCTTTACAACCTACAAAGCCATACCCCATCAGTAATGGCTTTTGTACCATTTCTCATACACTGATATTACAATCCCTTCAGGGTTAAATATTCACAGTAAGGAATCAGTCATACATACATAATGAACATTTGTCTCCACTGTTTCATCAAGGAGAATGAGTACATTTTCACCTCTTTTCACTGCATCTCCAAGGTGAAAGTATTTTTCACTTCCACTCCCTCCTGCTATGGCATTCTTTCAAAAGTGAAACGTTTTGTTTTAAATGAAACTTTAAGTGATTAACAAACTAACACATAGCTCAGAATGATGAAACCAAGCCTAAAGAAAATTACTTAAATCTGACATATTGTGGCTTTCCTTACCATGTAGTACAACAGATGGCCAACTTTTATACTCCCACTCTGTAGCTAGATTCTGGAACTCTCTTCCTCTCACTGTTACATCCAACCCTCAAACTGCTCCTTTTAAAATTTCCTTTCATAATTATCTCTCTTCCATTGGGAATTGTAACTATACTCCTTGCATTTTATTTATTTATTTTACATTTGTTAACTGGGTTAGTATGACTGGGCAGCAGCCCTTTTTCCAGTGGAGGCCCAAGGAGAAAAGTTCCAATATTACAAGTAAAAAACAGTAGTCATATGGTAGATTATTACAAGTGAGAATGAAAAAAAAAAATACTAACTTATAGAGTTAAATTATGTCAAAAAGTAAGAATATAACAGAGTACCAGAGTTACAATATAAAAACAACATGCTAAAACGGTAAATAAAATAAATATAACAGAGCAAGATAGTTGCATACAATAAATAAATACATTTAGAAATGGTTATATGCTTGCAAACACAGAGAACAAATAAATTACAATGCAGAATATATACAGGAGATAGTCACAAGGCAAATCAATACCCAAGAATACATGGCCGGAAGCCAGAAGTACTATTGCCTATTAGTAGAGGTTTAAAAAGCAGTAAACAAAGAAAGGGGGAGAAAGGTTGCTGTAAGGGCATTAGAGGAGGGGATGGTAGATTAAGTGAGTGGCACGGTGGTGCAGTGGTTAGCGTTGTCGCCTCACAGCAAAAGGCTCTTCGGTTTTATTCTCGGCTGGCATGCCTTCTATGCGGAGTCTACATGTCCTCCCCGTGATTGAATTAACTTTATAAGACATGCAGGTAGATAGGTGCATGTGAGTGGGTGTGCCTTCCTTGAAGGTTGGGAGCCGGGCTGGCAACTCGACACTGTAAAAATTCACTGCCAATCATTAGCGGACTGGAGTTCCATTGTGGCAACCCTTAACCAGGAAAAGCCGAAAGACAGTAGACAGTAGTATTTGTGACTGAATGGCTGTAGTGGGGTTTACCAATATTTTTACTGGGCACATAAACTTGAAGTAGGTGCTGTTGAGAGCTACGAAGCACGCAGTTGGGAGTACAGGGCTGGATGAGGTTAGAGAGAGAAGAACAGGAAGAGGGTTTATGTAAGACAGAGTGAGCCATGAGAAGCTGGGGTAGTAGGATTTGATGATGAAATTCCAGCCACTGCAGGTTTTTCAAGGATAGGCAGTGGTGACAGCGGTAGCGCTGGTAAGTGGCAAATCTTGCAGTTTTGTTATAGGTATGTTCCAATTTAGACAGAAGACTGGATTGGAGGTTTGTGAGAATAGGGGCAGCATAGAGTGGGGTGGGAAGTAGGAAAGCTTGGGGAAGACAGCCTAGAAGCATTTGTGAGGAATTTTTGTGCCTGTATAGCAGGCCTAACATTTGTTTTTTTAATGCACTGCTGATCAAATTGTAGATGACTACTGGTCATCTACAGTAACTCCTAGAAGTTTTGTGTGAGGTTCAACAGTGATGACAGTATTAAGAGAGGAGACAGTAAAGGTAGTTTTGTGATGTTGGACAGATTTTGGTAGGAATAGGGTTAAGTAACTGTTGGAGGTTAGCTATTTTTACCATTTAAAGCCTAACCGGATTGCATCCTCACTACTCCTGCTTTTAACCTACCTTACACTAGCCTCTGTCATATAACCTAGCTACTCATGTTCCTATAACAAACTTGATCTTTACTTCCATATCTTCTATTTTTTTCCTTCTATTCTCGATTTCCTGCAATTCTTCCTGTTTTTCTTTTTCTATACCTGCACTATTTCTCCCTCTCAAAATGCTCCTGAATATTTCCCTTCTCTTATTCTACACTTTACCTTCACCACTCCCTGACTTCTATGTATGTACCTCCTAAATGTTATGCATGACTTTCATTTTCATAATTTTGCTAAACCGATGACCACTACAGTAGTTTTTCCATCCATGTGCAAGCACTTCTTTGACACCAAATGAATCATTTCCCCAATGACCTCTACCATACTTTGTCCACATATGCACAAGCACTTCATTAACATTAAATTAAATATTTCTGCCAAAGATTCCTACAAAAGTTCTTCACTGACACCAAATGAAACATTTTCCCAAAAACCCCTTCAGTAGTTTGTCAATGTATGCCCAAGCACGTCACTGTCACCAAACAGAATATTCCCCATGTTTGCACTAGCACTGCACTAACAGCAATAAGCAGTTCTCCGAACAACCCTTTCAGTACTATGCCCATGTTTGCATAAGCATTTCACTAACTCTAAATGAAGGATTTCACCAATGACTCCTTCAACAGTTTGTCCATGTATGCCCATGCCCTTCACGGACATGGAATGAAACATTTCCCCCAATGACCCTTTCAGCAGTATGTCCATGTCTGCAAGAGCACTTCACAAACATCAAATGAAACATCTCCCAAACTACCCCTTCAGTAGTTTGTACATGTATGTCCAAGCACTTCACTGACACCAAATTAAACATTTCTCCCAAAGATCCCTGCACAACCACTTTTACTGACACTAAGTGTGACATTTCCCCCAACGACCCCAGCAGTAGTTTGTCCATGTATGCCCAATCACTTCAGTCACATGGAATGAAACATTTCTCCCATGACCCTTTCAATGGTATGTCCATGTCTGCACAAGCACTTCCCTGACCCATTACTTGTGGCTTTGGATTTCTTGCTTTAAGACGTTCAGAGGTATGCTTTAGGGTCATACCTCTGTCCAGATTTTAGCACAATGTCAAGACTTTTGGCCTTACTTTTTTGATCTGTTATTCTTAAAATTTGTGACTTTCTGACAAATAACAGAAGACTGAAGTCACTAAATAATGACACAGATTTGAGTTTCAGACTTTATATCCTGCAGAGAATACATGTTAACTCAAAACTTCTATTAAGTTTGTAAAAGAAATTTTTAAAATCTGTCCCTGTTTTTGGTCCATTGTCCAACCATTATTTTACTCTCTGTTCAGATTTCTTGCACTGAGAGGTTGAGTAATGTGTTTAGGGTGCAGATCACCATACACACATCACATGCGTACTCTTGCACACTCGTGTTCACGATATGCACGCCTACACACACTCACAAGCATACACACACACACACACACACACACACACACACACACACACACACACACACACAAGTGATATCCCTTTAAGAATTTCTGCACGTTGTCATACCTTACTAAATCATACCCCCCAAAAAATAAACTCAAACCAGCATTATTTCTTACAGCACTTTTACACACCTGTACATAATACAAATAAACAGGATACCCGAGTACAATAAAACAACTATCTCAACTCTGAAATCATCATACCAATGAGAAACGGGAATAGACTCGGCATGTGAAAGTCTGATTGCATCACAGTTGTAAAAAGGTTCTTTAATGAGCTACAAATCATTACAGCTGCATTATAGGATCTCCGAGATAAATACATCATATGGGAATCTCACAAAAAAAAAGGAAGAAAGAGTGCTGCTATTCTGAATGAAGATCTGTTGTGAAACAGAGGGGCATCTCTTTGCAGTATTACAAACATTCAAAAAGCTTGAACACCGGCAAAAACAATACCAGCCCTCCTTTCACTTGTTTATGTTCCGTAATGTGATCGCTTACAGTTACTTGTTAAAATAATCATATTATGAAACATTAAACAAAATGCAAACTATTTTGGTGGGAAGAAATGATGGCTTACTGACACAGAATTAAGCTTATTCTAATAATTTGATTGCAATATATGCTTTCGTCAAGCATTCGCCCCAAGACTTCATCAGTCTTGGGGCGAACGCCTGACGAAAGCACTCAATTAAATAAAAAGTTCAGTGGTTTCTATTCAGCTGCCTGGATTTATTTCCTAGTTTGGAACTGTTTTCTGAGAGTCTTGATTGCAATATATCTGCATTTAATAAAAGTAAAATTTCAGGATACTGTAAACATGATCTGCAGGTATAACAACTTAGTATCATAGGATGTTACTAGGCTCACAGCCCCATGGCCTTTACAAGCCTAGCCAAGTTCAATCCATGATCCCAAGGGTGTCTGGTTCAAGTAGAGACTAACACTTTCTCCAAATCGCATGCATGTGTCTCACCAGCTATAATTACACTCCCTCATTAAAGCTTACCCCTACGAGTCAAATAGTTAATAGTTCCATTAAAGATTTTCCATACAGGTGCATACAACCCACTTTAATATTCCTCATTGCTTTTCAGAAAACATTTTAGGCTGTGACAAGAAAAATGCAATTCCACTACACCTTCAGAGCAACTTGCACATCCCCTATATGCAGCAACAGATACCAATACAAAAGTAAAACCATAGCAGGTTACAGTCTACTAAAGAATGCACAAAATATTGCAGAACTGTTATTTAAACAGTTTAACAAAAGTATCTTACACAATTAACTTGTAATTTAAAGTGAAAAAATCCAGTTCTGGTAAGCATCACATTTTTTTCATGCCAGGCTGTTCACCAGCTATCAAGTGATACCAAATAAATCACATACACACAGATGTGGTCCTGTGAACAAAAGCATCTTATGGTACACAGCTTTTGACCAAACCACTGACAAGAAAAAGTTGTGTCAACATGACTAAAACCTAGTACCACACACTAGCAAACTGTTGAATTACACTTTGCTTTAAAGAATCCCATATAGGTTCATAGGTTCATACTAGGCTATCTGCCCTAGGGCATTTACAAGCCTAGCCAGAGTGTGTTTGGCTTTCGCCACCCATTTTAAAATGAATTTTGCTATGCCCTTTTTCGAGGTTAGTATACTGTGCATCTGTCTAACAGTGACACAGAAGTGATACCCGGAGTAAATCTACGATCTCCCATCCACTCATCAAGATTCCTCTTTAGGAGAGTCAATGAGGGACTCTGCCTAACCTGGACTGGGATTTTATTCCAGAGTGAAGGGAGCCTCTGTGTTATGAATCTGTCCCTCCAGCATGTCCTATTTATTTCAGTGCTGAGGTTCAATTCTCTCGAGCACGTAGCTCGATGTCCATTAATTCCGGGTTGGACATGGCTTTATACGTCAGGCACAGATCGCCTCTTAGCAGGCGGTATGCCACTCAGTAGAGATGGAGTTTCTTTAACCGGGCAGCATATGGCATCTGTTTGAGCCCTTTGATCCTCTTGGTGAGGTACTTTTGGGGTCTTTCCAGTTGCTGCAGGTGTCTGGTAAGGTACATCCCAAAAGGGGCATTGTACTCAATTATGGGCCTGATGAGGGATGAGTAAAGAGGCACGATGACCTCCCCTGATCTAGATGTCAATACCTTCATGATTAGGTGGGCTATATAAAATGATTTTCTAACCACTTTGGCCACGTGGTTGTCGAATGAGAGATCATTATCAACTTGGGTCCCCAGGTCCCTAATTACTTCTTCCGTACTTAATGGATTACCATCTATGTGGTAATTTGTGGGCACTTTGTTTTTGCCAAAGGGGATGACTATACACTTTTTGGCGTTTAGCTTGGGGCCATGGTTCTGGCACCAGTTGTCTGTTTCTATGAGGCCCTTTTGTAGGATGCTTGTGTCGGCTGGAGAGTTGATTATGGCGCCAGTTTGCAGTCATCTGCGAACTTGGTCAGCCACAGTCCTTCCGTGTTGGCCTGTACCTCCAAGAAATATATACCAAACAAGAGAGGTCCCAGGACTGAGCCTTGTGGGACGCCACTTGTAACTGGTTTGGAGTCTGACATGGCTCCAGCAATTCAAACCATGTGGGTTCTGTCTTTGAGCCAGTTTGCAACCCATCTAGTGACATAGGGGTTTATCTTTAAGCTGGTGAGCTTATCTATAATGCCCGAGTGGGGTATTGTATCGAAGGCTTTTGCGAGGTCCAGGTAGGCTGTGTGGACCACCTTCCCCTCGTCAATGGCCTTGGTGACTGTTTCAAAGAAATCGACCAGGTTTAAGAGGCAGGATCTGCCCTTAAAGACGAACTGGGTAGGATCCAGTGTCTGTAGGTCCCCAATATCTTTATTTATGAGGTCCATGATGATCATTTCCATAGCTTTGCAGACCAAGCTAGTCAGGCTTATGGGGCAATAGTTTCCAGGATCCATTGAGGCACCACCTTTGTGGAGCGGGACCACTGATGCTGTACGCCACTCTTTAGGTACATATCCTGTCATAAGGCTGAGATTGAACAGTTGTTTTATGTTTGGGTTTAGTTCTTCTTGGAGTTCATGTAGGACGCAGCCCGGGACACCGTCTGGTCCCATTGATGTTGTGTTTTTTGCTTTGGAGAGGGCGGCTCTAACCTGAGCATCTGAGATGTCAGGGGGGCAGCACTCTGCTGGGATAGATATTTGCCCTTTTGGTGGGGAAGGGGGGGAGAAGTTTGCGCTGAACCTGTCAGCTAGGATGTTGGCAATGTCTGTGGGTTCGGTATATTTTTTGTCATTTTGGACTAATTCTGAGCATATCTGGGAATTCCCACCCAGGTTTCTAACATAACTAAAGAAAGCCTTGTGATTATCCTTAGTGTCCTGTGCAATTTTTCTCTTGAAGCTGGCCTTAGACGATTTTATGAGTGCCCGTAGTTTTTTGCTAATACTGATCAGAGATGCCTTCCCTTTTTGGGATTTTGCTCTATCATGTAGTAGCTTCCTCCTTCTATTGTATAGTTTGTTTATGGCTGGGGTCCACCAGACAGGACGCCTGCCTTTGGAGGATTGGGTCTTGGTTTTGTTTGGGATTGCATGATCCATGCATTCCTGAAGGTGTTCATAGAATGCATTTATAAAGGATTCTGCGGTCTGGGTCGTATTTTCCACAGGCCCGGGGGCTTTGAAGGATTCCACCTCTGTTTTGAGGAGTGTGAAATTTGCTTTAGAGAAGTTTTTCACTGGTTTTCTGGGCAGGGGCTGGGGTCGGGATGTGAATATCTAGTGGGATTAGTTTATGGTCTGATCTTACCAGTGAGGGATACACTTCTGGTCTGGAGCATAGAGTCCCCATGTTGGTGATGATCAGGTCCAGTATGTTTTCCCCTCTTGTGAAGCATAAAGAATACTTTAGTGGAGTACAATATATAGAGCCATATTGGGCCACCATATGAAGGTATACACAATTCTGAAATCATCATAAGCAACTTGTACTGCTTTATGTATGGTAGCAGATACCTGCCGCCTGCTAGGGATCTGCTAGCATTGCCTTTTCAAATGGTACTATCAATATTTCTGTAAATAGCCCCAAAAGGTTTTGTAGACCCAATTCTAGCTCCTGCTAGCCTACCTGCATTGCTGTTTGTAGGTTATTTTTTGATAAAATACAAAATTGTGCTACCAATAATCTATTTCAACTCGTCATTCTCCATGCATTACTAGACATCACACAACACCAATAATCCCACCAATCACTGACAAGACATTTCTAGTGCAGGTTTTTTTCACCATCCATACATCATGTATATGTTTTATTTATTTACTTACATAAATAGGAAATAAAAAAGTATAATATTTATAACTCTAGAAATAAAGTGTGAATAAGGAGAAAATTACATGTTGGGTGCCAGGATCCGCCACATAACGCATGCACTCAAGTCACTCCACAACAAGTACAAATATGACTCTGTCATTGTCCATGTTGGAGTGAATGACTTGAGACGTACCTCCCTGGACTACATGAAAAGAGAAATGGAAGAGCTCTCGGATCATGTGGCCCAGGCAGGTATGACCCTAGCCCTGAGTAGCATCCTGCCTTCGCCCAGAATGATACCACAATATAAGGATAAAATGATTGACTTCAACAATTGGCTAAGCTTATGGTGTCAATCAAAGGGGATCCAGTATCTGTCTGCCTGGGATGACATTGACAGACCACGATGCTTTGCCAGAGATGGCCTGCACCTGTCGCCCCTGGGATTCAGGTTACTGGCTAAGGCTCTTGCCACCCCTATAGTGCCTTTTTTAGGCAAACTTCAAAGGACAAAACCACCACCGTAACAGGTACAAGCATGCAAAATCTGAAGGTAATGCTACTCAATGCTAGAAGTCTAAACCTCAAAATGCACTCTCTCGTGGCACTCCTAAAAATGGAGAACATCGATAACTGTGCAGTAACTGAGATCTAGTTCAAGGCTCCAGAGAGCACCCCTGCAATACCAGGCTACAACTCTTACCACACTTTTCAGCCACCAAACCAGGACCAAAACACTAAAGGTGGAGGAGTGTCAATATTCAACAAGGATATTCACACCACCAGGCTAGTTGGCCAACACAATGTGTCTGAAATTCTCCAAGTGCAACTAACACTAGGTAAGACTGCAATCCAAATTGTAGCTTGCTACAGATCCCCCACCATACCCCAAGATTCTCACTACACCTTTCTAAACATACTGGAAAATATTAAGGTAGAACCAAACACCCTAATACTGGGTGATTTTAACTACCCTGCCATTAACTGGGAAAACTACTCGTGTCCCAACATCTTTGCGCAACGGTTCTTGGAATTCATAAATTCCAACGCCCTGGATCAACTAATCCATAGTCCCACCAGGGGCTCCAATATCCTAGACCTGGTCATTACCAACATGGGAAATCAATGCTCCATACCTATGGTCACCCCCTCGTTAGTCAGGTCTGACCATAAGCTAATCACCCTTAACATCCACATCCCACCCCCACCCCCAGTAAAGAAACCACCATAAAAAAACTTCTCCAAAGCCAACTTCATGCTACTCAAGTCAGAAGTGACAAACTTCATGACACCCATGCAGACGGGAACTGAAAGTTCAACTGCTGAATCCTACACTAAGGCACTGTACGAGCACATCCACTCATACATGAATCGTGCCATCCCAAATAGAACCAAAATGCTCTCATCCAAAAAAGGAAGCCAATCTGGTGGTCCCCTGCCATAAACAAACTTTACAACAAAAGGAAGAAACTTTTGCAGAAAAGAGGAAAATCCCAGGATGCAAAAAAACTCCCTTACTAGCCTCAGTAAGAAACTGAGATGCCTCATAAAATCCTCCAAAGCTAGTTACGAAAATAAAATTGCCAAAGATTCCAAAGACAACCACAAAGCATTCTATAACTATGTCAAGAATCTAAATGGCAATGCTCAGATCTGCTCTGAGCTAAAACAGAATGGCATTAAATATACTGATCCGAAGGATATTGCCAATATCCTGGCAGATCGATTCAGTGCCAACTTCACCCCCCTCTCACCCCTAAATGGCCCATCTCAATACCGGAAGATTGCCAAATTCCAGTAATAACGGCCGCACAGGTACAAAACGCACTCTCTAAAGCCAAGAATACAGCATCCATGGGACCAGATGACATCCCGGGCTGTGTACTACATGAACTACAATATGAACTGGCACCTCACCTAAGTGTCATGTTTAATCATAGCCTCACCTCAAGTTTTGTGCCCACTGAGTGGCGCAGAGCTACAGTTATCCCAATCCACAAGGGGGGATCCACCTTGGATCCCGGAAACTACCGTCCCATCAGTCTGACAAGCCTTATCTGCAAGGCCATGGAGCGTATTATCATGGAACTTATAAACAAAGACATTGGCAACCTTCAAACACTGGACCCCATCCAGTTTGGGTTTGTGAAGGTCCAATCTTGTCTCCTGAACCTGATTGACTTCTTTGAATCAGTCTCCAGAGCCATGGGTAAGGTGGTCCACACAGCCTATCTAGACCTTGCCAAGGCCTTTGACACCATCCCCCACTCTGGAATCATAGATAAACTTACTAAGTTGGGCATTAATCCCTAAGTCACCCAATGGGTTGCTAAATGGCTTACTGATAGAACCCACACTGTAAAAGTAGCCGACTCCAAATCCAGCTCCAGACAAGTGGAGTACCTCAGGGTTCAGTCCTGGGGCCGCTCTTGTTTGGCATCTACTTCTCTGAAGTACAGATCAACACTAAGGGACTCTTGCTAACAAAGTTTGCAGATGACTGCAAACTGGGAGCCATTATTGAATCCCCAAATGATGTGGATACCCTACAAAAAGGCCTTACAGAAACAAATGCTTGGTGCCAGAGCCATGGGCTCAAGCTCAATGCCAAGAAATGTATTGTTATCCCCTTTGGGAAAAAACATGTATCCATGAATTACCATATAGGTGGCAGTACACTAAACGCAGAAAGTGTGATAAGAGACTTAGGGACACAGGTGGATAGTGGTCTCACCTTCGATAACCACATCACCACAACAGTCAGGAAATCCTTCTATGTGGCACACCTCATCACGAAGGGCTTTTCATCCAGAAAAAAGGAGGTCATTGTCCCACTGTATTCATCCCTCATTAGACCCATTATAGAGTACAACGCCCCATTTGGTATGTACCTCTCAAGACATCTGCAACAACTGGAAAGGCCACAGAAATACCTCACTAAAAGAATCACAGGCCTAAAGCAGATGCCCTACGCTGACCGCCTTAAAAGACTCCAGCTATAGTCTGTCGCATATCGTCTACTCAGAGACGATCTCTGCTTAACATACAAGGCCATGTCAAACCCAGAGCTGTTGGACATGCTACACTTAAAGAAATCCCAATCCCTCAGAGCTACACGTGCTCCAGGGATCTAAACCTTAACATCACAATAAACAAAACATGCTGGAGGGATAGGTTCCTGACCCAGAGACTCCCCAGACTCTGGAATAGATTGTCCATACATGTCAAGCAGAGTGCCTCTTTGGACCTCTTCAAGAGGAACCTTGACAATTGGATGGGAGAAAGGAAATTCACCCCAGGGATCACGTCAGTCGCCCTGCTAGACAGGGGTCCAGGAAAGTAAATAATGTGGGAAGAAATAGCCAGGGAATTGTTATGGCTAGGCTTGTATAGGCCCTAGGGCTGATAGCCTAGTACCAACCTATGAACTTATGTAATCTGTCAGTTATGCACACTTAATGGCAATTTCATTTTCCAGAAGAAGAATATACAGACAGATATACATGACTTATCAGGAACATGTTAGAAGAAGTCAAGTTACTGCTGTGTATTCGGGTATACTGATCACCTGTAATGCATAACTAACAATGTAAGAAGCACTACTGGGAATCCCTGTTTTTCTGTAATACCATTGTAGGACCATCAATTCATGTGGAACAACCTTGCAACAGGATCTCTAATCACTACTGTCAATTGGCCAAGTACTGTTAGGGATAAATGATATAACCCTAGGTCATCTGTCTAGTATTCACAGTACATTTTCAACGTCTTCTCCAAATTGCCTCCTTTTGTGATATTACCATGCTTCCTTGTTTTTTGTGGAAACAAAGATAAGAATGTCTTAAATAGGAATTGTACTGCTTACTCCTATTACTTTTCATCCACTTCCAAAAACTAAGGTGATAATATTTGAATGCACTCCACAAAGCATACAATGAATATTTCATGTATGTATATTAACTTCTAGCAAACATCTGCCCATCCTCCTGTACAGCTCATTTGACATTTGCCTTTTCCCCAGTAACCTGAGGCAGTTAGCTTCAATGGTGCCTGGACTTCTGCCACCCTAGAAGATGTTATTTTTACCAATTTCTTGAAGAACTTTCTTTCGCCAAAGCAGATTCCTCTTCCTACTACATTTCCTCCAGCACTTCATGATACAATCATTAAGCTTACTCTCACCTACCTATAGGATAACTGGCTCTACGTCTACCTCAGATGTAAAAAAAAAAAAAAAAAAAAAAAAAAAAAATGTGTATTATACATAATGCATATTTGTTCTCATACCTCAATATTGTATATAGTGTGATTGTTTATAGCTCTGTAAGTAATGCTGTAGTGTTTTTTTCTCATTCTACCACTGTATTTAATTGTGTCTATGTACACTTGGAGCTTTTCTCCGAGTCTCTGCTGAAAACAGGCTTCTAGCCCAGACAAACACTACCTGGTAATCAAATGTAAATAAATAAATGAATAAAAGCTTATCGTAGCCCACCTTAATAATTCCTTATATTTCTTCACCTTTTCTGTTTACACTCTTATCTCTCATATTATTCCAATTCATAAAGAGGAAAACTCCACTAAACTCTCTAACTATAGACCTACAGCCATTCTATCTCCCTTAACCAAAATAATGGAGAAATGCATACAGAAGCAACTTCTAACTCACCTTACTCAGAATTCTCTCCTAGCCCTCACCTTACTCAGAATTCTCTCCTAGCCCCAACCCAGCGTGGATTTAGACCTGCCCATAGTACAACTACTGCCCTTCTCTCCTTTTCACACACAATAAATCACAACCATAATCAGAATAAGCTCTCCTCTGCCCTCTTTCTCAATCTATTAAAAGCATTCAATATGGTGAATCACCGCCTACTCCTAGACTCTCTAAAATCACTGTGCTTAGACAACCCAGTAAGCAACTGGTTCCACTCTTACCTGCATGGCAGACAAGCAGCTGTTCTGTGGAAATACAATCTATCCCCCCTTCTACCTGTCAACCTTGGAGTACCCCAAGGTTATATATTGGGTCCCCTCCTTTTTTCTATATTCATTAATGACCTACCCAAAGTTATCCCAGATGCAAAATGTATACAGTATGCAGAAGACTCTACACTTATCTGCTCTGCCTCCACTCTCACAGAATTACAGTCCCTATCCCAAATCACCTTCAACAAAATAGAGAACTGGCTCAATCCTCGTCTCCTACTGAACCCAAACAAAACCAAACTACTACTTTTCTCCCCTACCCGTAAGCTAACATTACCAATAATTACAATCTCATCTAACAATGGCACCATAATCACTCCTGAACCTTACACTAAACTTCTTGGAATAATCACTGATTATAATCTGAAGTATGATGCCCATATAGACAAAAACCATAAAAACAGTTAACAAAAAAATAGGCCACTTGTATAGGATTAAGCAATTCTTAACCCCATCTGCCAGAACCGTCATAGCTCGGACACATCTGCTGTCAACCCTTCTCTACGCCTCACCCATCCTCACAAATCTAACCAAATTAAACCTAAACAAAATCACTAGCTGCTATAACAATATAGCTAGATTTACCACATGCTCAGCCTACAGAACCCACCACTATCAAAATCTTCACAAATTAGGCTGGCTAGAACTACCCAATCAGCTCCATTGCAACCAACTCATAGTTATCATAAAATCCTCTACAAACCTGCCAGTACTCCCATTCTGACTAATATTATTACCCCCTACAGCAACCTAGCATCCCTCCGTTCATCCAACAGAATGCTAGTATAATCTACCAAAGCCAACAACTCAGCTGGAGAATCATTATTCTCCAACTCTGCTGGAAAAAATGCAACTTGCTTCCTGCTGAACTAACCACTACATCCTCCTTGCCCCAATTCAAAATATCCCTAAGGATGTATATAAACAGGGACTGGCTATGTCCATGTTTAAACCCAGACTAACCCAAAAAATAACAACACAAAGGTAAGAAAAACATAGCTCACAGAGGTGAAAATACCCATTCATACCCATTCCCCACCTTTACAACATACACTTCTCTACAACCATTAGAATTATATTATCAGGAAGATAACCTGTTATACTACCCATTCTGAAGCTATGCTCTTCGACCCCTCCACATACTAATTATTATAACTTCCTTCTTACCTAACCAGCTTTTCTCTTAACTATCATCCTTACATTCAACCTGGAAATATTTTTCTTTCCTTTTACACACTTCATAGATGTAAAATGTTATCTCTCTATATTTATATCATAAACGTAGAATATTTGTTTGATTCAAATGTAACCTTGACTACATTTTGTCAATGATTTGTTAAATGTCTAGACTTCTATGTAATCACAACTTTACATGTCACTTAATTGCAATGTGGAGCTTTTCTCCCCGGGCCTCCGCTAAAAATGGACATGTATCCAGTCAGACTTTCCCGGTTAACAAATGTAAAATAAATAAAATAAAATAAAATAAATTATCAGATACTTATTTTTAACTTTGTAAGCAAGTGGATGAAATTACAGGCACAAGATCAAACACATCTGTTCTTTGCCATCAATTCCATAGTGAAAACCAATCTGTGATGCAATACTCTATTACACTACATCTCTGACAATCAAGAAATGTCATTATTATGTACTAATACACCACAAAGGCACCAATGGCATACATGCAAATAGCCACAAAAGCACAGCCACAATTATGACCGCAACACACATGCAATGGCTATGTTACCCCACCATAACTGTTGTAAATCCAAACAGTCAAAGTTTTTCTTAAACTTATTTGACACTACACTACTTTGGACAATGTGCTCACATTTTAGGCACTGTCATCAGTATCGGTATGATTACAGTTACCCGGTGGACTACAAAACACTATTTCTCTAACCACTTCCTTGGTGGCAAGTGCGGAGTATGACACCAGTTGACTTCACCTTAGTTGGGCTCCACATGCCTACACAGAATGGGTTCACAACTTTCTTGAAACTGTTGTGATTAACTCCACAATGCAGAATGTTCTCTGCCCATGCATGCTTCAAAACAGTGCTTCACAAGTTAAAACCAGAAAGCCATAGTCCTCTATTACCAATTATCAGAATTAGAACTCTTGATTCAGTTTCTATGGTTCATCCAGTTTTGATGACCTGGTTGTCTCACTAGCTTGTGGCCTATTTTTAGTGGAGGCTGTAAATGAGACTATTTAAAACTTGGGCATCACCTGTAAACATCTGTTATTCAGCAAGAGTTAAAAAAAAAAAAAAGTTTAAAATAAAACATACAAAAAATATTCGGGATTTAGAAGATTTTAGGAGGTTCAGACCCCTACCTACACTCAAATCAGTATAGTGAGAATCTCCTCTCTAACAAGAAATTGCAGAACACCCCAAAACCCTTTGGATATAATCAGCTGCAGTTCCCTCTGAATATCCAAAATGAACATCTGAAGAGACTCCGAGGACATGCAGGAAATCTGGTCCATGACAGCCTCCAAAGTGGTCATGGCAGAGGAATACAACTGGAAAACCAGATTTTCCTCCGGCTTTCACCAACCTCAAGAGAAACATCCACTAGAGGCAGTACAGCAGAAGAATCCAACTGAATTTTCTTGGCCTTTTCATGGACAGCTGACACTTGGGCCAGGACAACTCTGACATTGCACCCTGAGCCAAGCATTTAAGACACTGGTTCTCTAAGTAAATAGACAAAGAGAAGAGAAGAGATGACTATGCAAAGTTTTAGGGACAAACTCCTGACAAGTAAGACAAGATGTATGGTGGCGAGACGCACCTAAGCAAAACAGACACTGCTCGTGACACCCTTATGGGGAATCTGTTTCCTGAACTGGCAATTCCCCTTTCTGGATGACATGTGACCCAACAACCAAAGAAAAAACAAGACAGGAAAAACCTCAATGGGAGCAAATCACAGCCGAAGCAAACAAAATGACAGTATGCAATCCTGGACTGCCAAGTCACATCAACACGATGCCACACCTTTTTGTACAGTACAATGGTAAAAATAAGCAGCATGCTTTGCATTTTGTTATTGTAGTTTAACAAGTGCTGCTCCATTAAAAAGTCTGAGCTGTGACATACTTTTGGCAAATGGATGTCATCATGTGCAAGACACAAAAAAAATGCCAGAGGAATGTCAGCCAGCAGCGCATTACTTTTGTGTGAATTTTGAAAGTTTGCTAGGGCAATCCAGCTTTAGACGTCATTAGGGCAAGCATTATCATTGTGATCGTAATGCATATGCAGTCAGTGGCCAACCCTGGGAAATACAGACCCATAAGTCTAACCAGTTTCATTTGCAAGGCCATGGAGTAATCACTGACCTTATCAACAAGCAGATATGTGACCTCCAACTGTTGAACCAAACCCAGTATGGCTTTGTTGATGGTAGATCATACTTATTAAATCTGATAGACATCTTTGAGAATGTCACCAAAGCCATGGATGAAGATATGACAGTGCACACAGCCTATCTCGACCTTGCCAAGACTTTCAGTGCAATTTCCCAATATAGCATCTTTGAGAAAGTCTCCCAGACAGGGACTAACCCTTACATTACTAGATGGGTAACCAATTGGCTTACCGATAGAACACACTCAGTCAAAATAGGTGACTCCACATCCAGTAGACTCGTCACCTGTGGAGTACCACAGAGGTCTGTGCTGGGCCCCTTACTCTTTGCCATCTGTTTCTCAGAAGTCCAGGCCAAAGTAAATGGCCTTTGTCTTACTAAGTTCGTGATGACTGCAAACTGGGAGCAATCTACTGAGTCCCCCAATTATGTCAACATACTACAAGAAGGGCTAACACAAAGAAATGAGTGGTACCAAAGCCATGGTCGAAAACTAAATGCAACAAAATAATACATTATTATTCCCTTTGGCAAAACAGAATTCCTTACAAATTACAATATTGACAGCACCCCCCGAGTTCCAACCCAGTGGTGCAAGACTTGGGAACACAGGTTGATAGCAATCTGAACTTTGACCACCAAGTTTCTACAGTGGTAAGGAAAGCTTTCTACATAGTGCACCTCATAAACAAGGGCATAGCATCCAGGTCAAGGGATGTTATAACTTCACTGTACATGACCCTTCATCAGAGCACTAATATAGTATAATGCACCCTTTTGCATGTAGCTCATCAGACACCTGCATCAGCTGCAGAGACCTCAGAGGTTTCTCACTAAAAAAATACAGGGACTCCAAACTATGACCTATGTGGGGAGGCTGAAAGCACTGTCACTTTACTCTATCTTATAAGCTGATGAGAGGTGACTTGTGCCTGGCTTATAGGGCAATATCCAACTCTGTCCTAATAGAAATGCTACACATCTGCAAGTCAAATGGCTCAGGATTCACTTGATCTAGGGATCTCAACCTAGCTTGTGACATTAACAGATCATGCTGGAGAGACAGGTATGTCTCCCAGAAACTACTGCTTCTCTGGAATAGACTCCCTATTCACGTAAAATAGAGCTCCTCAGTGACCCTTTTCAAATGCAACCAATATAGACTAGACTGGAGACCACAAATTTGCCCGTGGGGTGGCACCCATGTCCTTCATGGACAGGGGTAGCTGGTGTTGATCACAGACTTCCTCTGTTCATAAACTTGTTGTGCAAAACACACAAAAAAGCACAAATGGGGAGACTTGGTATTAACATGGCTAGGCTTGTAAAGGCTTCAGGGCCACTAGCCTAGTAATCTCGTATGAACCTATGATGTAGTAGATGTAAATTGTGTTGGAGGAATTATTTTACATCCAGAATATAACATTTAAAAAAAAATCCAGATATTTACTTCATTTTTGGGGGGAGGGGTCCCTTACTCCTAAAATGTGTAGTTTGTTCCACTCATTGGGAGTGAAGTCAATAAATAATGACATACAATTGAGTTTTAGACTTTATTTCCTTCAGAAAATGCATGCTAAAACAAATGCTGTTATTCAAAAAACTTTGTTCATAGGTGAATACTAGGCTAACTGCCCTGAAAGGCTATTTTAAGCCTAGTCCACAATCAGAGGTCAGCACCAAACCCTGTACCTTTTATCTATCAGGTAAAGACCTTATCCACTGTACCAAACTCACAGAATGGCTAACTGCCCTGAAAGGCTATAAGGCTATTTTAAGCCTAGTCCACAGTCAGAGGTCAGCACCAAACCCTGTACCTTTTACCTATGAGGTAAAGACCTTATCCATTGTACCAAACCCACAGAATGGCAATACTGTTCTGTGCTGTTAAAAATTCATGTTAATTCACAATCAAAAAACACAATTGTATTTGCATGTAAAATGTGCTACACATCATATGATCTGGAACAGCTACTATGTCAAAAATGCATGTCTGTCCTCTGACATTGCAAAAAAATCTTGTTTCACATTATACTCTATAAGAGCAATATTCAAAATGTTATCCTACTTTTGAGTCTTTGTGCCCCTTTATGCTTTATACACATTTCTGGAGCTAGGAGGTCAAGAGGTACCTCCTGACTGCTGCCACTGCTAGATCGATGCTACTGTTCCGCCAAAAAACACGTTTTTGCTTCAGAAAATGCATGTTAACACAAATCCTGTTTGTTCAAGCAACTTTGTTATAAGAATATTTAACATTTGTTCACATTTATGAGCCTTTGTACCCATTTCATATGCTTCAACTGTCATTTTATTGCCCTTTATTAAATAAAACTATTGACCAATGCTACAACTGGAGAATGTTGTTCAGATCATCCAATTCCTATACTGTCTCTATATATACTCTAACTCATATCCTTGATCAATAAGGTTAATGTGAAAACTTTGTATTTGCATGGTATATGTATTTTGTATGTGTATTTGATAATAATACTTATTTCCTTAGGTATGTATCTCTATTTTGGATTTTATTGAACTTTATTAAGACAGCTTTTCACCCCAGGCCTCTACTGAAAAAAGATCGGTGTCCGGTCAGACTTTCCCGATTAACCACTGTAAAATAAATAATATTTTCACAGAATGTCCAGACTTTTGCATATTATTAATTGCTCTGTTCCTCATAAAATGTGTGGTTTTCTGGAAAATGACTGAGGATTTAAGTCACTAAATATGGCATACACTGGAACTTCTGACTTCATATCCTTTTGAAAATGCATGCTAGCACAAACCTGTTATTCTAACAACTTTGTAAGTTTATAATAAGAGGATTTAAAATGTGTTCCTATTTGAAGAGTTTTGCTTTAATGTGTCTGACCATGTAAACTGCGAGTCCCTTTTGAGAACAATACTAAAACACTGTATATAACTCTATCTTATATTTTCTATGTAACTAACTTGATGTGTAATCTTTGTAATATTGTCTATTGGAGCTTTTGTCCCCGGGCCTCCTCTGAAAATGGACATATATCAAGTCTGACTATCCCAGTAAACAAATGTAAAATAAATAATAAATAAATAAATAAGAGGTGGAGAGGTATGCAAACCTCTTTGAGCTGCTGCTGTTTCTGCCGCAGACTGATCGCTCTCCCTCTTCCCAAGCATACATACACACACACACAAACCACTTTAGCTCTCATTCACGCATACATGCATACACTCACGCACGCAGACAGAAAAATAAACACACATACACATGTATTCTTTTCTTAATTCTTATTTTATTTTTACACTCACTTAGCGAGTGTAAAATAACTGCTGCATCAATCAATCTCACTCATAATCTCATGCCAGCACACACATTCCTATATTTTTCCCTTAAATTTCTTATTTTCTTGTTTTGCATTCGTGAAACAGCAACAGTGCTGCTTAGCCAACATAAAATTATGACAACCTTTAGGTTTCTTACAGTGCTAACTCCATGGCAGTTTAACAGGCATTACCTGCAAGTAAAGCCCTATTGGCATAACTCTCCACAGTTCAGAATTTCACCGAATGCCCAGATTTTTACCCCATAACATAGTCTGTCCTCAAAAAAATTGTCATTTGCTGCTGGCAAATGCCTACAGATTGAACTCATTAAATAATGACATGCATTTGAGTTGGATACTTAGTATCTTTCCAGAAAAGCATGCAAACACAAAGCCTGCTAATTGAGCAACTGTCTGTCCTCATAAAATCCATTGGCATTTGCCAGCAAATCACAAATTCACGTCATTATCACTGTATTAAAAAAAATTGAAATGGTACACCGCTATCTTAGAAAATGAATACTTATGGCATAATAAATACATTATAACAGCAGAAAATTATTTAACACATACTTAAAAGTAAAGTGAACTGCCTTCCTGATTTGCAGATACTGTAAGGGTAAGTAATCCATCAACAAAATAATTGCGTGCACCAAATGCAGAGAGAAGAAGAGTTCCGCAGTACCATGTTTTCAAGTTAGTCTGAAATGTTCTGTTGCATACATAATCGAGGAGGTGTTTCCTAAAGAAAAAAAGTGTAGGTGGGCAGTCCTTGGGCACTGATTCACTAGCAACATAGAAAATACAAACGGCATTTTTACTGAGCAGTCCCAGCGCCCATAAACTGTAAAATCATCAGGAGTATTTTTCAGCCTTAAATATGGCTCACGTTACTGGAGCTGCATGTACGAGTGATGAAAGAAATGGTCAAAATTACCATTTATTTTAGCAATGGAAATATTAGATAGTACTAGATTCAACGAATAGGGAAAAATCGCACTTCAGGAATGAGGAAACAAGTGCAAAAGCTCGTAGTTGTCCTTTAAATGAAAGTTTTGATATGCATCCAATAACTATTTCAGATCAGGTGTCAATAATAACCAAAATAAAAACACATGGTAATGAAATAAAACTGAGACACTGGTGCTTTCCCACCTATCTGTTGAAAAGAGAGGAATTTAAAGAATGTGTAGTAGAAATTATTCGGGAGTTATTAGAAAAGACAGAATTTTTTTCTGAAAATATAGATAGGGAGTGGGATAAAATTAAAGTGGAGTTTAAAATATGGTAGAAACAAAAGAAAGAGATATGGCTAAGAAGTAACTAGATTCTAAAGTGACTGAAAAAGGTTAAAGTATTATGAACAGGGGCAATCTCACAGAACAAGAAGAGAAGCAATTGCAGAACGCTAACCAGAAAACAAAGGATTACCTCCATAATATGCATGAGTTTAGAAAGACTGCTGTTAAGCAACTGGTTTTTGATAAGAATGCCAGAGCACAAAAACTTTTAGAGCAACGACTCGGGCAACAGACAGAAGAAAGGGTTGTCACAAAGCTTAGGGAGCCTATAGTAAGGAAGATAACAAGAGATCCTGTAGAGGTACTAGAAATATTTTTGAAATTTTATGAAAGACTGTATAAAGCAGAAAAATATGGAGATCAAGAAAAGGTACAAATGGAAATGTTTATGGAAAAATTAAATATGCCAAGGTAGACGTAGATGAGGCTCAATTACTAACAGGATTGGAGGATATGAGATACAAATTGTGATGTATAACCAATCTACAGGAAAGTCCCCAGAAATGGTATTCCCGTGGCAGTTTGGAAGCTAAGAGGGAAAATTTATTAGAGAGCTGGAAGATTTTGTTTAACAATATTTTAAGAAGAGGAGAAGCAACAATATCCTGGAAGAAATAAATGGTGGCTGTAATACCTAAAGAGGGATTAGACCCATTAAATCCAACTTCATACAGACCTATTTCAATCCTAAACCATGACTATTAACTGTTTATGTCTATAATGGCTAAAAAAATGGCAAAGGTGACGACAAAATTGATAAACATGGAAAAATGTGGTTTTGTGGAGGGGAAGCAAATATTTGACCACATCAGCAGAACACTGATGATCCAGAGGGAAGCTGAATGTAAGAAAATACCACTGCTGCTGTTAGGTCTTGAGGCAGAGAAAGCATATGGCAGAGTAAGCTGGGAGCTTATGAGCAGGGCAATGGAAGCATTTGCATTTCCTTATAAAATTATAAGACTGATTAGGAGGATATATTATGAGGGATCGGAGGCAAAAATTAAAGTGGGTGGGTTCATCTCTGATAATATCTGTTTGAGGACAGAAACTAGGCAGGGTTGTCCTCTTTCCCCTTTGTTATCTGCACTATATTTAGAACCACTGGCAAAGAAAATAAAAAACTCTGAGAAACTCAAGGATGTAATTGGTATGGCAGCCGAGAAAAGCTGGCTCTATTTGCAGATGTTATTAATTTATAGCTGATAAAACCAGAAAAGAACATTTCAGTGTTGTGGAACATTTTGAGGCAGTTTAAAATCTTTTCGGGATACCAAACTAATCAAGCCAAAACAAAGGGAATAGCTGTAAATTATGTGCTCACAAATTAATTGGCACAGCAATATCCATATTTATGGGGATATGATAAAATGAAGTTGTGACGCCCCAACACTGGCCCAGTAATCAAGGAGCCTCAATCCTCATCACTGGCAACAGTGGGGAATGTACACATTGGGAATATTACAAGTACACACGCAGTAAAGTGCAATTTCCCTTTAGAGCACAAAGAGACCATAGTCGGTCTGCAGCTGGTTTCTCCCTCTTTCTCCAGATTCCCAATAAGACTCTCCACTGGCACAGCTATAGAGCTGAGTCCTTAGCCAGGGTTCCAAGCCAAGTTCTCCAACACACTCTCTGTCCAACCAGTGCTTTGTGCCCCTGCCCAAGTAGCTGATACACACACACTTGGAAATTTGTTTTACACACACACAGACACACAGACACACAGACACACACACACACACCTGGAAAAGGCTAGCACAGGTTTACTAGCTATTCCCTCTTCTGCCCAGACTATAAAGTAGTTACCACTGTCACCAGAACCCGTATCAGCTACTGTAAGGCCCTTAAAGGGTGTCCAGTCCTATTCTGTAATGTTACTATTAATCCAAATGGTAGCTTGACCAGGAGACAAAGGTATTAGAAGTGGCCTGTACAGTGTCACCAAATAGATATGCAAGTACACGAAGAGCTTAAATACCTTTAAACAGACCAGCCACAACTGAAAGGTTTAAATATATGCAATAATAAATAATATACGAACAAGACAATACCCTGTTTCTCAATATCGTTTCTCAAGACAATACTCAATTTCTGTTCTAATCCAGCAGGGTACGCTGTGGTCACACATCTAGGCTCAGTACTGTACAAACCCTGTTCAACACACACTTCTGTACCAGCAGTTTAATATACACATAACATACAGTTCTAATACATTTGTAAGACAAGCATATGAATCATGTTAATATTCACAAATGACATATGACTATTTACAAAATTCCAGACAGTTGTGCTGGCTCCTTCTGTCACTTCTATAAAAATGATATTAACATTCTCAAATGATGTATAATTATTTACAAAATTTCAGATAGCTGGACTGACAATGTGACAGAAGTACCTCGGAGTATGGATTAAAAAAGATTCTGGTGTGACAGCTAAGGATATGCGGGAAGAGACTAAACAAAAGTTAATACAAAAATTGAGGAATTGGAAGCTTTGTTATATGGATATGGATAGCAATATACAAGTAGTTAAAATGTTTTTAGTCCTTTTAGTTTTATATACAGGTCAGGCATATTTTTATCAACCAGAAAAGTAGTGGATAGCAATTAATAAAGAGCTGAAGGATTTTATCTGGGAGGGGAAGATGGCAACAGTCAAGTGGGATAAGCTGATTCTTCCAAATGATCAAAGCGGTTTGAGTTTATCCAATTTGAAGGGATATTTCACAGCTACACAGTTAAGGTTCCTATACATAGCACAAGCAGAAACCTATAATTTAAACTGGAAAGGGATGATGATGAAACAGAGAGGAAACTCAAGAAGCAAAGAGAGACTGGCATTTTAGATGCAGATCCTTAAGGAAAATAAAAATAACCACCCAGAATATTATATTCATACAGTAACAAAAAGTATTCAAAGAACTAAGCCAACACTGGAATGGAGAAAGAAGATTCTGCTGAGAGGGATGACTGCAACAGGGCTACAGACAATATAGGCAAAGGGGGGGGGGGGGCTAGAATATACTTGAAAAAACTGGTACAAGAACAAAGATATTGGAGCAAATAAATAGAGAGGGAAAGTTAATAGAATGGGAACAGGCCGATAATTTATTTGGACTGCAGGATAGAGATTGCCTTCCCTATTAAAGACTGATACAGTATAGGCAAAGAGAAAGAAATAGGGGAATCCTAAGCAAATGACTGACACTGGTAGAGTTTTTTAAGTAGAATCTAGAACAGAAGCTGCTGTTAAAAAAGGAATAATTAGTACAGTATACAAAATACTGCATGATAACTATAAAAATCAGTTGTAGGTTAGAAAGGATTGGGGAGAGAGATTGGATAAGCAATTCACAAAGAAACAATGGGAGATACATGTATGCCTTCCAAATATGCAACAAAGTCTAGAAGATTCATGATCTTTGCTTGGAAGTGTTTACATAGGTATTTTTATACCCCAAGTGGTCTCCAAAGAATATTTCCTCAGGTAGACAGCAAATGTTGGAGGTGTGATGGGGAAGAAAGAGGTTAACTGATAACATATTTTCTGGGAGTGTAATGAGTTGACAGACTTTAAAGAATCCCTGTAGACTACTCTGTCAGAGATACTGGGTGAGCAAATTGGTGATGGGAAATGATTTTCTGATCTGTGATACAGAATTTGAATTGCCTAGACATAGTAAGGCCTTGCTGAGTTTAGTTATGGTGGCTGCCAAAAAGGCAACTACTAAAAAATGGAAATCAAAGTCTAAACCAACTGTACTAGAAGTAGTGAATATATAACAGAGATAAAACAACTGGAATTGGGATCTTTAGAAAAGGGTAGGAGCAAATTATGTAGGAAAAAAATGGGAATTTTGGGAACAGTGTATGCAGAGGAAAAACGCGGTTTAAAAGAAGGCAGGATATGAATGAGCTATGTAATGTCTGACTGACAATAACTGGACAGATTAGAAGTGATATATAATGCTTGCAACTAAAGTTATGTCAGTATGGTTTGTTTTCATTTATATAAATGTATGATTGCCTATGTCATACGTGATCATTTAATAAACATGCTTCTTTTTTAAAAAGGTGGCGTATGGTTATCATGGACACCATAAATTACATTAAAAAATAGAATGCAAGTTATATGACATCAGCAGTTATAAACATGTGATCTCAAGCGAAGTTACTCTAGCACAACAATACACTGATATGGTGTTATTTGTTATATTACTGTGACACTGATATGTTAACCTTTACTTTTTTTTAAAGGTTGAACATCTCAAGATAGCTATTTTATTTTTGGTATACCAACACTGCATAAAAATTTGGCTGATCCACCATTTTGACCTATAGCTTCGACTAGTGCTTCTGTTACATAGACTATTTCATTATATTTAGAGTCAAAGTTTAATTGTAGAATACAAAACACTAGCTCTTATTCCTGACATTTTTAAGGAAGTTAAACAGTACTTCCAAAGCAATGGAGTTTATTAATACAGTGCTTGTTACAGCAGACATTAAGTCTTTATACACTGTAATTCCCCAAAATGATGGGCTTGAAATGTTTAGGACCTTGTTATCACATTTTGCAGATTTTGATAAAAGGGAAGCTAATACACTTTGTATTTTATTAGACCTTGAATTATATAATAATTTTTTATGTTTAATAAGATTTTATACTAAGAAACAAATGTCTGGGGTTGCAAAGGGGGTCTAAAGTTGCACCAAACTTTGCTAATTTAGTCTTAAAGGAATTGAAGATGACCTGGTTGTTTCATGCTGAATTTTATAAATAAGTAATAATTTATTCATGCTTTATTGACAATTTGTTAGCTGACTGGCTGTGTGAGTTTACTGGTAATATAGAAGCATTGCTCAGCTCTAGTAGTGGATTTTTGCATTTTACCTGTAATATTAGTAAGGACACCATCCAGATTTTGGATTTGGATATCAGATATGACTTGAACAAATTGCTTTTCATCAAATGTATTTAGAAACCCCCCTAAATGCTAGTAGTGCTCATCCAAAGTATATTAACAACAATGTTATTAACTCACAGGCTATAAGAACATGTAGGGTAACTACTAATGATGACTCCTTTATTTATGTATTAGGTATTGGGGAGTGCTAAAAGAATGTTTCATGAAAGGGGTTATAAGGAAAGAGTCTGTTGAAAATATCTGTATGTAGTAAAGATGGGTAGGCATAATTTATATTTGCCCATTTTGAATAATAAACAAACGAATCACCCCTTCTTTGGAGAGAGTGTTAGTATAGGCAAAAATACAAATAACTCTGCTACATATGACAGTTCAACAGTTAATCCACATCAAAACTAAATACATGCATTCTTTTGCTATTGGTAATACTGTGGATGCTAGTACCATTAAAGATGTTATTAATACATTAGCTCTCAGTTAACCGGCACCCATGGGGATTGGTAAATGCCGGATAACTGTAGTTTCTGGTTGTTTGAGAGTTACTATTAAAAACAGGCCTGACTAATACTGTACCCTATATTATTTGCTTGTTTTGACTTGGTCTCAGGTTGGGGAAGAGAGGGAATTTATTCATATCTTCCTTTTTAAACTCTAAAACTCTGAAAACGTAAGGTATGTTTCTGCAGGGGAAAACAAAAACTGCAACACATGAAAATTGTACAGTATTTCTTTGATATTTTTTTGCCAGTTGCTTGAGAGTGCTAGTCGCTTGAATTCCAGTTAACTGAGAGTTTACTGCAAAGACAGTGCGACAATGGTGTCCCCTGGCCCCCTTGAATTTTATTTTGGATATTGATCCTATGGGAACAGCTCTTAGGAAGGTTTGGGGGGATCATCAAGCTAATATCTGGTAGTGGGTTCTCATGAGGGTATCGCCCTTTCATGGATGATTTATTGTCCTTTTTTCCTTATACCTCTACCTCTGTACAATAGTGCTAGGATGTCCTCCAAAACTGGTGGGACTCCTTGATATTAAATCAATCATTCTGACATCAAATCCTCACAAGCTTACAGAAAGTATGGCCCATTTCAAGTTTGCCTCAAAATCAACAACCTTCCACTGTCTTGGTGTTACTTTCATCAGTAGAAAACAGACATATGAATGTAGCTAATATGTCTCATATTATTCAGGAAACAGAATAAATGGGATGGATGCAATATTGCTTTTGAGATAAAGCTATATTTAATGAAGATGATTCTCTACTCCAGACTGCTATACAGTGCCTCCCAATGTGATCCCCCACCCTGAGAAAATGGGATAAGGAAATCCAGCAATTTCTATGGGCCCCTTGTTACCCCGAGGTGTGATGGACATTTACTATGCTCCACATCAACATGGCGGATTTTATCCCCAGAGTCTAACGTGGGCACAACAGGCTTCTCTCAAAAGATTTACGTTAGAGCTTTATACCTTTGTCTAACCAGCTCCCAGGGTAATACTGCTGAATGAGACTGTAGACTTAGTTATACTTCTTACCTGTTTTCCTTCCCTCAGCCATAGTTATGAACCACTTACATCTGTTAATTGCATTAGGATATTTCATGGTTTTTCTGCTCTAGGGCACTCTTAGTACTTAAATATACTTTAACTTAGAGTTAACTGCAACCCACTGGAGAATAAATAATCCAAACCAATCCCCTGCTTTACGTTTCCATATTTTGTCCATCAAAAGTTTTCCCCCTTCATGCATCTTTTCCCACTGACTTGTGGTATGAGACAGGCTTGATTTTTCCTTTCCAGTTCTTTTAAAAGGTTATCTTAACACTTGTGATAAGTTACTGATGTAATAACATCTTCCTCCACTGCATACTTTCCAGATGACCTCCATGCTGTTGTTCATAAGTAGGTACTAGGCTATTGGCCCTAGGGCCTATACAAGCCTAGCCAAAAAGGTACCCTGGCTTTTGCCACCCAAAAAAATTATTTTCCTGTGACCCTGTCAAGCAGAACCACAGAAGTGATCCTCGGGGTAAATTTCCTATTACCCATCCAATCATCAAGACTTTTCTGGAAGAGTGCTAATGAGGAGCTCTGTTTGACATAGATAGGTAGTCTGTTCCAGAGTATGGGAAGTCTCTGGGACTGGAATATATCCCTCCAGCATGTTCTGTTTATTGTGGTGACAAGGTTTAGGTCCCTAGAGCATGTAGTTCGGAGGGATTGGGATTTCTTTAAGTGGAGCATGTCCAACAGCTCTGGGTTTGACATAGCTTTGTATGTTAGGCAGAGATCACCTCTGAGTAGGCGATATGTGATGGAGTAAAGCTGGAGTTTTTTGAGTCGGTCTATGTAGGGCATCTGTTTGAGGCCAGTAATCCTCTTTGTGAGGTATTTCTGAGGCGTTTCCAGTTGTTGTAGAGGTCTTGTGAGGTACATTCCAAAAGGGGCGTTGTACTCTATAATGGGTCTAATGAGTGATGAGTAGAGGGGAACAATGACCTCTTTTTTTCTGGATGATAAACGTTTTGTGATGAGGTGTGCCACGTAGAAGGATTTCCTGACCACTGTGGCGATGTGATTATCAAAGGAGAGACTACTGTCCACCTGTGTCCCAAGGTCTCTTATCATACTTTGTGTTAAGTAGACTACCGCCTATGTGGTAGTTCATGGGTACAGAGTTTTTACCAAAGGGGATGACAATGCACTTTTTGGCATTGAGCTTGAGACCATGGCTTTGACGCCAGGCATCCTTCTCAGCGAGGCCCTTTTGTAGGATGTCCACATCGTTAGGAGTTTCGATTATGGCTCCCAGTTTGCAGTCATCTGCAAATTTAGTTAGCCAAAGACCTTCTGTGTTAGCCTCTACTGTTAGCCTGTACTTCAGAGAAGTGGATACCAAACAGAAGAGGACCCAGGACTGACTGAACCCTGTGGTACTCCACTTGTCACTGGTCTGAAGTCTGATTTGGAGTCTGCTACTTTCACAGTGTGGGTTCTGTCAGTAAGCCAGTTGGCAGCTCTTCTTGTGACATAGGGATCTATACCCAGTTTAGTAAATTTATCTACAACTCCAGAGTGGGGGATGGTGTCGAACGCCTTGGTGAGATCTAGATAGGCTGTGTGAACCACCTTACCCTCATCTATGGCTTTGGTGACTGCTTCAAAGAAGTCTATCAGGTTTAGGAGACATGATCTGCCTTTTACAAACCCGAACTGTGTGGGGTCTAGAGTTTGGAGATCTCCAATGTCCTTGTTTATGAGTTCCATGATGATACGTTCCGTGGCCATGCAGACCAGGCTCATCAGGCTAATGGGGCGGTAGTACCTGGGGTCTGTTGTGGTCCCCTCCTTTGTGCAGTGGGATAACTGTCACAGTGCGCCATTCAATGGGCACAAATTCGGAGGTGAGGCTATGATTGAACATGGTACTTAGGTGGGGTGCCAGTTCATTCTGTAGTTCGTGTAAAAGGCAGCCTGGGATGTTGTCAGGTATAATGGATGCTGTGTTCTTGGCTTTGGAAAGTGAGGTTTTTACCTGTGCAGCCGTGATTAGAGGAACTTTGTATTCTTCCGGTATAAAGATGGGCCCTTTGGGGGTTGGGGGGGGGGGGGTTAGCACTGAACATATCTGCCAGGATGTTGGAAATATCAATTGGTTCTGTATATTTAATGTCATTGTGCTGTAACTCAGAGCAGATCTGAGTGTTGCCATTGAGATTCTTGACATAGCTATAGAATGCTTTGTGGTTGTCTTTAGAATTAATGGCTATTTTGTTTCATAACTAGCTTTGGAGGATTTTATGAGGGATCTCTGCTTCTTACTGAGGCTGACCAGAGAGTTCCTCCAATCATGGGATTTTACTCTTTTTTGCAACAGTTTCTTCCTTCTGTTGTAGAGTTTGTTTATGGCAGAAGATCACCAGATTGACTTAATTTTTTTTGGAGGATAGCATCTTGGTTCTGTTAGGGATAGCACAATCCATGCACTTGTGTAAGTGCTTATAAAGTGCATTTGTGTAGGTTTCAGCAGTCGTACCTCTACTGTTCATCTGCATGGGTGTCGTGAAATTTGCCACTTCTGTCTTAAGAAGCGTGAAGTTGGCTTTGGAGAAATCTTTTACGGTTGTTTTCCTAATGGGGGGGGGGGGGTGGGATGTGGATGTTTACGGTGATTAGCTTGTGGTCAGATCTGACCAATGAGGAGCTGACCTCTGGTGTGGAACACCGGTCACCCATGTTGGTGATGACCAGGTCTAGGATATTGCCGCCCCTGGTGGGGGTGTGAATAAGTTGATCCAAGGCATTGGAATTGATGAATTCCAGAAAACATTGAGCAGGAGTTGGTACACGAGTAGTTTTCCTAGTTAATGGTGGGGTAGTTGAAATCACCCATTATTAGGTTATTGGATTGTACCTTAATATTTTCCAGTGTATCACAAAAAGAGGAGTGGGAATCCTGGGACATGGTGGGGGGTCTGTAGCAAGCTACAATCTGGATAAGTCACTCCCGGGTTAAATTACTGCTAGAAGACACTTTTTTTCAACATGTGAAATCAGCTGTACATGAGGAGGTGGGTATATAACAGGGTGTTGTCATGATTTATCAGACCCTGATACAGTCGTACCATGACCTTGGCAAGACTGTAAGGCAACTCTATTTACAAAGCACAAGGTGTAATGAATCTAATACCCATTTTCAGTATGTAATGCAAGGCCAATTTAAAATACTTGCTACCTCTGAGGTGAAACTTATTTGCTTGGGAAGTGTTTTTTATCACTTGTTTTTGACATCTGTAAGAGGTTTGTCTGCTGGAGCTTCTCACCCACAATTTTGGCGCTACCTTGGAACTGCTGCTGAGCCAAACTGGGAGTATTTGTTCGAGGTGTCCATGAATTTCTGACTTTTGGAGGGGGTTCTGGGAACAGGTAGACATATACGGGGGCAAACACCTTGAGGTCTGAAAAGACTTAGCTGTGTTTGTGTTTTCTCCTGATTTTTCTCCCCCAAAGCTACTGTCTGTTATGCTACTTATGACAAAAAAGTCTGTCATTACACACTGGAAGACAAGGGATCCACCAAAACTTATGGAATGCTGGAATCCGCTGCAGTCAACATCAAGCTTTGAACTAGCCCTTACTCAGAGCAGGAATAAGATAAGATTTAGCCACATACGGACTGCAAGTCTGCTCTCTCTTGAAATGAAATGAAGAGCCAATTGCATGTTGCCAGTATAGTTATGAGCAAATAACAATATGCCTTCTTAGGTTGATATGTCAATACTTGCCTGATATGTCACTGGAAGTAGTAAGTTTGCTTTTCTCTCAATTAATTTGTAGTAATCAATGTATATGTCTGCTCACATTTGCCTTTTGCCTGTCTGTTTACCTGTGCATAAGTATTTGCATTTTTAATTCCATGCTTCAGACTGCTGTTTGGTTAAATGTTCATTGGTTAGCATTTGATTAACATCCTGGTGACAACACTGAAATTGGTTAGTTCATGGTTGTTTACCTGCATACTTGGAAAAATGTATTAATAAGAAGTGTTATAAAATATTACTAATGAAAACTGGAAGATTATTTATGGGTCTCTGGATATTTTGAATAAGTTGGGAGATAAACCAGAATCCATTGGTAAAAAAGGAAGCATGAAAAGCATTTTAGATCACCATGGACAGTTTGTTACAAGCTTGTGTTTGTGGAAAGGCAAATATGAGGCTTGTATATTTTACAAACACACTAATGAAGTATCTAATGTAGTAGTTAACAATGAACGCACTTTTTAATAACTGCTATAATTGTAAGACAGAAGCAGTTGTATATTGTGCTATTTGCTCCCTTTTGAAATTAATTGTTGCAATAGTTTTTATGTTGGAAAAATATAAGATGTTGTGGGAAAGGATCACTGAATACATTGCTGCAATTTGTAATAGGGATTGCACCAATGCGTTAAACATTTTACTTTATGTATTACTTTTAGGAAATACTCTTTTTTTTGTTTTAGGACAAGGATTTGAAAGAAGCAGTGACACTGACATTTTACAGACTGTTTGTGTCTTTCAGCTTTTCCCAGTTAGGGGTCACCACAGCGGAACTCCAGTCCGCTAATGATTGGCAGTAGAGTTTTACGTGCTGGCTTGCCGGGCCTAACGTATAACCTTCAACGAAGGAACACCCGTTCAAGCATGTCCCCACACAGAAGACGCTCTAACTGAGAATCGAACGGGCAACGTCTAACTGAGACGACAATCCTACCGCAGCACCACCACCGCAGTATTGACATTTTACAGACTAAGGAGCTTAAATTACAAGTTAGGCTCACTGTTGGCAAACCTCAGGCTTTAAATGTGCATTTAATATTAAAAGCTTATTAAAGGTTAGAAAGTTGAGACTCTTCACAGGTTCATAAGCAAGTCCTAGGCTTACTGCCCTTTCGGGCCATTTTAACCCTAGTTAATTTCCCTTTTTGTGCACAAAATAACCTGTCCCATTTATAGATTGGCTTACTCATCCCATGGTGAATAATTATATATTACACATAATAAGAATAACTGGAATCATACCTAGATAATTTGAGGGGACTCATGCATTGGATAAAGCATTTAGGAGGTTCCTCTTTCCATTAATAGTATGGGGGCAGTCACAGGGTAAATCTTCTGTTTCCATTCATAGATCTAAGTTGTGCTTGAATATAGACAGGGATGAACTTTGTTTCATGTGGATGGGGAGTCTGTTGTAGAGCAGCAGTATCCTCTGCAAGATATACCTTCACAGGCTCATAGGTATTTACTGGGCTAATGAGCACAAGGGCCTTTTTAAGCCTAGCTATACATCCCAAATCCCTGACAAGGTCTGGTACACCTGATAAGTGTAAGCAGGGGCTTGGGAGATGAAACATTTACAAGCAGGGCCATGGGAGATGAAACATTTACAAGCTAGGGCCTGGGAGATGAACCATTTACACATTGCCTGTGTCCATTAGAGACATGAATGCCAAACCAGGGATGAATTTCCTGTTCCCCATCCAACTATCCAGGTTGCACTTGAATTGGGCTAGGGAAGAACTCTGCTTCACATGGATGGGGACCATGTTCCAGAGATGGGATAATCTCTGGGATACATACCGGTCACTCCAGCAGGTCCTACTTGTATCACAGGCAAGGTTTAAGTCTTTAGAATGGGTAATTCCCGTGCTGTTTATTTTGCAGATATGCAGGAGGTCCATCAGAGTGGGGTCTGCCAATGCCCTGTTTGTCAGGCATAGATCTCCCCTCAAAAGTCTGTAGGAGACAGAACACAGGAATAGAGTCTTGATACAATCTGCACAGGACATTTTACTTAAGCCCTGTATTCTTTTATTGAGGAACCTCTGTGGACGTTCCAATTATTGGATATGCTTGGTTAGGTACATACCAAATGGGGGCATTGTACTCAATGACAGGCCTGATGAATGCCGAATACAGTGGAACAATGACATCCATGAACTTAGATGTCACACCTTGGCTTATAAGTTGCACAACATAGAATGATTTCCTCACTACGGTAGACATGTCATGGTCAAAGGCTAGATTACTATCTATGTGTGTCCCTAAGTCCCTAACTACTGGGACAACTCTAAGGGGTGTGTTGTCAATATGTTACTAGGGATGGATGACTTCCCAAAGGATACTATTATGCATTTCTTGGCATTTAGTTTTAGTCCATGGCTTTGACACCAGTCGTTTCTCTGTGTCAGCCCCTCCTGGAGATCATTTGTGTCAGTGTGGGATTCAATGACAGCTCCTAATTTGCAATCATCTGCAAATTTAGTTAGCCAGAGACCACTGATATTGGCTTTGACTTCAGAGAAGTAAATGCCTAAAAGGAGCAGTCCAAGGACTGATCCCTGAGGGACTCCAGTTCTGACTGGCCTCTTTGTAGATGTAGACACCCGAATTTTAACTTCCTGGGTCCTGTCTATGAGCCAGTTGGCTACCCACTGGCTAACATATGAGTTTGTACCTAATTTCTTGAGTCTGTCAACAATGCCTGAGTGGGGTATTTTGTCAAATGCCTTGGCTAAGTCAAGGTAGGCAGTATGAACCATTTTGCCCTCATACATTGCTTTGGTGACCTTCTCAAAGAAGTCCACCTGGTTGAGTAGGTAAGATCTGCTCCTGACAAAACCAAACTGGGCTGGGTCCAGTGTCTGGATGTTTATTGTATCACTCTTGATCATTTCCATGATAACTGTTTCCATGGCTTTACATACAAGACTAGTGAGACTTATGGGTCTGTAGTTTCCAGGGTCTGTAGATGGCTCAACTTTATGCAGCGGGATGACTGTTGCTGTTCTCCATTCATGGCTATAGCTAAAAAGCAATTTCAGAGGCTTTGATAGGTCATGTTTCATGCTATTTAGAAGGCACCCTGAGAAATTGTCTGGGCCCATTGATACAGTGTTCCGTCCCTACATACTCTTCTGTTGATGTTGCAAAAGTGGTTTAGATCCTTAGAGTACTTCTGATGCCATTTGACTTGCTGATGTGCAGTAAAGTCATCAGTAAAGGGTTAAAGGATGCCTTATAAGCCAGACATAGATCACCTCTTAGCAGTCTGTAGGATACAGTGTATACTGAAAGAGCTTTGAGTTGGTCCATAAAGGATTTGTTTAGGTCTTGCATCCTTTTAGTTAAGGTACCTCTGTGGGTGTTCCAATTGTTGCATGTGCCTGGACATATACATGCCAACAGGGGCATTATATTTAAAGACTGGTCTAATGAGGGCTGAGTAAAGGGGATAATACCATACCCTGGGATTCAGGTTACAGGCTAAGGCTCTTGCCACCTCCATAGTGCCTTTTTTAGGCAAAGTTCAAAGGACAAAACCACCACTGTAACAGGTACAAGCATGCAAAATCTGAATGTAATGCTATTCAATGCTAGAAGTCTAAACCTCAAAATGCACTCTCTCGAGGCACTCCTAAAAATGGAGAACATCGATATCTGTGCAGTAACTGACACCTGGTTCAAGGCTCCAGACAGCACCCCTGCAATACCAGGCTACAACCCTTACCATACTTTTCGGCCACCAAACCAGGACCAAAACACTAAAGATGGAGGAGTGTCCAAATTCACCAAGGATATTCACACCACCAGGCAAGTTGCCCAACACAATGCATCTGAAATTCTCCAAGTCCAACTAACACTAGGTAAGACTGCAATCCAAACTGTAGGTTGCTACAGATCCCCCCACCATGCCCCAACATTCTCACTACACCTTTCTAAACATACTGGAAAATATTAAGATACAACCAAACACCCTAATACTGGGTAATTTCAATACCCTGCCATTAAGTGGGAAAACTACTTATGTACCAACACCTTTGCCCAACCGTTCTTGGAATTCATAAATTCCAATGCCCTGGATCAGCTAATCCATAGTCCTACCAGGGACTCCAATATCCTAGACCTGGTAATTACCAACATGGGAAATCGATGCTCCACGCCTATGGTCACCCCCCTTGTTGGTCAAGTCTGACCATAAGCTAACCACCCTTGACATCCACATCCCTCCCCCACCCCTTAGTAAGGAAACCAACTTCATGCTACTCAAGTCAAAAGTGACAAACTTCATGACACCCATGCAGATGGGAACTGAAAGTTCAACTGCTGAATCCTACACTAAGGCACTGTACGAGCACATATATTCGTACATGAATCATGCCATACCAAATAGAGCCAAGATGCTCTCCTCAAAAAAAAAAGGAAGCCAATCTGGTAGTTCCCTGCCATAAACAAACTATACAATAAAAGGAAGAAACTGTTGCAGAAAAGAGGAAAATCCCAGGATGCAAAAAACTCCCATACCAGCCTCAGTAAGAAGCTGAGACCCCTCATAAAATCTTCCAAAGACAACCACAAGGCATTCTATAGCTATGTCAAGAATCTAAATGGCAATTCTCAGATCTTCTCTGAGCTACAAAAGAATGGCAATAAATATACTGATCCCAAGGATACTGCCAATATCCTGGCAGATCGATTCAGTGCCAACTTCACCCACCTCTCAGCTCCTAAAGGGCCCATCTCCATAGGTCCCATCTCAATACCGAAATATTGTCAAATTCCGGTAATAACAGCCACACAGGTAAAAACTGCACTCTCCAAAGCTAAGAATACAGCATCCATGGGACCAGATGACACCCCGGGCTGTGTACTACATGAACTACAAAATGAACTGACACCTCACCTAAGTGTCATGTTTAATCACAGCCTCACCTCAGGCTTCATGCCTACTGAGTGGCGCATAGCTACAGTTATCCCACTCCACAAGGGGGGATCCACCTTGGATCCTGGGAACCACCGCCCCATCAGTCTGACGAGTCTGATCTGCAAGGCCATGGAACGTATTATCATGGAACTTATAAACAAAGACATTGGCAACCTTCAAACACTGGGCCCCACCCAGTTTGGGTTCGTGAAGGGCCAATCTTGTCTCCTAAACCTGACTGACTTCTTCAAATCAGTCTCCAGAGTTGTGGATGAGGGTAAGGTGGTCCACACAGTCTATCTGGACCTTGCCAAAACCTCCAACACCATCCCCCACTCTGGAATCATGGATAAACTTACTAAGCTGGCATTAATCCCTATGTCACTTGATGGGTTGCCAACTGACTTACTGACAGAACCCACACTATAAAAGTAGCCGACTCCAAACCCAGCTCCAGACAAGTGACAAGTGGAGTACCTCAGGGTTCAGTCCTGGGACCGCTCTTGTTTGGCATCTACTTCTCTGAAGAAAAGCCCAACACTAAGGGACTCTGGCTAACAAAGTTCGCAGATGACTGCAAACTGGGAGCCATTACTGAATCACCAAATGATGTGGACATTCTACAAAAGGGCTTTACAGAAACAGATGCTTGGTGCCAGAGCCATGGGCTCAAGCTCAATGCCAATAAATGTATAGTTATCCCCTCTGGGAAAAAACATGTACCTGTGAATTGCCACATAGGTGACGGTACACTAAACACCGAATGTGTGATAAGAGAATTAGGGACATAGGTGGACAGTGGTCTCACCTTCGATAATCACATCACCACAACAGTCAGGAAATCCTTCTATGTGGGACACCTTATCACTAAGAGCTTTTCATCCAGAAAAAATTAGGTCATTGTCTCATTGTACTCATCCCTCATTAGACCCACTACAGAATACAATGCCCCGTTTGGTATGTACTTCTCAAGACATCTGCAACAACTAGAAAGGGCATGGAAATACCTCATTAAAAGAATCACAGGCCTAAAGCAGATGCCCTATGCTGACCGTCTAAAAAAACTCAAGCTATACTATCATCTACTCAGAGGCGATCTCAGCAATAACATACAAGGCCATGTCAAACCCAGGGCTGTTGGACATGCTACACTTAAGAAATCCCAATTCCTCAGAGCCTCACACTCTAGGGATCTAAACCTTGTCATCACAATGAACAAAACATGCTGGAGGGATAGGTTCCTGACCCAGAGACTCCCCAGAATCTGGAATAGACTGTCCAGACATGTCAAGCAGAGCACCTCTTTGGCCCTCTTCAAAAGGAACCTTGACGATTGGATGGGAGATAAGAAATTCACCCCGGGATCACTTTAGTCACCCTGACAGACAGGGGTCCAGGGAAGTAAATACTGTGGGAAGAAATAGCCAGGGAATTGTTATGGCTAGGCTTGTATAGGCCCTATGGCCGATAGCCTAGTACCAACCTATGAACCATACCCAAGAACTAGCCACAATCCCTTTTTTATAAGCTGTGCAATATAGTGAGCCTTCTTACAATGGACACATACCAGTCAAAATTTAAGTTTCTGTCCACATACATTCTCAAATACTGAACAACTGGGTCAACTCTTAGGGGTGTAGTGTCAATGTGGTAGTTTCCTGGGGTAAATGACTTTCCAAAGGAGACAATAAAACATTGTTTGGCATTTCAGATACACATAAAAATCTGAAACAGTAATACATACATATGGTGAATATATGTTTATATATGTGTGTGTGTGTGTATATATATATATATATATATATATATATATATATATGTATATGTATATATATATATATATATATATGTATGTTTTGTATAAAAGTAAATTATTTTGGGACTTTTTTTTTAAGATGGTTGATCACACGATGGGTTAACTATATTTAAATGTGATTCATTCAGTAAATTTCTCAATTCTGATGAAGTCCTAGTCAGATGAAAGCAATAAACTAAGATTAAAGTTGGTTTGTTGAGCTTGGTTCTCGTGTGATGATCTTTGTACATATTTTTTCACTAGAGTCTGGTTTCTGTCTTTTTCTGCAAATTGGTTTATGGAATCATTGGCTATAACAGAGGGATAATCATTTAACAGTATCAATTTGAGTGGTGTTTTAATTTACACCATTCCTTACATGGGTGGTAAAGCCAATAAATATGGAGGTCACAGCAGGGATGTGGGTTGTCCTTCAGTAAGTCCCTCTTTAAATGATGTTTTAAATTTTAAAAAAATCTGCTTTTAAGACTTATTTATTCAATTTGGTCTCCAGTTCTAACAACAGTGGCACAAGTGGAATGACTTTTTTACTAGACATCATTAAAAGTCTTGAAAGGAAACTTTGTTAGCTACAAATTGTTGGTTTGGGACAATGCTTATTTTGAACAGTGTATCAAAGCTAAAACAGTTCTCAAAAGGCTTTTGTAATTGAACAGATTTCCCAACAACATAAAAACTGGATACTGATTTGTTTAAAGAGCTGTTTGCATTTTTGACCAAAAGTGATCCCGGGGTGAATTTCATTTTTGACCAAGTTGGCTGTGACCTTATTGGTATCTTGATTCTTGAAACACAATGAGTACAATATGAAATAATTTGAGGTAGAAATCACATCTTCATATTAACAAGTTTAAGATGGGGTGTCTTACTCAGCTCATCAGACAGAGTAGAATGGAGTACTGTTGTTCAGAGAATCAATTAGACAATATGTTTAGACTTAGGAAACAGAAAAAAATAAATTGAGACAATATATGATAATGGTACAGCTTATCTCACTGGTTGTCATCAAGAGACAAACATTAAAACATCCAGTCATCAGATGAGTGACATCCCTAAAGGTAGTACTACTAATTGTGTTGAGCTTTGAGGAATGGCAGAACAGACTAGCAAACTACACAGATCATCTCAATTGGCTAAAAAAAAAGGGGGGGGGGGCATTTCAAACAGACTCAAACAAACTGTTCAGCCAACCACAGTGAAGCAGCAATTTACAAGAGGCCAAAGTTATAAATAAGAGATGGAACAATCATGGCAGGGGATAAATCAACAAGGGACAAAGTTGTCACAATTAGAGTTAAAAGATACTACTAATGTGGAGTCAAATGGGACTTTTGATTGCAGGTACACAATTACTAACTTTAGTACTAGTTCCTTTTTTGATAAAGAACTGAATATTTTAAAAAGGGGGGGGGTTAAACTACTAGGCATGCTAATCTTGTTGATATATTTTATACTTCAAATTATACATGTGTAAGTTGAATTCAAAATGAGAGGATTGGTAATACTGTTGATAATAGTGTCTAGAAAAATAACATAGTTTATCCCCCCTTTGCTTCCTATATGTGAAGATAAAATTAGAAATTTGTTAAGTAAACCATCTAGTTTTAGGAGGTATACCTTGAAGAAAGAGAAGTGTAAGACTTTTAGCATCTTCTAACCTGATGTCTGATGTGAGGTTTATGAAGGATGGGGGATGGTTATCATGGACACTATAAATTATGTTGAAAAAACAGAATGTATGTTAAGTGACATCAACAATTATGAATATTCTGATATGGTGTTATTTGTTACATAACTGTGACATTGACATGTTAACCTTTAATTTTTGGAAGGTTGAACATCCCAAGATGGCTATTTTTTTTTTTTAGGTGGGGATAAGAAAAACTACACAAAAATGTTGCTGGTCCACTATTTTGATCTACAGTTTCAAGCTAGTGGTTTCTTTACAAAGACTATCTCATTATATTTAAAATCAAAGCTAAATTGTAGAACACAAAACACTAAAATTCCTGGAATTTTTATGGAAATTAAACAGCATTTTCAAAGCAGTGGAGTTTATTAATCCATTGAAGGCTACAGCAGGCATTAAGTCTTTATACACTGTTAATTCCCAAAGATGAGAGGCTCGAAATGGTTAGGAACATTTTATCATATTCTACAGATTTTGATAACACAGAAGTTAATACTCTGTATTTTATTAGATCTCATATTAAATAATATTTTTTATGTTTAATGACACTGTCTACAAAAAAAAAATCTGGGCTTACCATGGGCACCAACCTTTGCCAATTTAGTATTTAACAGAAGAGGAAATAGTTGTTTCATGCTGAAATTTATAAACATATAAGATTTTATGTATGCTTTACTGAAAATTTTTTTTAACAGATGGGCAGTGTGTGGTCATTGGTAATGTGGAGGAATTACTCGGGTCTACTAGTGAATTTTTGCATTTCACCTGAAAAATCAGTCGGGACAACAACCAGGTTTTGGATTTGGATATCAGATATGATTTGAACGCATTGCTTTTCATCAAATGTGTTTAGAAAGCCCACCTATTCAAACAATTTTATACATGCTAGTAGTGCACATCCGAAGTGTATTAACAAAAATGTTAAGTCACAGACCATAAGAATATCTACATTAACTACTAATAATGATTTATTTATTTATATACTGAACATTTGTATGTGCTAAAAAAAGAAGTTATGTAGTCACCATAAAGTTACATCTGTGTTGTCCATTTTCATTCTTCCTCAACTAATAGGGTTCAGATCTGATCCATTGGCTCTGACTGGGCCGTTGCTAAAGCTCATGGCAACCAAGAACTCTGGAGCTGCTCCCTTGCCCATAATGTCCTAACCCCAATTACCTCAGATCTTGTTTGCTGCTTAGGAAAGTAAAAAATGAAAATAATAATAATAATTATTATTATTGTTATTTTTATTGTTATCATCATCATCATTATTATTATTATTATTATTATGGAGAAGCTATATCTGAAGTCTTATATATAAATAATAAGATGAGTAGGCCGTGTAATACTTATTCTTCCAGAAGACTTAAGGACGGGGATTGGTAGGAGGGGAGTTGAGGAAGAATGAAAATGGACAACACAGATGGAACATTATGGTGTGTACATAACTAGTTTATCTGATGTTGTCCATTTTCATTCTACCTCAATTGATGGGGCAGAATCCTCATCTACCTAATTTCTAGGGTGGACTCAAGGAAGGATACTCCTGAGCACCAGAGAACCAAAAGATTTTCTGCCTCTGGAGACCAGATCTAATTTGTAATGAGTAATAAATGTATGTGAAGTAGCCCAAGTAGCTGCTGCATAAATATCATTCATGGATATTCCGGACTGAAATATGAAGACGTTGCCGTGGATCTGGTAGAATGAGCACATATGTTTTTTGTTAAAGTAATAAATAATTTGTTATAAACAAAAGGGATGCAACTTGTTATCTATTTAGATACAAAAACTTTAGAAATAAAAACGCAACTGCCTGTGGACATCCAGTAAGTGTAGTGCATATTCACCTTTGTTGGAAAATTTGGGGAAAAATAAAGGCAGATTAATAGATTGATTAATACTGGATTCCAATACCATTTTTGGAAGAAATGAAGGATTGGTACATAAAGTTACTCTGTCCCTATGAAAAATAAAGTATGGGGTTCTGAGGATAATGCTTGGATCTCAGAAATTCTTCTGGCCAAAGTAATAGCTACTAAGAAAATTGTCTTCCATGAAAGAAGTTTAAGGTGACAGGTAGCTGTGGGCTCAAATGGGGGTTGCATAAGGTACTGCAGCACTAAATTAAGGTCCCAAGAAGGAACAGGATCTTTAAAGGGAGGTCTTAAGAGTAGTATGCCTCTTAAAAATGTTAAGCTTAGCTTATGAGATGCTATAGATCAGCCATTTATCCCAACATGAAAATTTGTTATTGCTGCTAACTGGACTGTAACTGTGGAAGAAGTAGCTCCTTCATTAAAAAGATGTGATAAAAATCCAATATATTATGTAAGGGAGCTGTAAAAAGTTCACTGCTATGTTTCTGAGCCCAAAAAAACATTTTTTTTCCCATTTGCTGGAGTACAGTTTCCTGGTGGAAAGCTTATGAGAAGATATCAAAATATGATGGAAGGGGAAAAGAGCTTTGGTTGTCTGGCTATCAATGGAACTGGAGAATCCAGCCAAATCTGGGTGTACCATCTCTGTCAGGTGAGACAGAAAGTCTGGAGTTGGATCTATAACCAAAGTGGTTGCATCAGGTGAGGCCAAGGAAAAGAAAACCAAATCTGTAAGGGTTAATATGGAGCAATCAGAAAGACTTTGCTCTTCAACCTGGAAGCTTTCTGAAGGAATTTGGGAATTAAAGGAATGGGCAGGTACATGTACAGGAGACTGGGTCACCCATCAAGAAGTAGAGCATCCCTCCTCTGGGGGAAGTACCTGCTGCACTTGTTGTTCAGAGGGGAAATGAATAGATCACAGCATGCCTGGCCCCACTGATGGAAGATCTTGTCCACAACTTTTTTGTGAAGGGACCATCCGTGGGGTAGGAGAATGCACCCGCTAAATTTGTCTGCTATCACATTGTATTTCCCGGGAATGTGCATTGCTAAGCGAAAGCTGTTGGAAGAGATTGCTCGCTACCACACTTTGAGAGCTTCTTGATACAATGGGTAGGATTTGGTTCCGCCATGTTTGTTGATGTACCAGACAACTGACATGTTGTCTGACTGTACTGCAATTGTCCTCAAAGGGAGAGCATTCTGAAGTCCCTGCAACAACAGCACTGCTCTCATCTCTAGGACATTTATATGCAATTTGGCCTCATTGGAGGACCAAGTACCTTGGACTGTCTTCCCCATATAATACCCCCCAACATAGCTGGGAAGCATCCATGGTCACTATGGCCTTGGGCTGAGGGGGAAAAAATGGACAACCTTGTAGAACCTGGTCTGAATGAATACACCATTTTAGGTCTCTCTTGCAGATGTGAGTGACTCTTATCTTGTATGACAGGTTGATAAAGAATCGAGCATTGTGCAGCTAACATTCACTGCAGAATTCTCATATAAAACTTGGATTGTGGTACCAGCGTTACTGCTGCCATTGATCCCAGAGCCTGAAGGACAAGTTGGGCCAAAACTGACGTGCTGCAGTTTATCTTTTTGACTTAGTCTGAACCCTCAGTAATGGAAGGGAAGCAATGGCTGTCTTTGTATTGAGAATTGCTCCTGTAAACTCTAAATTTTGAGTTGGCTGCAGATGGGATTTGTTGTAGTTTATGGTTATCCCCAGATGAGAGCAAGTCTGGAGAACCGTGTCTCTTGCACACGAGTTCATGCCTGGTCAGAGCAGTAATGAGCCAGTTGGCTAGACACAGAAACATTCAGAATATCTGCAGTCTCAGGTGAGCTGCTACTACTGCTATGCACTTGGCAAACATCCTGGGAGCTGTGGTGAGTCCAATGGGCAGAGCCCTGAATTGGTAATGACTGGCTCCCAGCCAGAAGCGTCAACACTTTCTGGATCATCGGTTCATCTTTATGTGATAGTACAAGTCCTGAAGGTCTATAGAACACATACAGTCATCCTTGCCCAGAAGGATGAGAATGGATTGAACTATGACCATCCAAAACTTGGTTCTCTGAACTGACTAGTTTAGTTCATTGAGATCCAGAATTAGTCTCCAGTCTTCTGTTTTCTTTCGCACTAAAAAGAACCTTGAGTAAGTTCTGGATTCTATCAGGTCTGGCAGGACCTTTTGGATGACTCTTTTTTCTAGCAGCTTTCATACTTGGATTGCTGCTTATGACTTATGCTCTGACTGGTTGGAACATTGGAGACTTTTTTTGAAAGTGGAGGTGGAAGGGATAAAGGTATTATATATCCTCTGGAATTAATCCTCTGCACCCAAGTATCTTTTGTAATATCTAGCCAGGCTCTCTCTTGCCGTGATAATCACCCCCCCCCCACTGCCTCCAGAGGTGGGCAATCAGGCCTCCTTTCAGGAGCACTGGTAGGGATTGTCAAAGAATGAATCTCTAAAACCATGGTTTTGTGGGCCATTTCTGCTGCATGGATGGTGGCGTCCATTTGAGGTCCCTCTTCTGCCTCTGGGGGATCCACCTACATGTGCATCCTGGAAAGGACCCCAGCACTTTATGAACCACATTTTCTGACCACCTCAATGATTCCTGGAAAAGATTTGTTGAGCGGTCAAAAAACACAAGCCCACGCAGACAGGATCTTTCCAGCCTTCTCACAGCTGGATAGTGTCCTTTACCTTGGGGCCAAATAAAAATGTTCTGTTAAAAGGGGCATTGATGAAAGAGGACTTGAAAGGCTCCACAAACTCACAAAGGCATATCCAGACATGTCTCCTGATGGAAATGCCTGAACCCACTGCTCTTGAGATTCCCTCTGCTACTTTTGAGATCAACCTCGTGGAAGAATTGGATATGGACTGAAGTGTAGCCAGCTGGGAAGTTACAGAGGCCTGAACTTCCTCAGAAACAGCACCTGAAAGAGTATTTGATAACTCCTTAATCAAATCCCTCTGTAATCTGGTAAAATGTGCCAAGTAGTTGAGAGACCTCATCGCAAAAGTGGATAAGGAGTATACATGCTTTCCAGATCTGTCCATCACCCATGACTCCCTGTTGGTGGGATAGACAGTGGAACTTTCTTCAGCTAGTTCCTTCTTGGTGGCCACAGCAATGACTATAGCATCAACAGGAACTCCCTTAATCCTGAACTGCCTGTCCATGGGTGGTGCCATTATCCTTCCGGTCTCCGAGGAATGGGTTCTGTGGTGTTTGGATCCTTTCACACCCACTGTGAGATTATGTCAATGAGCTCATTGGTGGGCGGAGTCACCCAGGAGGTAGAGGGTCCAGTACCAAAAGCCTCCAGGAGAACAGATTCCTCAGAAGTAAGGTTACTGGGCATCCAGCCACCCCTCTGTTTAAGGATTTCCAGGCTGTATCCAAATGAGACATCTTCAGGAGATGACCATGGGGACCTTTCATACACATCAAAATATGTATCCTCAGTGTTGGATTCCTTCGGGGAATCAATGTGCTTCCTCTTGCACATCCTCCTTCTGTGGACCTCCTCAGTGGGATGCTCTGGGGAGGTATCTGAAGAGGAAATTACAATTCCCTGAGCGGAAGCCTAGGGGTTTTGTACTGGCTTTCCTAGTGCTGGATCATCATAGTGGAAGACTTTGGATCCAAGAAGGAAGGTTTCATCAGAACTGTCAGAGCAGAAAAGACCCTCTCCACAGCCTCAAAGGCCAGGAGAAGAGGAGGCCATTGGACCCAAAAAGACAAGCTTCTGGATTGTAGTCCCTCCCGCTCTGAGGCCAAGACTTCTGAGATGGAAGTTGGAGCTGAGCTGTCCAGTACTGAGGCTCCAAGGTGTAGAGACAGCTCAGAAAATCTCTGAGTCAAATGAAAACTCAGACCCGACAGGCAGACTATGGCTCAAGGAGCTCTCCGCATCCAAAGGAACTAGAGCTCTCATGGATGTCTTTGGATCCAAGGATAAGGATATTCTTGGATCTGAAACTGACAGATCCAGACAATTGGACCCAGGGACTCTTGACACTACAGTGGTAGTCAGAGGAGGAACATGTAAAGGGGGAGTTGAAGACATTCGTATCTCCTGACCCAGAGGGGTAGTAGCCGAGAGACCTCCAATCTGTCCCAGCACTAAGAGGATGTTCCTCGCTAGTCTCCCCATATCTTCTTCGGTTAGGCTCATGGAAAAATGAGCAGAAAAGATAAATGGAGATCTGGGGTGCTCCAAAAAAAAGGTGAACATACTCTATCCGGGACAGGGTCCAGGGAGGAAGAGTACCTTACTCTAGGTAAGGGTTTACATGCCAATTTGGGTGATAACAGATCCGATAGCATAGGATCCAATAACTTAGGATCCGATAACTTAGAACTTATTGGATCCTGTTTGGGAACAATCAGATCTGAAACAGTTGGATCAGATTTTGATTTCTTATGGTCCGGGAATGAGACCGGATCTTTTGCTAATCTTTTTCTCAAAGAATCCAAGGTAGTAGATGAAAAAGAAGGCCTCAGAGAAGAGGATTTCTTTGACTTAGCCTTTGAAGAACTACCTTCAGAAATAGCTCATCAGAAAGAGGGGGGTAGAAGGCCTTCCAATATGAGCTTATTTTTTTCTTTCCATTAAAGCTCATGAACTGAAACTATGGCAAATAGAGTAGTCTTCTTGCAAGTGAAGAGGAACCAAACAAACTTATAAAGTGTGGGCATATGAGAAAGGCAATTCATGCCCACACTTTATAAATTTTTTTTAAACCCTGCTTGCTTTTCCGACAGCTGGCTTTTCTGACATTTAAAAAAAATGACAACTGTCTAAACAGAACAAAGAGAAAGATTTTGTTTTTAGAAGGAAAAGGGGGAAAATGCCAACAATGGTAATGATGAACTATCAAGGTAGAGGAAGAGATACTAACAATAGTATCAGGAGTGTACTCCAGTAGAAACTAGGGAAGAAAAATAGAAGGGTATTACTAAACAGATAGAAACGGAAAGTAGGGTAAGGTTTCTGATAAGAAAGATAATCAGCAGTAAAGAAAGAAACAATGTAAAGGACATAACTATCACTTAGCTCTACAAAGCTTGAGAGTAGTAGTAGACCATGTCTTTACGTTGGAGCAGCAAGCAAGATCTAAGGTAATTGGAGTTGGTGCATTATGTGTAAGGGAGAAGCTCAAGGGTTCCTTGTTGCCATGAGCTTTAGCAATGGCTGATTCGGATCAGATCCAAACCCCATCAGTTGAGGATAGAATGAAAATTGACAACATCAGACAGAATGCATTGTGAGAGAGGTTACATGAAGAGGTTGTTGCATTTTTTTTCCTGAAGTAAAGATGGATAGGCATAATTTATATATGCCCATTTTTGATGATAAATAAACTGATTCCACCTTTTTTTGGAAAGGGTGTTAGTACATGCAACAGTACAAACAAACCTACTGGATAAATCAAAGTAATTACATGCACTATTTTATTATTAGTTACAGTGTGGCTAGACTTCCTTTCTTATCATTAATGGTCTATAACTGAGTAGCTTGCAGAGTATGTATGGCTATAGTCATACTTCCACCTGGGAGAAAACCAAATTGCAATGGATTAACTAGATCAGATAATTTCTTTTAACAAAATAATTATTTTAATGAGAATTTTATACTCAAAGTTTAAACTGATAACTAGCCTACAGAGTTTTCAGGTAAATTACTGTCTTTACCCACCCCCCCTTTCTTATTTGAATAACTCTAGCTAATGAAAAGAGGTGACTAACTTTTTATTAATCAAATAAGTAAAGAATTAATAAATGTTGAAAATATTTATAAAAATCAAATTGAAGGCATCTCGACCATTAGCTTTTTTTAGGTGGGTCTTCCATAACTTTAATCTGTTCTATCACTAAAATAAATTGTGGATATTCAACAGCTGATCAACTGACCTGATCAAAAATCTCGAAAAATTCTTCTCCAGAAATTATGTTAACTTCTTCATAAAGTAACAGAGTACAAAAGGATTAGTCCAGATAAAATCACTTTTTTGCAACCAAATCTGTGAAACACTCTCTCTGATGCCCTCCTTGTGGTAGGAATAAAGACGCCTTATTGAAGTTTCAAGTAGTTTATTCAGTTAAAGAGGTAGATGGGTGAGTGTTCTTGTCCATGTTCCTGCTTACCTGACAGAACCATTAATGTGAAAAAGTAAGACCATTTTCTGCTTTAAAATATTTTATAGGGTTGAAAACTGTAATTTTCTGATAGAGTTTGAATTTATGTTGCCTTATTCCAATATATTTATAATCTGCATTCTGTAAGTTTCCCCATTATCAATAATTGATCTAGACATTGCTTATATTTTTATGTTTCGATTTTTTTAAACTTTTAGAAATTTAAATACACAAGCTTTAAATTAAGCACACTGTATAGGAAAGGGAACCAAAGATTTTTCATTGTTTTTCCAAAACACTGTAATCTCCTTAAGAACCTCTTCCTTAAATTCTGTTAATACTCAATAATTAAGCCTAGGAATACTTGCAAACATACTCCCTATTGACATATTTATGTTTAGCAATATAGGAGAATGATCACGCATACAGAAATCTTTTTTTTTTTTCTTCTTCTTCTAAAAATCGATTACTGATTCAGACAGAAAAAAAATAGTCCAACCTGGTTTGTCTCTTATGCTTCAAATCCAGATTTGCATAGCCTGGATTGGCAACATTAGTGGTCAACCAGAAGTATTTTACTTGAAAACAAATTAAGAAAATCTATTAATTTAACCTAATTCTATTTACTCCCATTTGTACATGTTAATTGAACATTAAAATCTCTTGGTTTAATGTATCCAAATGTGTAGTGTTTTTACATAACTTCATGGGAACAAACCACTTCACTAAGTCAGGGCATAATTAATGCTTGTGAACTCAGTACTGCTACAGCCTTTGATGTTGGCCAGGAGTGGTCCTCTCTGTACCCACAAATGTACAAAACTGTGTCCTCCTGCAGTTCACATGGGATGACAGGTACTGTTAACATATTTAAGTATAGTTGTATTTTTTTATTAGTTCTGATTGTCCACACTACTGCTGCTACTTTCTTGGTATCCCCTCCACATTGCTGCCATTTCTGGTATTTTAAGACTTTGTGTCTCTCACCATGTAAGACACTAGAATTGTTGGGTGTGTATCAGTTTCAATGTTTTTTTCTCTTTTTTTTTCTTCTTGCACTACTACATCTAGTTTTCTTGCATCTGTATTTGAATGCTAGTAATGAGTGTTTCCATGTGATATAAATGTCATCACTGTTGATAATGCTTTGTGGTTCACGTATGTAATGCTTCTCAGCTACCGCTAAATTGTAGCATTTGCAAAATCCCCAATGCAACAGTCTTGCCACACTACTGTGCCTTTCAATATATAAAGGCCCTCAGTCATGAGTACATTACACCCAATAACAACAAGGGTTGATTGGTTCAGTGGACTTTGTAAACCAACGCGTACATAGCCCAGTATCTTGGGCCACCATTATTAGCCTTTTGACTTTTATTTCAGTTCACCTATTCTTAACCACTCCTGCATCAGATCTTGGCCAACACGAGGCTAAGCCATACGTTTACTATACCTACCCTATATTTATGCACTTTCCAAATTTTTTCTTCTCTTCCGTTACTTTTCTTTAGATGCATTTTTTTCACTTTTGGTTGCTGTCTGATTGTTGTGTAGGTCTAGTTCGATTTTCATTCCCCCCTTTATTCCAAATGTTTCTGCTAAACTAAGCAAAAATGTCATCTTAGACTTGTTCTGCTCATAATTTAAAAGTTTTACTATGTTTGGATCTGATGGACGCAGTCCCATGATTGCAGATCTACACATGTAGTCAATTTTGTGGAGGCCCATACCTCCTTCAGAGCTGGAATTTATAATCTTGGCATGAACTGGTTTTACATATCATTTGATAAGAAAGAAGAATAGGTTCATAGGTAACTACTAGGCTATCTGCCCAAGGGCATTTATAAGCCTAGCCAGAATGTGTTGGCTTTTGTCACCCCCTTAGTTTAGTTCCCTGTGCCTCTGTCCAGCAGAACCATTATTTCCCTGCGCCAATGTCCAGCAGAGCCACTGCAGTGATCCCTGGGGTAAATATTCTGTTTCCCATCCACCCGTCAAGGTTTCTCTTGAAGAGTATTGGTGAGAGGCTCTGCCTGATGTATACTGGAATCCTAGTCCAAAGCATGGGGAGTCTCTGGGACAGAAATCTCTCCCTCCAGCATGTCCTATTTATCGTTGTGGTGAGGTTTATATCTCTAGAGCATGTGGCTCCCCGGGATTTGTTTTTTTTAGGTAGAGCGTGTCCATCAATTCTGGGTTGGACATGGCCTTGTATGTCAGGCAGAGATCACCTCTGAGTAAGCAGTATGCAACCAAGTACAGCTGAAGTTTCTTGAGTCGGGCTGCATAGGGCATCTGTTTGAGGCCAGTAATTCTCTTGGTGAGGTACTTTTGTGGTCTTTCCAGCTGTTGCAGCTGTCTTGTAAGGTACATCCCAAATGGGGCGTTGTATTCTATGATGGGTCTAATGAGTAGAGAGGCACAATAACCTCTTTTGTTCTAGATGTGAACCCTTTTGTGATTAAGGTGGGGCCACATAGAAGGATTTTCTAACCACCTTGGCAATATGATTATCAAAGGAGAGATTACTATCTACTTGAGTCCCCAGATCCCTTATTACATTTTCTGTATTTAGGGGACTACCACCTATGCAGTAGTTCGCGGGTACTTTATTTTTTCCAAAGGAGATGACTATGCACTTTTTGGCATTTAGCTTGAGGCCATGATTTTTACACTAGGTATCCATCTCAGTGAGACCCTTCTGGGGCGTGTCTGCATCAGCCAGAGAATCAATTATGGCCCCTAGTTTGCAGTCGTCTGCGAACTTGGTCAGCCATAGTCTTCCTATGCTTGCCTGTACCTCTGAGAAGTATATACCGAACAGGAGGGGTCCTAGGACTGAGCCCTGGGGGACGCCACTTGTAACCGGTTTAGAGTCGGATGTAGAGCCTGCAACTCTCACCATGTGGGTTCTATCCATGAGCCAGCTGGCAACCCATTTCGTGACGTAGGGGTTTATGTTCAAGCTGGTGAGCTTGTCTATAATACTAGAATGGGGGAATGGTGTCAAAAGCCTTTGCGAGGTCTAGGTAGGCTGTGTGGACCTCCTTTCCCTCGTCTAATGCCTTGGTAACTCTCAAAAAAGTCCACCAGGTTTAGGAGATATGATCTGCCCTTAACAAAGCCAAACTGGGTAGAGTCCAAGGTTTGGAGGTTCCCAATGTCTCTGTTAATGAGTTCCATGATGCGCTCCATAGCCTTGCAGACCAGGCTAGTCAGGCTTATAGGGGGATAGTTCCCGGGGTCCGTTGTGGCTCCACCTTTGTGGAGTGGGATAACTGTTGCTGTGCGCCACTCTGTGGGTACGTAGCCTATAGAGAGGCTGAGTTTGAACAGTGTGTTTAGGTGAGGGTTTATCTTGGAGCTCTTGTAAGACACAGCCTGGGACACTGTATGGTCCCACTGAAGCTGTGTTTTTGGCTTTGGATAGGGCTGTTTTAACCTGTGTGTCGGTGACTGATGGGGCCCTACATTCTTCTGGTATGGTTATGGGCCCTTTAGGGGGTGAGAGCGGGGTGAAGTTTGCACTAAACCTGTTTGCCAGAATGTTTGCAATATCAATTGGTTCAGTGTATTTTGTGCCATTCTGCACTAACTCAGAGCAGATCTGAGAGTTTCCACTTAGGTTCTTGACATAGTTAAAGAATGCTTTGTGGTTATCTTTGGAGTCATTAGCAATTTTTGTTTTGAAACTAGCCTTGGATGATTTAATGAGGGATCGTAGTTTCTTGCTGAAACTGATCAGGGATGTCTTTCCTTCTTGGGACTTTACTCTTTTCTGTACTAGTTTCCTCCTTCTGTTGTATAGCTTGTTTATGGCAGGTATCCACCAGACTGGTTTCCTTTTCTTGGAGGAGTGAGTCTTGGATTTACTTGGGATAGCATTATCCATGCATTCCTGCAGATGCTCATAGAGTGCCTTTAAAGGTTTCAGCAGCTTGGACAGCATTGTTCTTTAGCATGGGGGCTTTGAACCTTTCCACCTCGGTCTTAAGTAACGTGAAGTTTGCTTTTGAAATGGTGATGACCAGGTCCAGTATGATGTTCCCTCTGGTGGGGATGTTGACCAGTTGATCCAGGGTATTCGAGTTTATAAATTCTAGGAAGCGCTGGGCAAGGGAGTTAGTACTTGAGTAGTTCTCCCAGTTTGCTTCCTTTTTTCATATCCAGTTTATTCTACACTTTTTGGGGCTAGTCAATTGAACCACAGCTGATTATCTTGACATAAATATACTTCCTGCAAATAGAAATCTGTTAATATTTAAAAAAAAAATCATCATTTCACTGTATGGCGGTTTAAACCTTTTATATTAATAGTGAGAACCAAGTAAAACAAAAATGCATGCAGATGGCAGTCCAGGAAGTACGCACCAAGGCCAAAATGACAGAATAGTAAAGTTTAATTGAATGGAACAAAATAAAACGTAGCTTCTTGGACTGCCATATATGTGCATTTTGTCTTACTTGGTTCTCAGTGTTTTCTACTTTCAGTGTCACTGTTGCTTGTTTTTTTTTAAGAGAAGCAATTTCATCTTCTTAATATCTTAAATTTAAGGAGTTCAAAATATAGAATTTCTTGGGGTTCAGGCAGTTATTTTACATTAAGATTTGTGGTCTACACTCTTGTGGGTGGAGAGGGCAGCTTCTCCCCTTCTGAGCTGGGAATTGCTGGTTGAAAGGCTTATTTGAACTGTTTTTTTTTACTTTTTTTTTAAATTGGTGTGCTTTGTTTGCTGTAGCCCAGACTAGATTCAGACCTGTTGAATCTAGCTCTATTTGTATAACTTGAGCATAAAACCAGGCCATCTTTTGTTGGAGAGGGTTCCCCTGTACCCTGGTGGCAGGAGTGTGCAGTTATTTATTTATCTGACATTTGTTGATAGTAGTCTGACTGGTCAGATGCCTTTTTTTGGCAGAGACCTGAGGAGAAAATCTCCAAAAGGTGGGTAATATACAGTTAATTATAAAAGTAATCACAATACAGTAAACCAATACTCTCATACAGTTTCAACCCATACATAGTCACAGTAACAATAACAACATACTGTACAACAATAAGCACATGTAGTTGCATCCCATTCATAATACAATTATAATTTCTTTCTGATATAAGGCATCATCCTACAGATGTAAGGCACCTTCTTATGTATAGTCACAGTAACAGTGATAGGGTACAGTATAACAGTAGGGACAGGAAGTTTCATCCTATATATAGTCACTGTACAGTTTCTTACAGACAATTCAGGAATAATTTGTAACACCTCAGGACTGAAGACAGTGTTATACAGCCTAACCTGTTGAACAAGAAGAGGACGAGAGAAGGTGGGTCTGTAAAGATTAGAGGGGAGAGAATGAAGGGAGGGGTAGTGGATGGAGGGATGTATACAGGTTGATTAAATTGGGTCAGTGCAAGAGCAAGTCCAACAGTTTAGTAGACTGTCTTTTAGTGTGTTTTTTTTAAACAGTTTGTGTTAAAATTGATCTACAATATTAGGGCAGTTTATTCCAAGCATTTGCAAATGAGTGGCTATAGAAATGTTTGCCAATGGTTTTGTTGGGTTTGTAGATCTGAAGGAGGTGTTGGTCTGAGCTGCAGAGTGTACGGTTAGGAACATACGGAGTGATGATGGTAGAGAGAGCAGGACAGGAGTGGGGGTGATTTAATATGGAGTGGGTTAGGTGAAGCTGAGGCAGAAGGAGTTGATGGGGAAATTTAAGCCACTGTAGGTTTTCAAGAGATAGGCAGTGGTGTGAGCGATATGGTAGACTGGGGGCAAATCTAACAATTTTATTATATGTAAATTCTAGTTTAGTCAAAAGATTTGTCTGAAGGTTAGTGAGGATTTTGGCAGCATATAATAGGGTGGGTAGTAGGTAGGCTTGTGCCAGAAAACGTTTGGATTGACCCCTGTCCCAGAAACCTTCAAACAGATGATTTAGAACGCCTCTGACTAAAGTCTGCTGGAACAGGGATCAATTTTTAACTTCTTTACTGGTTGTTTAGATCAGTTTGCGCTCATTTGTTACATAAGCACCACATCTGCACATCGCACGCTGTTGCACAGAGGTAGGCACCGTTGTTGCATGTAGACACAAGCACTTCTGCCTGCAAAATTTCCTTTAGTACTCTGCTGGTACTCCAATGATGAGTTCCCGTGATTGTCCCTCACTGACAAGTGAAATTCAATGAAGCTCCTGTGGTACTAACCCAAATCCTATGCACTAGCCCTTTGTATTTTTGTCCACTTCTCCTGCCCTCTATTTTACCTGGTCCTTTCTGTCCTCTCCCTGTTTTCTGACCATATCAACTTACCTAGCATTATGGACTGACAATTTCCCACAGTTCCTCCAGCCAGCCTGGTTAACATGGGCATCCTGAGGTGGGTCTACATTATATCATCGAACGCTTAAAAAAGTGAACAATGAATAATCGAACCCATGTAAGCAAAAGCTTACAATCTCGAAAGCTGAGAATAGCGAGAACAGCGATTTTTTTCCAAGGGAAAAAAAATCGCTGTTCCAAAAAAAAGGAAAGGAAAAAACCTTGAAATAATACTGTGGTGGGCTATGCCACCCACCCCCCCCCTACTTAAATATACCAACTCCGAGATCGCACTACAGTGCCGAAAACGGCAAAGTAACAGAAGTGGTCAAGCAAATTCTTTCCCTGGGAAAGAATTCGCTTAAAAGCCGCTTTGCTATTTTGCCTTTTCTTTGTTTTAAGTTCGACCAAGACACATTCGATATAATGTGTCTTTGGTCATCTAATAGGAATCCCTTGAGGCAATGCAGCAATTGCCTCATGTACACCAAAATCCCACTTCTTCTAGTCCACACAAATTCATTATGTGAGAGATGCATCTATATCAAGAACCTAGAATCCAAACTCTCTCACTCACCAGTCAGTTCACCTGATACTAAGTAGGTTATGAGTATGCACACCTCACCTCCTGCACCTATTACACACAAACCAAACCTACAAATGCAGAGGTCCTTACAAAAAGCTTACCTAAACAATCAGAGACCTCCCAAATACAAACACAAGAACACCTCACATAATACATCCTCTGCAGAACACAGTACACATAATATAACACACACCAGTGTCTCACCAGTCAAGCCCTTAAGGCATAACACACAAAAAAAAAAACATCTTAGTCACAAGGCGACTCAATTGTGAAACACATAGATGTCCCTCTCACTAGGCTGGATATGGTAAAGGTCACAGTCAGCTGTCTGTCAGGTGCCAGGATCCACTACATCACATATGCACTCAAGTGTCTCAACAACAGGTACTGTTATGACTGTCATAGTCCATGTTGGTGTGAACGACTTAAGACATACCTCACTGGACTATATGAAGATAGACCAGACTGAGCTTTCTGATTATGTGTCTCAGGCAGGTATGACCCAAGCATTTTACGTTCATCTAGGATGATACCTCAATACAAACAAAAAATGACTGACTTCAATGACTGGCTTAGTTTCTGGACTCATTCAAAGGGGCTTCAGTATCTGTCAGCCTAGGATAACATGATTGACAGGCTTTGATGCTTTGTCAGAGATAGTCTTCATCTGACATCCATGGAATTTTGGTTACTGGCTAAGCCACTTGCCATGCCAATAGTGCCTTTTTGAGGCAATGTCACAAGAACAAAATTCCCAACATAAAAATACCCTCTAAAAACAACCTCAAGGCTATGCTATTAAACGCTAGGAGTCTAAAGTAGAAACCGCTCTCACTGGAAGCAGTCCTCACCCTGGAAGATGCTGACATTTGTGCAGTCAATGAGACCTGGTTTAAGGCTATGGAGAGCATCCCAGCTATACGAGGTTACACTTCTTTCCACACGTTCAGACCACAAATTGAAGGCGTGAGAACTAAAGGAGGTGATGTATCAACATTCATTAAAGATAAACACACCTCTAGCTTGGTTAAACAACACAATTCCCTTGAATTACTTCAGATGTAATTTACTGTAAGTAAGACCCCTCTCCAGGTCACTGCCAGCTATGGGACCCCCTCCATGAATCAGGACATCCGCTCAGCCTACTTGGATCTACTTGAGTCATTCAGGATACAACCAAACACCCTGGTTTTGGATGACTTTAATTACCCGTCTAGAGACTGGGAAAATTCTACGTGGTATAACTCACTTGCCCAATGTTCCTGGATTTTGTTAACTCCAATGCCCTGGATCAGCCGGATGACACACCCACAAGGGGCTCAAACATCCTGGATCTGGTGCTTACCAATATGGGGGACTGCTGCACCAGCCCAGTGTCTCGCCATCTCTGGTGAGATTTGACCACAAATCGCTAAAAGTAACTATAACACAAGACCCCCTCTTAGCAACAACTAGACTACAAAACATCTCCAAGGCCAATTACAGCTTCTTTCGGGACAGCATAAATAGCTTAACAGCCCTTCCCCCACTGATGGAACAGACACTTATGCTGAGTTATAAATCAATGCTTTATACAAGCACCTGTACAATTGTATTGACTCTGCCATACCTGATACAACCAAAGCAAGATCTTCAAGGAAAAACAAACCTGCCTGGTGGACAACTGACATTAATAGGCTACACAATAGGAGAAAGAAATTGCTGTATAAGAGTAGGAAGGAATGGTCTCAAAACTGGAAACAGTCTCTTAACTTAAACAAGCAAATAAGACTCCTGGTGAAATTATCCAAACCTAACTATGAGTCCAAATTAACCACAAGGTGTTCTTTACACAAGTAAGGTACAGATTTGTGCTGAACTCATAGTTAATGGGCGTCTATATCCCAAGATCAAACACTAAAAACAGCGAATGCTCTTTTATCGAAATTAAAAACACAAAACCTTAAAATGTCGAAGGAACAGGAAAGAATTTCTGATCCAAAAAAAAAAAAAAAACAATGTACAGGCTGTGCCCCGCCCCCAACTTAAATATACCAACTCCAGATCGCACCACAGAGGAGAAAACAGCAAAGTCCAGAGAACGGCCCATCAATTTTTTTTCCCTAGGAAAAAAAAAATAAATGTTCCATGCCTTCGACATTTTCAGGTTTCACTTTTTAAAGTTCGATATAAGAGCATTCGCTAAGGGTTCTCTCTTCTAATAGGAATGGTACTACATATAGAGAACCTGTGGATATAGCAAACCTGCTGGCTGACAGGTTCAGTGAAAACTTCACTTCCCTGTGTCCATCACATATACCCAAAAGCATCCCTAACACCTGTCCCCTACATAGTACCTCTCAGGAGCAGGTCTTAAATCCCCTCTCCAAGGCCAAAAACACATCCTCTGCAGGACCAAACAACATCCTGGGCTGTGTTCTACATGGGTTAAAACAGGAATTGGCATCACCATCGGGCACACTTTTCAAGCACAGCCTAAGCAAGAGCTTTATCTCAGCAGAACAGAAAACAGCTACCATCATCCCTTTACACAATGCGGGTGCATCCACAGACCCAGGGAACAACAGACCCATTAGCCTCACCAGCTCTATCTGCAAGGCCATGGAATGAATCATCATGGACCTTATTAACAAAGATATAGGAAATTTCCAAATGCTTGACCCCACCCAGTCTGGCTTTTTCAAGGGGAGATCATGCCTGTTAAACTTGGTGGACTTCTTCAAGATAGTCACCAAAGCCTTAAACAAGGGCAAATCTGTGCTTAAAGCCTACTTAGACTTAGCCAAGGCCATTGACACAATCCCCGACTCAGGCATCATTGATAAACTCACCCAGCTGGCTATCAACCCATATACTGTCAGGTGGGTTGCAAACTGGCTCACTGACTGAACTCATAACATCAAAATAGGGAACTCGACCTCCTCCAGCAGGCCCATAACCAGTGGTGTTCCACAGGGATTGGTTCTGGGACCCTTACTGTTCGGAATCTACTTCTCCAAAGTACAGGCTAAAACTAAAGGACTGAGGCTAAAAAAGTTTGCTGATGACTGCAAAGTGGGAGTGATCACTGAAACTCCTACTGATGTCAACATCCTGCAAGAAAGCCTTACTCAAACTAATGACTGGTGCCAAAATTGTGGTCTTAAACTTAATGCAAAAAAATGCATCATCATCCCCTTTGGCAAGGGTGATGTTCCTGCAAACTACCACATCAATAGCAATACCCTAAGCACACAGTCAATGGTGAGAGATCTCCAGGTTAACAGCAACCCTAACTTCAATCACCATGTCCACAGTGGTAAGAAGGGCATTTTATATTGCTCATCACATAAGTAAGGGCATTGCCGCCAGAAAAAAAGAGGTTATAACCCCCTGTACTCTTCGGGCGGCACTGATGTTGTGAGGCTTATTTGAAAGGATCCAGTCTAGTGTGGTTTCTTTGCAAGAATTTTGTGAGTCCTGGTTGTTGTGTCTTTCGGCTTTCCCCGGTTAGGGGTCACCACAGCGGAACTCCGGTCCGCTAATGATTGGCAGTAGATTTTTAGGTGCCGAGTTGCCAACCCTGACGCACAACCTTCAACGAAGGTACGCCCATTCACGCATGTCTCCACACAGAAGACAGTCTAGCTGAGAATTGAACTGGACAGCGTCTTACTGTGAGGCGACAACGCTACCGCAGCACCACCACTGCAGTTCGAGAGTCCTGGTAGTGATGTTTAATATTTGTGAGAATCCAAATAAGTTTAGATCAGGTGAGATACTTATTTGTTTCCAGTCAATGTTTACATCACCTAAGATTATGTTCTCTTTTTTATATTGTGATACAGCCACTGAAGGACTTATTCAATTGTGACTAGATTGTTTCCAGGGAGAATGTACAGTCCTACTAGGCAAATTGATGTACTGTTATTAAGCTTGAACTGGGTAATGACAATTTCAGTGTTTTGAAACTTTGGGTTAGTTTGAGGATGTAGGATTACCTCTAGGGTGTTTTAAAAATTATTGCTACTCCACTTCCTCTTTTTGTTTGTCTGTCTGACTTAATTATGTTACATCCGGGGGGGGGTGAGTATTTCATTACTAAGTACTGATGACACACTCTCAGAACTAGGCATAAATCCCTACAAACTTACTGGATTGCTGGCTGGTTTACAGATAGGCAACAAAGTCAGGACAGGTGAGGCCTTCACCACGATACCAGTCACCAGCGGAGTACTCAAGGGCTCCGTGCTGAGCCCGCTCCTGCCTGGCATCTTCTTCTTAGAAGTCAAGGCTAATGTCAAAGGCCTCTGACTCATCAAGTTCACAGATAACTGTAAACAGGGGGCTATCACAGATTCCTCTCATGGCACCAGCTTATAACACAAACAAGTGACTGGTGGCAAAACCACTCAATGTAATGAAATGCATTATAGTTCCCTTTGGGAAACTGCCCACACAAGCCAATTACTCCATTAATAAACACCCCTAACTGCTAACCGAATAATTAAGGGATCTCAGAACATATGTAGACAGTAATCTGACCTTCGCCCAATATGCAGCCAAGACAGCAAGAAAATCATTCTATGTCACCCAAAGCATGTGTTTGAGACTGCTCAAGAAGTCACTTCAAAAGATGGTAGAGTTAGAGACCAGAGCACAAAGGGAAAATCTGAGATTCCCTGCTGTACAAGAGAAACTAGAAGGAACAGACTGTATTAATTTTATGAAGGCACAAATAAGCAACTGGACTGGTATTCCACAGCAGGAACTATTAATTGAAAGGGCATACCATGCATATGCTCCAAATCTGCCCAAGAGAAAACAGCCAAGACCGGTATTACTAAAGATGCAAACCTTCCAGCAGAAAGAGTTGATCTTTACAAAACTGTAGCAAAAGAGCAAAGTATTAAAAGTTAGAGAGACAGTGTTTGTGGAAAACGATTACTCACTGTACCCACCAGACAGAAGAGAAACAAATGTATTCCACTAATCAAGGAATGTTGAGAGGCAGGTGTGAGATTAAAGCTGCAGTATCAAGCTGTCTTCAGAATATTTTTTTTTCTGGGGGATCAAAGTAATATTTAATGCAGAATAGACTAAGGAAGAAATACAAAAGTTTGTCCAACAAAAAGTGAGCCATCAAGCAGAAGTGGACTCTGCTTCTCATTCTTTTGTAAAAAAGTACATGGAGAGACTTTGCCAGTGCAATCTTTTCCATTGTCCCAAAGAAAATGTTCGAGACCCAGAGAAATACACAGGAGTTGACCAGAAGAAATGGGAGTACCTTAGAATTTAACCAGAATATAAAGTTAAGAGATGGAGATGATCAGGAAGAAGACCAACAACACTGAAACTAGTAAATAAATGTGAGACTGCAAAGCATCAATCACATATGTGACATATGCCGAATAAGAAACAATAGAAAAACTGGACTTTTGTTGGCTTTGTTAAACTTGTGGGGAAGCATTTGCCTCTTTTCATGATGTCACTAATGTTTGGAAAGACATTGACGGGAAGGGAAGAAGGAAAAAGGTAACTGTAAGTAAAACAATTTCTGCTCTTAATGGTTTTTCTATGAAACTTTTTACAATATAAATTGTATGTCTAATAATAAAGCATGTTTAGTTCTTCCTATATGCGATAAAGTTACTAAAGTAAACAGATGCCTTTTTTTCCTCTTCTTTTTCGTTATTGAAATGTAGGCATTATAGTACAAAAAGAGAAGAAAAACTGGACAAAAATGTTTAAGTTAATAAGCTGTAATCTTGGGGTGTTGAGATGGGGTACAAAAGTACACAGATCACAACATATGTAGAGCAGATATGTTTTCTCTTACTTTTGACCCTTGGCTTAATCTAATAACACATTTTAAGTGGAAACTTAAGGCTAAAAGTTAATGTTTTCTGAAAGCATGCAAGTTGTTTTTCATCTAGAAGAGGAATAAAGATAAAAAAATAAATTAGTGTAGGTAGACGTGCAGGCAGTAACGTGTGTCTTAGCATGGATAACCTCAGTTTTAGGTTAAATAAGGCCTGCGTAAGCAGCTGTCTATTTGAGACAAATGTTCCTATTAGGAATCATTATTCAAGATGTACATAGTTATGTGTGCTTATATTAAGTTAACAGGTTATGAGGTGTTCTAGGAGTGTGTTTAGTTTACTGTTTGAGAGGTTTTAGTAAAACAAAAACTCTTGTAAAATGGGACATAGGTTCTAATTTTATTTATTCATTTACTTATTTTATTTGACATTTGTTTACTAATATGGTCTGACTGGGACAACAGAACCATTTTCAGCAGAGGCCCAGGGAGAAAAGCTCCAGATACAGACATATATAAGAAAAGAAACATAGTACATTTGCATTAATATTGATGATCTTCTTCTTTCGGCTGCTCTCGTTAGGTGTCACCACAGCGGATCAACTGTTTCCATTTCTTCCTGTCCTCTGCATCTTGCTCTGTCACACCAACCACCTGTATGTTCTCTCTCACCACATCTATAAAACTTATCTTAGGCCTTCCTCTTTTCCTGTTACCTGGCAGCTTCATCCTTAGCATCTTTTTCCCAATATACTCTGCATCCCTCCTCAGCACATGTCCAAACCAACGTAATCTTGCCTCTCTGGCTTTATTTCCAAACCTTCCAACGTGGGCTGACCCTCTAATATACTTATTCCTAATCCTGTCCATCCTTGTCACACCCAGTGCAAATCTTAACATCTTCAACTCTGCCATATCAAGCTCTGACTCCTGCCTTTTTGTCAGTGCCACTGTCTCCAACCCACATAACATAGCTGGTCTCACTACCCTCTTGCAGACCTTCCCTTTCACTCTTACTGGTACTCGTCTATCACAAATCACTCCTGACACTCTTCTCCACACATCCATCCTGCCTGTACTCTCTTCTTCACCTCTCTTCCACATTCACCATTACTCTGAACCGTTGATCCCAAGTATTTAAACTCATCCACCTTCACCACCTCTACTCCCTGCATCCTCACCATTCCTTTATCCTCCCTCTCATTCACACACATATATTCTGTCTTAGTCCTGCTGACCTTCATTCCTTTTATGTCTAGAGCATATCTCCACCTCTCGAGGGTCTCCTCCACCTGTTCCATACTTTCACTACAGATCACAATGTCATCTGCAAACATCATAGTCCACGAGGACTCCTGTCTGAACTTGTCTGTCAACCTGTCCATCACCATTGCAAATAAGAAAGGGCTCATAGCTGATCCTTGATGTAATCCCATCTCCACCTTAAACGCACCTATCACTCCCACCGCAGACCTCACCACTGTCACACTACCCTTGTAAATATCCTGTACCACTCTGATACTCCCGACCTACTCATACAATACCACAATTCCTCTCTAGGCACCCTGTCATATGCTTTCTCTAAATCCACAAAGACACAAAGCAACTCCTTCTGACCTTCTCTGTAGTTCTCCATCAACACTCTGAGCAAACATTGCATCTTTAGTGCTCTTTCCTAGCACGAAACCATAATGCTGATCACTAATCATCACCTCCCTTCTTAACCTAGCTTCCACTACTCTTTCCCATAACTTCATGCTGTGACTGTGATCAATTTAATCCCTCTGTATTTACTATAGCTCTGCACATCACCCTTATCCTTAAAAATCGGTAACAAAACACTTTCTCCATTCCTTGGACATCCTCTCACTTTCCAAGATTTCATTAAACAATCTAGTTAAAAACTCCACTGCCATTTCACCTAAACACCTCCATGCTTCCACAGGTATGTCCATCTGGACCAACAGCCTTTCCATTCTTCATCCTCTTCATAGCTATCCTTACTTCCTTCTTGCTAATCAACCTGCCAAACATTACTGGGTATATGTATCACAAAAGCTGGAAATAGACATTTAAAAAGCTGCCATATATAACAGGTGGGAATAATGACTTCTTACCACTTCTTACCACATGGCAACTCTTTCTATATTATCTTGGAATGTGAATAGTCTCACAGGTATAGACAGAAAGAAAACAATATTTAATTACATTAAAAAACACAAAGTACAAACAGCAATGCTGCAGAAGACAAATTTGGAAAGAAATAAGCATGTGTGAAATCATAAAGAAAGAAATTCAGGATGGATATTCAGCAGAATATCATGGACAAAGGAAAAAAAAGGCATACTTAATATTAACTGCTAGAGAAGCTCCAATAGTGACACAGGAGGGGAAAAAAGATAATAATGGCAAACTTGAGGTAGTAAGGTTCTACTGGCAATGGAAAAGCATCACACTGGCATGTATTTATATTCGACCAAAAACTGCTATTATAGAGCTTTAAAAAATTTTGAGAAGAAATAATTAGCTTTCAGTGGGGGATCATCCGATCTTTTACTTGTAGGGGGGACTGGAATTTAACTTGCAACAATGAAGATGTACTTTGGGGAGCAAGAAGTGAAAATATAATAAAACAGGGTAGAATTCTGAAGAAATTTATGAAAAAAAAAGATATGAAGTCAGTAGTAAGAACTCGGAGAGAATTTACATATTCTCCAAGGTACAACAACTGAGCTAGACTAAACAGAAATTATATTTTACAGGAAAATGTGCATTTAATTGAGAACTTTGACACTCATCTAGTAATTATTTCAGATCATGCACCAATAATTACTACGATAAAAATGTAGGGTAATGAAATAAAGATGAGACACAGGCACCCCCCCCCCCCCACACACACACACACACCTAACTTTTAAAAAGAGAAGAATTTAAGGAATCTATAGTGGAAAGTATTTGGGAATTATTAAGGAAGATAAAAAGTACTCTGGAAGTTACAGCTAGTGAGTGGGATAAAATGAAACTGTAGTTAACAATTGGATATAAATACAAGAAAAAAAGAGATCTGGTTAAGATGTAGTAAGAATTATTTACAGGGGCTGACAAAGGTTAAAGTATTACAGAATAAGGGGAATCTCACAGAATAAGAAGTGCAACTGCAGAGTGATACAACAATAATAAGGCAGTACCTGGCTAATATATATGAGTTAAGAAAGATTGCAGTTAAGTAACTGTTTTTTGATAATAACTCCACATTACAAAAACTTTTGGCACAGTGACATAGGCAATAGAAAGCAAAAAGGGTTGTTGCCAAACACAGGGATTATACAATAAGAAAAATAACCAGAGACATTAGAAATATAGCAAATATTTTATGAAAACTTGTATAAAGCAGAAAAGTGGGAAATATCAAGAAAAAGCAAGAAATGGAAATATTTATAGAAGGATTAAATATGCCAAGGTTAGAGTTAGGTGAGGTTCAACAATTACAGTTAAGACAGGAGATAGATAAAACAGTGATGTATAACTAATCTGCAGGAAAGTCTCCCAAGAGTAGATGGTATTTCAGTGCATGTCTGGAAGCTAGGAGGGAAGAACATAATAAAGACCTGAAAGGCTTTGTTCAACAGTAGTTTAAAATAAGGGAAGGCAGCAACATCCTGGAAAAAAATATCTGATGGTTGTAATGCATGCCCGTTTCAACTTTAGGCCATGATTATGCAGTGTTTATGTCCATAATGGTTAAAAGAATGCCAAAGCTCATAGGATCATAGGAGGTTACTAGGCTATTGACCCAGAGGTCATTTCAAGCCAAGCCATTTCATCCTAATGTAATACCATAGATACTCTAGTCAATACCCAGGACTGTATTTAGTAATGACTGCCCATGTCCAGGAGGGCTGTGAGGGCTATCCCTGGTAAGAATTTATGGTGCCCCATCCACTCGTTCAGATTCCTTTTGAACAGTGTCCTAGAGGTTCTCTGATTCACATGAACTGGGAACCTATTCCAAAGTTGTGTGGTAGTCTCTGGGAAACAAATCTGTCCCTCCAGCACATCATATTCAAGTCACAGGCAATATTTAGGTCCCTGGAACAGGTAGCTCCTCTAGTCTTGTTTGAATTACAGATGTGGAGCAAATTCATTAGGTTTGCGTCAGAGATTGCTCTGCAAACCAGGCATAAGTCTCCCCTAAGAAGTCTATACAATACATAGTACAGTGACAGGGACTTTATTTGGTCTTTGTAAGGCATGTGCTGGAGTCCAGTGGAGCCAGAATTGATAGATATTGATCAATGTGGTTTTGGGGAGGCAAACATCTGACAACATTAACAAAACAATGATGATCTGGAGGAAATCAGAATGTAAGAAAAAAACACTGTTGTTTTTGGGTCTTGTGCAGGGAAAGGATTTTATGAGTAGGGCAATGGAAGGATATGTGAAGGACTGGAGGCAAAAATCAAAGTGGGAGGGTTGGTGTTTGAAAAGCTGTGTCTGAACATATGAACCAGGCGGGGGAGTCCTCTTTACCCTTTATCTGCATTATATTTAGAACCACTGGCAAGGAAAATAAGGGAGTCAAAAATTCAAAGATTACCATTTGCTTCATCAAGACCAGAGGAGCTACCTGTTCCAGGGACCTAAATATTGCCTGTGACTTGGTGTGTTGTTCAAGAAAAGTTAGCTTTATTTGCAAATGATATTATTAAGTACCTGATGGAAACAGAAAAGGACATCTCAGTGCTGTGCAGCATTCAGAGACAGATCACGTTTTTTCAGGATATAAAATTAATGAACAGAAAACAAAGGCTATAAATATACAGTACAATCAACTGGGATAAGCTGATCCTCTCAACAGAACAAAGAGGTTTAGGATTATCTGATTTGAAGGGATATCACAGTTAAGGTTCTTGTATATAACAGAAGCAGAAAGCTGCAATTCAAACTGGAAAGGGATGATGATGAAGCAAATGGTAATTCAAAAAATAAGGAAAGAATGTGATTTTGGATGCAGATCCTTAATGAGACTATCAAGAGTCATGCAGAATATTATAGTCATAAAGCATCAGAAAGTACACTAAGAACTCAGCCAACATGGTAATGAAAGAAGGAGATTCTGCTGATAGGGATGACTGCAATTAGGGGTACAGAAAATAAGTAAGATAGGGCTGGAATTTACTAAGAGAGCTGGCAAAGTAACCAAGGTATTGGGAACAAGAACAAATAATTAAAAAGGGAAAAGTAATAGAAGAGGAATAGGCCAAAAATACATTTGGATTGCAGGCTAGTGATTACCTTCTCTATCAGGGATTGATGTCAGAGTACAGACAGAGGGAAAGGGAGAGGGGACTCTTAAATGAAAAACCTGCAATGTTTGTGTTTTTAACTGAATCCAGAACAGAAGCTGCTGTTAACATAGGGATAACTAGTACGGCACACAAAATATTGTACATTAAATATAGGAATCAATTAGAGGAGGTCAGAAAAGACTGCAAAAAGAGATTATAAAACCAATTCACAAAGAAACAATGGGAAAACATATGTATGGATCCCATATATGCAACACAATTTAGAAAATTTAGAATTTTTGCATGGAACTGTTTGCATATATACTTTTACACCCCAAGGCAAATATTGGAGGTGTACTGGGAAAGAAAGAGGTACCAGGGAGCATATTTTTTTTCAGAGTGTAATGAGATGTCAGCAGAGTTGCCAGATGATGCTGAAGGCTGGGGGGGGGGGGGTGAAGGTCCAGAGGGGCATGTAGTGACATGAAAAGGCCATTTTTACTTTTTTCTATTGTTAACTGTGATAAAAGATGCGCATGCATGATATGTTAAATAGCTGCATATATGGCTAACTATAGTTGCATTAAGAATAATTCCACTTAAGCTTCTTATTAAAATAATAAATGAAACTACTGCCTATCATCACCCCATTCCAAGTGTGAATGGGACATATGCCATCACCTGAATGCATGGCCTTTGAGTACACTATTTACAAAGATGGCCTGTGTGCTAAAATCTGAATGATTAAATGAAATGAGGACAGAAGTTTTAATAAGTAATGTTAACCTCTGGCTTCTATGTGGTATTTGGGCATTCCAGTGCTTAAATTACATAGTGGTGAACAGCAATTGCTATATGGTATGGACATTCTGGCTTCTGCCTGTTTCTGGCCATAGTGCATACAGTCTACTTTATATTGTGAAAGTGGATATAGTGAAGATAGGTTGGCCATTTCCAAATTCAGAATAAAAAGTATACAGTGAGCTGTCAGCACTATAGTCAGAAACAGACTAAATCCAGAGTACGTGCTTCTGCTTCCACTATGTCCTAGCATGCTGGAGACAATACATGCTGGTTTCTGAGTTTGATTAAAAAAAACACATGCATACAGATTTGGCTGCTTAAATCTGCATTATGAGTTTTCAGTCCAACTTGTACTTTAAATGTGGAAAATAATATTGAGATAAAAAACACAGATGTATGCATTTTTGGTTGTCAAAAAGTATAGTTGTTTAGATAAACTTACTACAATAGTAGATGTCCAAATGATCCCTACTGCAGTACCCTACTATGTATGTTTTATACCCTGCAGAGCTTCAGGGTACCTTCAAGGCACCCACACCATTAGCTTGAGCTGAACGAGCTAAAAAGACAAGTTTGGGTGCCAAGACTTTCACATCTTTTATGCCAAATGAGAGAAGGAGGCTTTAGTCCAAAGAACACATTGCTAGGAATAACAGAAAAGAAATGCCCACACACTGGCATAAAAAAATACCAAAAACAAGTGGTGATGGAGGGAGGGAGCGGCTACTGCAGCGGGGATCATTTGAATATCAGTACTTCCGCGGTGGTGCAGCAGTAGCGTTTGTTGCCTCACAGCAAGCAGTTCTCCCATTTGATTCTCGGCTTGGGTTGGGAGTGCCTTCTGTGTGGAGTCTGCATGTCCTCCCCGTGGTCGAGTGGGCGTTTGAAAGACATGTGTTGAATGGGCGTGCCTTCGTTGAAGGCTGGGAGTCAGGCTGCCAACCTGATACCATAAAAACCAACTGCTAATCATTAGCGGACCGGAGTTCTGCTGTGTAACCAGGAAAAGCTGAAAGACAAACAACAACAACAACTGCTATGGGAAATTTATTTACACAACTGTATTATCTTCTTCATATTGATCATTGCTGCAGTAGTTTGAGGTGTATGGGTAGAATGCCATAGCTAAGAACAACTGGGAGGTGGAAGAAGAAGGGTCCAGGAGTCCCTAGAGAATGGATCTAGCAAAACGTACCTAGACCTGGAGAAGGAATCTGGCTTGTAGTGCTTTGTAAAAGTATGGACAGACAGCCAAGTTGCTACTTCTAGAATACTGCCAGAATTCAACCCTTTCCAAAAAGTCACAGATGAAGCCAAGGCCATGGTAGAATATGGCTTGACCCTGCCTGAAAAAGTTTTGTTGCAGCGGGAATAACATAGGATAACAGCCTGAGATATCCATTTGGAAATAGTCTGCTTTAACATTGGTTTGCCCTTCTCCTTACCTTCATAAGCAATAAACAACTGATTAGAAGTTCTGAAAGATTTTGTAAAGTCAAGATAGTGCCTGAACTGTCTGTGGACATCCAAGGTACGAAGTATCCTTTCTCCCTCATTTTGGCGTTCAGGGAAGAACACATGGAGATGGATAGTTTGGCTTGAATATCACTTTAAGCATAAAAGAAGGCTTAGTTCTCAAGTACACCCTGTCCTGTGAAAAATGAAATAAGGTTTACCCACTATAAGAGTTTGCAACTTAGATGCTCTTCTTACGGAGGTCAGAGCAAGCAGCAAAACTGTTTCCCATATTAAGAACCTCAAGTCAGCCAGATAAGCTGGTCAAATGGAACAAGTGATAGCTTCTCTAACAGAAAATTAGTGTCCTAAGGAGGTGCCACTGATTTTCTTGGAGGTCTCTTATGCAAAACCCCATTCAAAAACATTTTGACATTGGAATGCCTTGAAAGACGGGGATCCATGAGCAGACATGCTGAATCGGCAAACAAATGAAACTTGATTGAGCAGTAAAACTAGCGATAGGAAAGTTACGTAGTTTACTACTGAAATGAAGAAAGCACTTTCGTTGCTTGCTTAAATCAGCAGAAATAAAATGTTGGAACCATAATCTCAAGTCCTATACTATATTAACCGCCAGTTCACCAATGTCTGGATTTGACTTACTTTGAAGTAGGTTTAGGTAACATCAGTCACCCAAGCTACTCAGCGTAACTTACCGTTAGACTTTCACATCAACAGTACAAGTTTCTTTACTGTTTTGCAGGGGAGAAAGCCCCCCACACCCCCTGCAAATCATATATACCAACTCTGAGATCACGCTACAGTGAGGAAAAGGCTAAGTTCCCTGTTCCTCAGTGTACCGCAATCTCTACACACAATACCAAACTCAGATTACCAAATTTCACTTCACATTCGTTACTGTGAATTCGTAGTAGTCTGGTTCAGCATTGTGCCTCTTTGAAACTTGCCTTTCAACCACATGCCATCTGATACCCTAAACTATGAGACTGCAGTAGTAAACCAAGTAATTTCACAAATATTGTAAAACAAAAGAAACATTATTTGAATGGGTTCAGGTTATGTTTTTCTTACCAGCTAGAAACCATTTTCCATTTGCTAATATACGATTTTCCAGTAGAAGGCTTTCTTGCCCTCATTAGTACCTCCCGCACACACTCAGTAAACAGGTGCCTAAAAGGTATTAAAACCCTATCACCCAAGCAGTCAGTTAAACTTTTTTGTGGGGGGTTGGAATGTATAAAATATCCCTTTTTATTTTTTAAACAAGAAAAATCTTTATTAAATAATCACATATGACATAGGCAATCATCATTTATACAAATGAAAACAAACCACACTGATATACTTTTAGTTGCAAACATTATGCAACACTCATAATCTATTCAGTCACTGTTAGTCAAACATTACAAAGCTCATTCAAGTCCTGCCTTTCATTAAACATCATTCCTCCTATAAAACATTATTCTGCATGTATTGTTCCCACAATTCCCATTTTTGTTATGTAGTTTGCTCCTAGCATCGCTTTCTAGCACTTTTCAAAAAAGCATTTTCAGCAACGGCTGGTTACTGATCCTGTGACTTAGGATGCTGCCAGACTGTGTTGACATAAGCGCATGAGCATAGAAAAAAAAAAAATTACCACTGTATTTTAACCAATAGTTGGCCTCGATCAAGCGCAGCAAAAAATCTGATTTAACTTAAGTATCAAGCACTCTGTAGCAAAACAAGCACTTTTGACACCGATTTCAAATGGACTTGTAAAACGTACTCAGCAGGCAGAGTGTGCTGTCGTCCACTCAAAACTGCTTCCTGACAACCACCACTTGCATCAAAAGTACACAGGACACACATTGTGCATTTTGTGATGTAGAAGTCATCATTTTGCAATGGCTCACCTTCAGGACTGTTTGCTCTGCCTGCAGCTAGAAACATACTAAGAGGAGATGTGCTGCTACCTGCCACTGGTAGGATGCTGCCAGACTGTGATGACATAAGCACATGAGCATGGAAAAACAAAAAAAAATTAAAACAAAATCGGGATTTAAAGGGGACAATCTGAAATTCGTGGCACCCTATAACTTTGAGTACACAACTGGGAAGCATAGACCTGAATTCTTCCCCGTAAATATAACCACATAAGAGCTATAAAAGGGAAGTGTAAGTTGCACCAGTTTAAAAGTCACTCATCTGCCAGCAAACCACAAATTTTATGAGGAACAGACCAAAAATATGAGGTAAAAACCTGGATATTCTGCAAGAATATTTACAGTAGAGAACTGTGACCCTCTTCACACTCATCCGTACACACACATACTTATGCACATGTACTACCACACACTCGCACACATGCACTAGCGCACACTTGCATATACTCATGCAGTCTTGTTCATTCACATATACACTTACTGGTGCACACTCGCACAAATGCATTTGCAAACACTCACAGTCACACTCTCATGAACACTCGCAAACAACCTGACACACACACACTTTCTGTTCAGAAAAAGAGTCTAATGTCCGTTTTGTGAACGGACAAGCCTAGCACTCAATTTACAAAAAAAGCAATCTGAGCTGGGAAGCTGGGCACAGTTTATGATTTTATTTAAAGGGGGTGCTAACCCCCCACCCCCCCTCGCCCTATGGTTCTGGCACCCTTGGATGGTAGACTTTAAAAATTCCCTACAGAGTACTCTGTCAGGAATAATGGGCAAGCAAATGAGTGTAATGAAGGTAATGATTTTTTTGAGCTGGGATACAGGATCTGAATTGCCTAGACATAGCAATGCCCTGTCACTTTTAATTCTGGTGGCTGCCAAAAAAAAACAACTATCAGAAAATGGAAATAGAGGTCCAAGCCAACTATGCTTGATGTAGTGAATATTTTAACAGAGATAAAAAGAACAGGACGTGGAATCTTTACATAAGGATAGGAGTAAATTACATAGAAAAAATGGAAATTGTGGGAATGATACATGCAGAAAAATGTTTTAATGGAAGAATAAGGCTGACCAGAAGGCAGTAATTCAATTTATGTAAAGTTGCTTTGATTATATAGTATAGAACAATACATGTGATGTACAATAGTTGTAAATGTGAATTTGTTAATATGCTTTTGTTATTTTTATATAAATGTTAGTTTGCCTATGTTACAAAATGATAATTCAATAAAGTTGTTAAAAAAATTATTATTACCCATGTGCAAAAATGGGAAAAGGGTTGTGGATAGATGGAGAGTATATAAAATGAAGTAACACAATCAATAAAGGGCACCAACAAAAATAAAAAAGAATACAGAAAAATGTACTAAAACTATAGAATGTCACAGACTCCAATCCAGTCCAAAGGTCTTTGACTCTCTTTATGACAGCAGGCATAAACAGTATATATCAAACAACCTCAAATTTAAGCACATTCACAAGAATACAAACTTTGGAACAGTAGACCTAACTTCCGGCAGTACTTGAGAATCCAGAAAACTTGATAAGTTCAAATACAAAAATCCTGACAACTACGAAGTCCTGGACAAATACAGTATGGATGAGCTTAACATAGGAAAGATGCTGTAAAGTACGACTATGATGTCATTTGCTTCATGAAGACAAAAGTGACTAATTGTTTAGTGGCTTGAAGTTAAATGGTTAGCTACAGCTGGTAGTGGACGGTGGTACTGAATATTCACAATGCTCCTGCAGTTGATATCACCAGAAACAGTTAGAAATGGGTACCCTGGACTAACCGGCTACGATGTGGTTACTGTAACCTAGTGAGGGGTGGGTACCCTGGAGTAACCGGCTACAATGTGGTTATTGTAACCCAGTGAGCAATGGGTATCCTGGACTAACCAGCTACAATGTGGTTACTTTAACCCAGTGATGGATGGGAACCCTGGACTAACTGGTTACAATGAGGTTATTGTAACCCAGTGAGGGATGGGATTGGGTACCCTGGACTAATCAGCTACAATGTGGTTACTGTAACCCAGTGAGGAATGGGTACCCTGGACTAACTGGGTACAGTGTGGTTAATGTAACTCAGTAAGGGATGGACACAACCTGGACTAACAGGTTACAATGTGGTTACTGTAACCCTGTGAGGGGCGGGGACCCTGGTCTATAAGGTTCCAATGGAGTTACTGTAACCCAGTGAGGGACGGGGACCCTCATCTATGAGGTTCTGAAATGGTTACTGAAACCCAGTGAGGGACAGGGACCTGGGTCTACAAGGTTTGCTGCAGTTACTGAAACCCAGTGAAGGATGAGGATCCTGGCCTAACAGGCTAAAATGTGGTTATTGTACCCCCGTAAGAGACTACAGTGTGGTTACTGTCACCTCGTCAGGGACAGGTAATCTGGACCACCCAGCTACAATGTGGTTACTGTAACCCAGTGAGGGGTGGGTACCCTAGACTAACCAGTTATAATGTAGTTACCATAAGCCAGTGATGGATGGGTGGCCCTGGAAGAACTGGTTAAAATGTGGTAACTGTAACCAGTGAGGGCCAGGTACCCTGGACGAAAAGGTTGCAATGTAGTTACTGTAACCCTGTGAGGGATGGGTACCCTGGACAAACAAACTATAATGCAGTTACTGTAACCCCATGAGGGATGGGTAATCTGGACTTACAGGCTACAATGTGGTTACTACAACCCCATGAGGGATGGGTACCCTGGACTAACAAGTTACAATGTGGTTACTGTAATCCCATGAGAGACGGGGACCCTGGATTAAGAAGCTACAATGTGGTTTCTCTAACCCAGTGAGGGATGTGTCCCTGGACTAACTGGCTACAATGTGGTTTCTGTAACCCAGTGAGGAATGGGTAACCTGTACTCCATGATCCATGTGAGTAGAAGTGTAACAAGAATGAAGCAAGAAGGATGAAGGAGGCAACTGCAGGAACAAGTTGTTAAGTGACTTTGCATCAAATGTGCCAAATGGATTGCTACAGTTAAAAATAAATAGTGACAGGGAGGGGATCTGATCTGACCTGGAACACCAAACTAAGGGAGCAAACAGTTTTTATATTCTTCACCTAATGAGTTGAAGGGGTGGCAGTGGGGAATAGATCTTGGCTATGGTTGCAGGGCACCAGTCTGTGGACTGGCAGCTGGCACGAGATGAACCAGCTATGGCTTTATTTGTGAGCGATGCTGATGCAGAAATTTACAGATGCTTGATGAGCTTGCCAAAATAGTACATTTCCAAACACGTGGACTATTATTTTACAATTTATCATAGACCAGAGATAGATATATGTGTACATATGTCCATCCAGACAGACTTCTAGGGTATCAAATACATCCAGAACAGGACTGCTGTCTTCCAGCACTGAAAATGTCAGCAGCACACTGGCTAGAAAAGGAACCCGAGTTCGCCATCTTTAGCTTTGTGTGTGTGTGTGTCTGTTGTTTTTGGCCTATATGGTGTTTCTGGGGCAGGCATCTCCATGCCCAGAAAACTAAAGAATAGTACAGAGATTGTAAGGGGGGCACAAAGGGAGAAAAGACACCCACACTCAGGGTTCAGGAAGCAGATGGTCAGTAGGACAGGGCTGCAGAAATGATTCATCTATTAAAGCATCTACCTTTATTGGGAGTTCATCACACAACTATATTGTATTCATCATATGGATCATGGCTAAACCATAATTCATCAAAGACTGGGAAGTCTAATGAAACAGTACACATCTTGCCTACAAGTTTAGCATGGGAGGGCCTACTGTACCCAGCAAAAACTGCAGTGTAAACTTCTGCTCTACTTCTGGAATAAGACTTGAACTTCCAATGCCTGAAGAAGGTGGGAAGGTATATCCAAGTGTTAGCCAACATATTCCCAAAGACTAATGCTGCAGTGACTGCATCCTTAAAAGAATAAGCCTTTACCAGTCCCAGCAGGTTTTTAATGCAACTGTCTGCATAGGTATCTGGACCACAATTTTGTGAACTGGTGGTTTAGTAGGAAGGAGAACAACAAAAACATCTATCTCTGCAGTCCTCCTGAGCTGGTGGGGGACAATTTGCTTAACCAATCTCCTGAAGCATTTTGCTCTGAATGAACGCAGAAGGCCTAAAGGAACAGATTTTCTTGGATTGTCAGATTTCACACTCTCTTGTTTGTTATGGTAACACAGGACAGGGTTGTTGCCTGCAATGCTTCTAAGGACTCCTACTTACCAAGTAGTCCTAAAAATTAGAAATTAATCTATCAGGGTCAACTTCTCCCTGATACTGATGTGTATGTTCCTCCCTTGGGACTATACTTGTTGGGACTTCCTTGGGAGAGGAACAAAGGATGTCCCCTGGGGTATCTAACAGCAGGTCTGCCTACCATTTACATTTCTCCTGAATAAAAAGGGTAACAGACAAAACCTGTTCCAGTGGCTGGTTACCTTGAATTCCACAGGTACCACAGGATTTTCCCCTTGTGAAATTTGACAGGTTTGGCCAGAGAGTCCACTGATATGGAGGAAATGGTTTCAGCATTTCATTAGCCATCATGCATGGGCTTGCTGCTACCTTCAAAAAGGGGATCACAAGGCAGATTCTCTTTGAAGGGAAAGAGAATCTGCTCTCCTTCGTGTCTAACAAACCTCCAAGAAAGGTCTCCTTGCAGAAAGAGCTCAGGCTCAATTTTTGGCAGTTTATGGAAATAGCTAGAGTGAAGTCCTGAATCAGGCATTCACTGACATTGAGCCAAAGATGATCATCATTTACTGAATACCCTAGGAGCAAGAGTAAACTCAAGGACAAGAAGGTGAACCTGACATGCAGAGTTCTAAGCAGAAACATGAGGAACTTTCTGTGCTCTTTACATATGGTGGCATGAAGGTAAGCATTCCTCATATGTAATGCGACTGCAAGGGCTTCCAGCAGTAAAAGATCTAGTAGGTGCCTGCAAGGTCAACATCCTTACATAAAATTCAAGTCATAAAAAGTTAACTTCGAGAGGTGTTGAGAACACATGCTCAAAGCCCATCATTTCAAGGGACTGGAGATATAATAGTATATTAATCTGTCCCTTCTTCATATCAAGCATATCACTGAAATATTAGCAGAAGCAAGGAGTTTGTAAAGACCTGAGGCTGCAAATGAAAGCTGGTTTAATTGGAGGGGAAGCATTTCCAAGAAATGTGGGAAGGTCCTGAAACAAATCTTGTATTCTACAACAAATACCTTCCTTTATCACCCATAAGTGGGTAGTCTGATTGACAGAGCTAGCCTTCCTCCTAGGACAGGGTGGAGGAAAGGTGGTGGTGGCAGAGGGGCATATTTAAATACTGAAAATTGGAAAGGCACTCATCATAGTATAGAAGACAGTCAATGCTCCTACCTCTGCTTTTTCCCAGCCCCAGCATCTGCTTCCTCTGTACAGACTTTCTCAAAGCCTTTTTACCCTCATGGAACTCCTTAAACAATAAGTGAGAAGGTCATTGAAAAAACAATCAGTAAAAACAAAATGAAAACTCCAGCAAAACTCGAATTTCCACTGACTGACCTCCCAAACCTGTTGTATCAGAGGCACATTGGATATATGCAAATTAACCTTATGAACATCAGGTGTTTCAGCTCACTGGCAATTCTGAATACCCATGTCGCTTTAATGGACAATTTCAGGCCAATAAAGCCAAACCTTACTAGCTTTCGATAGGCATATTTCAGCCTTGTTATGACCTCCACAGCACAAGCAGAGTGTTTGACTAAGCATAAGAAACACAGGGCTGTTATACCCAGTTGATGTCCGTTATCATTAGGGTCACTGCAAAAATATCCTAAACAACAAACTAAAACAATAAGTGAGAAGGTCACTGAAAAACCAATCAGTAAAAACAAAATGAAAACTCCATCAAAAGTAGAACTTCCACTGAGTGACCTCCCAAACCTCTTGTATCAGAGGCATATGGGATATATGCAAATGACCCTTATGAACATCAGGTGTTTCAGCTAATTGGCGATTCTGAATGCCCATGACTTGTTTCGTTGTTTTAATGGACAATTTCAGGCCAATAAAGCCAAACCTCACTAGCTGCAGATATGCATATTTCAGCCTTGTTATGACCTCATCAGCAAAGCACCAATCCTAAGGTGAGAAAAGGGGGTTTTGTTCCCTGCTTGGGTGACACCTACAGGGAGTACTACTAGGTGGGGCACACAAAGGAAATGTTATCAGTGGTGCACCACAGTTACATAAATCTTCCCATGTGACTGCAATGCACCACTGATAATGTTCCCTTTGTGTGTCCCACCTAGCACTCCCTGCAGATGTCACCCAAGCAGGGAACAAAAGTCCATTCTCTCACCCTAGGATTGGTGAACTGATATCAGCCACTCACATATGTGGTTGCAGGCAGTAACCATGGAGCCTAAGCGAGCTGCCAATGGGGTTAGGGAATCAAGGGGTTGAGAGGAGGAGGTCTGCATGACCAAATGGCACAGAACTGGGGAACAAGTGGGATTTACAGTCGTAACCTGTGGGGGAATGTGGGACACCAATGAGCTCAGTGAATGAATGCATGATTCATAGGACTCTTGCCCTGTTGAGTCCAAACTGCCCTGAAAAGGGGAGGACTGGTGAGCTTACCCTGGGGGGCCATCAGTGGGACAAATCAGACAAATGGCGTAAGGCAAAACAGCTACTGGGTCAGTCAAGTGAACAATGGGAAAATTGTGCTAAATGTAACATATATCAAAGTGTCTGCAGCATTGGGAAAGATGTTATTAGCAGTAAATAACTTGGATCTCCAGGTAGCATCTAAAGAATTGACTGCCAGGTCTGGTGTAGGGTTTCTGTACAAGTGCTTTGACTTTTCATCTACTCTATTAAAATCTGGTCGGTTTTCTTGGGGTTGGTGACTAAGAATTCCACTTTAAATAATCATTGTCAAAGGCATCCTTGGACATTTAATGGCCTAGAGGGATTGTACAATGTTTGGGCTCTTCAATCTCTGCTAGCTTTAGTAATTTTAATATAATGAAATAATTGTTACACACACACACACACACACACACACACACACACACACACACACACACACACACACACACACACACACACACGGCATGCACACACACACACACGGCATGCACACACACAGTTCTCTCATTAAATTTAGGGTTTCCCCTTAAGGAAAGATTTTCAAATGAACAGTTCAAAGACAAATATCTCTTCATACATGTCATAACAAGGGGGACAGTAAAGTTAGCTGGAATACATCAAATCCTATTTTCCTCTTGACTGATATCACAGTCAGATGACTCTTCCTCTGATACCCTACATTTTCTTTCAGTGGGAGGCATGACATCTAGAGTGAAGGGTTTTGTTAGAGAGATGTGTTGATGCTTTAACCATATGTCAGGCAGTAAAGTACAGTAGTGCTCAGTGATATGCTTGTAGTTGAATATGGTAAGGGCTGAAGTGGTCACCTGAATGACAGAAATCCCAATCAGGGACAAATGCTCCACAGAGATAATTAGACATTTAGTACTCTAACTTTTTTATTCATACACTGGAAGCACAGGCTCTTGAATGAAAAGCACTGGTAAATCCAACAAATGACAGAACTCTTGTATAGTTTGTACATACACTGCCCATCTATAAGCAACTGAGAACCAAAATCAAAGTGTGACAGTTGAATTTCCTTTTTTTTTTTAACAAAAACATCTTTATTAAATTACCACTTATAACACAGACAATCATACTTCTATACAAATGAAAACAAACCATATCCACATAATTTTAGTTGCAAACATTATACATCACTTATAATCTACCCATTTATTGTCAGTCAAACATTACATAGCTCATTCAAATCCTGCCTTCTATTAAACCTCATTCCTTTCCTGTATGTAGTATTCCCACAATTCCCATTTTTTCTATGTAATTTGCTCTTACCTTTTTCTAAAGATCCCAATTCCCATTGTTTTATCTCTGTTACTATATTCACTACTTCTAATACAGTTGGTTTAGACTTTGATTTCCATTTTTCAGTAATTGCCTTTTTGGCAGCCACCATAACTAAACTCAGCAAGACCTTGCTATGTGTAGGTAATTCCAATTCTGTATCATGGCGCAGAAAAATAATTTCCCTAGACACACCAATTTGCTCACCCAGTATCTCTAACAGAGTAGTCTGCAGGGAATCTTTGAAGTCTGCCAACTCATTACACTCCCAGGAAAAATGTTCCCAATTATCTCTTTCTTCCCAATCACACCTCCAACATTTGCTATCTACCTGAGGAAAAATTCTCTGGAATCTACTTGGGGTATAAAATATGTATGCAAGCATTTCCAAGCAAAAATCTTAAATCTTCTAGACTGTTGCATATTTGGGGGACATACATATATATCCCATTGTTTCATAGTGAATCCCTTATCCAGTCTCTATTCCCAATTCTTTCTAACCTCCTCTGGTTAATTCTTATAGTTATCATGCAATATTTCATATTTCTACTAACTATTACTTTTTAACAGCAGCTTCTACTAAATTCTGCTAAAAACTCTACCAGTGCTAGTGCTTTGTTTAGGACCCCTTATTTCTTTCTCTTTGCCTATACTCTGATATCAGTCCTCGATAGGGAAGGAGGTCTCTAACCTGCACTCCAAATAAATTCTTGGCATCTTCCCATTTTATTGCCTTTCCCACTTCTAATTATTTGCTCCTAATACCTTGGTTCCTTTACCAGTTTTCTCAAATAAATTTCAGACCCCTCTTGCCTATTATCTGTATCCCTAATTGCAGTCATCCCTATCAGCAGAATCTCCTTTCTCCAGTCCCGTGTTAGCTTAATTGTTAGAATACTTTCTGCTTCTTTTTGAATATAATATTCTATATGACTACTGTTATTCTCCTTAAAGATGTGCATCCAAAATCCCAGTCTCTCCTTCTTTCATGAGCTTTCTCCATGTTTCATCATCACCCCTTTCCACTATGAATTATGGGTTTCTGCTTGTGCTGTGTATAGGAGCCTTAACTGTGTAGCTCTGAAATACCCCTTTAAATGTGGAAGAATCAGCTTATCCCACTTGACTCCTGTAGTCCTCCCCTCCCAGAGAAAATCCTTCAGCTATTTATTAACTGCTATCTACAACTTCTCCTTTGGTTGATAAAAAATATACCTGACCTCTGTATAAGACTAAAGGGACTAAAAACATTTTAACAGCTTGTATCTTACTATCCATATCCATAAAACAGAGGTTCCTATTTCTCAGTGTTTGTATTATGTTTTGTTTAGTCTCTTCCCACATATCTTTAGCTGCCACACCTGAATAATTTTTAATCCATAGTCCTAAGTACTTCACTTTATCATGTCCCCATAAACATGGATATTGCTGAACCAATGTGTGTGTGGGTACACAACTTACAGCTATTGCCTTTGTTTTAGCTTCACTAAGTTTGTATCCAGAAATGATTCAAAACTACCTCAAAATGTTTCACAACACCAAAATGTCATTTTCCTTTTTTCTTTATCAGGTATACTGTTTTCTAGTCACTTTTTGTTAGTCCCATTTGCTTTTCTCATTTTACCTATGTTACTATGGTACTGTTGCTTTATTACTCTATTTACTTATTTGCTTTTGTTATATTGTTATTCTTATGCTTGGAGCTTTTCTCCCCGGGCCTCTACTGAAAATGGACATGTATCCAGTTAGACTAGCCCGGTCAACAAATGTAAAATAAAATGTAAAATAAAAAGGTATACAATAATATAATCTGCAAACACAGCCAGCTTTTCCTGGCTATCATATTAATTATATCCTTGAATTATTGATTCCCTTATTTTCTTCGCCAATGATTCTACATACAATGCAAATAACAAAAGGGAAAGAGCACACCCCTGCCTGCTTCCTCTGCTCAAGCAGAAAGTATCAGAGAGGAACCCATCCTGTTTAATTTTTTGCCTCAGATCCCTCATATATATCCTCCTTATTTACCTTATAATTTTATAACGGAATGCAAATGCTTCCATTGCCCTGCTCAAAGTCCAAGCTTACTCTATCAAATGCTTTTTCTGCATCAAAACCCACCAACAGCGGGAATTCCAAGATAGCTGCACACTGAGCAACAACTTAATCCTAGACTTCCCAGTGTGAAAACAGAAACTTAGCAGAGAAGGCTAGTAAACCTCTACTTCTGGGTAAATTTCAGTAACTGGCTAGTAACTGCACTGCCTGGATGCCAGGAAAAAAGAAATACAAAGGACCTGAAGGAAAATCAGCTACAAAAGGTGAGGAAAGAACACTGACTGGGAAAAGTATTGCAGCTGTTCAGCAAAAAGCAGTGCAAGCTCCAGTCATGACTTCCAGTAACCTTGATTAACAAAAAAAGTAATCCAACCAAGAATCCAAAAGAGGGAGACAGAAGTGAAACCAAGATTCTTTCATTTCACAACAATGAGTGCTTTCATCCAAATTACATGGAATTCATAAGTAATTGAGCCTCATCTACCATATTTAATTTTTCCATAAACATTTCCATTTGTAAATTTTCTTGATTTCCATATTTCTCTACTTTATACAGATTTTCATAGAATTCATGAAATATTTCTAATACTTCTACAGGATCTGTTATCTTCCTTGTTATAGGCTCCCTAAGCTTGGCAACAGCCCTTTCTATGTTTTGTTGCCGGAGTCATTGTGCTAAAAGTTTTTATGCTCTAGATTTATCAAAAACAGCTACTTAACAGCAGTCTTTCTAAACCCATGCATATTATCAAGGTAATCCTTTGTTTTCTGTTTAGCGTTCTAAAGTTACACCACTTCTTGTTTTGTGAGATTACCCCTATTCTGCAATACTTTAACATTTGTCTGTCCCTCAAAATAATTCTTGTTATTAACCATATCTCCCTTTCTTCTACTTTCACCCTATTTTTAAACTCCACTTTCGTTTTATTCCACTCCCTAACTATATTTTCAAAAGAAATTTCTATCTTTTCTAATACCTCTGAATAATTTCCACTACCCATTTCTTAAATTCCTCTGTTTTCAACAGATAGGTGGGAAAGCACCAGTGTCTCATTTTTACTTTATTACCCTGTGTTTTTACTTTAGTTATTACTGGTGCATGATGTGAAATATTTATTGGGTGCATATCAAGACTTTCAATTAAATGCACATGTTCCTATGAAATTTAAATTTTGTCTAGCCTAGCTCAGTTTTTGTGTCTTGGGGAATAATATGTAAATTCACTCAGAACTCCTATAATGAATTCATACCTTCCATGTCAAATATTTTCACAATTCTTTTCAGAAATCTACCCTCCTTTGTTATATTTTCCCCTCTGGGACCCCCAGACACATATTCATTGCTGCAAACCAAATTTCAGTTCCCACCTACAAATATTCCTCCTTGCTGAAAGCTAATTATTTCTCCAAGATTATTCTTAAACTCCATTATAGCAGTTTTAGGTGGAATATAAATACAAGCCAGTTTAATCCTCCTCCCTTGCCAGTAGCCCCTTAGTACTACAAATCTACCATTATTATCTTTGTTATCCTGTTCTATCACTATTGGAGCTCTTCTTGCAATTAATATAAATACTCCTCTTTCACTTTGTCATAGGCATTCTGCTGAATAACCATCCTGAAAAGGTTCATCAGGTTCACATGTTCAGTTCTTTCCATGTGTGTCTCCTGCAGCATAGCTATCTGTACTCTACATTTTTAATATAATTCACTACTCTTTCTTTTTAATCTGTGAAACCATTAATATTTAAAGACATTACAGAAATCTTCATTGTCTTAAAAAGATATTATTCCTACTCTGCATGTGTAACAGCTTTTTAATTAACTCATTAACCCCAAGTACCTTCTCATGGAACCTCTGAGCTTACAGCCGAGTGTGCCATGAGAAGATACGAATTGCAAACTGATGCCACCGAGTGCTTTCTACAAGTGCGATAAACTGTAGAGAATTGCAGTTGAGTTTAATGTAAAACACGATGAAATCGTAACTGAGCTTGTAATTTACCTTATGTAGTAACGATTCGGCATGTTTTTACATTAAGGTCACATTCAACTTTTATTCGAAAATCAACTAAAAAGTTTCTGATAAAGCAAGTGGTGGCAGCCAATCGGATTCTTGCAATCCAAGCCATTACTTGTGTAACAGCTCCACCCCCAACCTAATTTTATAATGTTTTCCCCCAATAAATAGAGGGTCCAGCAGCAGGTATTTCCTTTCTTCTTGGTAATATTTGGAGATTTTACCTGCTACTGGATCCCTCTATTTTATTTGGTCACTCACGGATCGAGAGAGGACATTATAGAGGCAGTTGCTACAAGGACTTCGCAGTGTAAATCATCTTGACCCAAGAACTGCTTATTTCTTTTCCTCAGATAAACTCTTATTTTTTTTCCTTCCCAGGGCTGCATTAGCTAGCATTCTAAATAGTTAGGTTAACTGGTGTGGCAGGTTGTACATCTGAACTGCTGTTACTACCACAGCTAGTATTCAGTAATGCCAGCAGTCAGAACAGCACTAGTTCTAGGAGTACGTAATTACATGGTCATCAAACAGTTGGAAAGGAAGCAAGCAAGCTGCTCTAGCAAGTTGGTGGGGACTCAGCCTTCACCTTCAGTAACAGTAAATCTCCAGTAAGCAAAGGAAATAGCTGACAGTACAGTGTAAACTTGTGCGAGACATTTGTGTTTGTTGGAAAGCAGTCAGTGCTGCTACCGGGATTGGGGGGTGTAGCAGGACCATGTGGTGCACTGATTGTTGTTTATCAGTTGTTCGTCCCCAATGCAGTACAAAAAAACAAAGATGAAAGAAAAAAAACACAGACAATGTAGATGCTTGTCAGCTTTTTGAAATTGTTTCTCTCATAGGCTTGAACTTTCTTGATTATTTTTTTCTGGCCACTTCTGAAGTACATCTGGTGGGATATTGCACAGAAATGGTGGTATGGATACAACTGTTGGTAATGTGAAATCTTGCAGCTAAAACGTTTTGTATCGTTGCCATCCAAACTGCATTTGACACCTGCAACAATCTACAATCACTCCACTGTGCTTTTCTGCCTAGATTCCTGTGTGAAAGACAACACATTTGAGAAAGAAACATGGCTGTGCTTGGCGTTTTGAGCTGCTGCAGCATTTTCAACTTTTTAACTGTCACAGTGTTTGCGATAGTTTCTTCTTCTTCGGCATTTCCCAGTTAGGGGTCGCCACAGCGGAACAATGGTACGCAGAATGATTAGCCATGATTGCCTATTGTCTAATCTTGACCTGTCACTTTTTATAAGAAGTTATGTCTACATATTTTGTGGTATTTATCCATTCAAGTTTTCTGTTTGCCCGAGTAGATAGAGGGTGCCAATGTAGACTACAATAGGTCCTGCAGAACAGGAGGAGCCAGCCTCTTTTGAGTATTTGCCTGCATGTTTGCACTGCTGTTGTTCAATATGGACTTGTTTGTGTTGAGTCGGCTATCAGGGTGGACATCTCGGGACTTCTACATTTGATATTCTTGTTTCAACTGCTTAAGACTCTCATTTGTTTTTGGAGGGCTTCTGTAATGTGGAGAGTCAGCCAGACACAAGATTTGAAGGCTGGCTTAGACTTTATAAAGAGTTTATTTTGTCAGTTTGCAAAAAAAATTGAACTTAATTTGGACTATAATGATTCAATTGACTTCCTTATGTACTTTTATTATTCTCAGAAAGCAGGTAACCTTGAATAACAACTCTTTCTTCAGCATAATTTTACAGTTAGACAATTGGAATAAATCACTTTAATGGTACTGAATAGCACAAATACATGTCTAAGTTTACATAATTTGGTATTTGAACTCATTTAAATATATAAATATACTTTAGTCATGGCCTAGACTCCCTGCTGTGTTTCTCACATTCCTGGGGTAATATGAGCTACAACAGACCTCAACAGGAACCAGATTCCACATGAGCATGGTTTCTTGGTCCTGGTACACAGCATATTTCACAGAATGCATCTTCCCAAGTTTACACTGTCTTGTGCCATGTCTTTGGATGTTCTTGTAGTATAAACTCAGTCTCTACTCAAATTTTAAACACATGAAGTTTGGGGTTTCATATTTTTTGCTTTCAGTGTATGGTCCTGAACATCCATTATTTACAATAGTAGCATGTGCATGAAACTGTATACAGCCAATATAATTTGATCCCAGTACACTCTTGTCTGACTTTCTCAGTCTCACTAATCTTGTGTACTAAGTGATTTTGACCAGGCCATTGGAAATCACCAAACCTCTTGGAATACTTCTGAAAGAAAGCAATTCTGCCTTTTGGTTCTCATGCGGTACAAGAGGCAGAGTGCCCAAATGAATAAGTGAATAGATGTCCAGATACATAGACAAAGAAATAGTTGATTTTATACAACGCAGCTAGCTGCACACATGGAAAAGGTACCTATGGGTATATTTGTGAAAATATAATAGGCATTAAGGAGAGGTAGGAGCAATACAATTTTGTCAGTCTTGTTTTATTTATTTATTTTTTTTTAATTCCTCTGCCTGCAGACATGCAGTTTAAGAACTTCTGTGGCAATACTGAAAAAAAGAAGAAACAGACGCACAGCACTGAACTAAAACAAAGTTTAATACAACTGTCATATACCAAAGCTTTCGACGAAGCCCTTCATCATTTGTCTGAAAGTTTGGTATATGACAGTTGTATTAAACTTCGTTTTAGTTCAGTGGTGTAAAGCTGTTTCTTCCTTTTTGACGTATGCTGGTTTACAAGCATCACTTTCACAGTGGTGTTTGTTTTCTTCTGACTGCAATACTGAAAAACACTTCCGATTATCTTTTGGCTTGGGTAGCTATTTTAGCCTCACACTTGGCTTTGTGGCAAATGTTTCTTTTTTGTGCTTGTGTATACATGGACATACTACTGAAGGGGCCATTGGGAAGGAAATGTGCAATTTTGGTTCTTCTGCATGCCTGTAAGGGCTTCTGAAGGGTTTATCAATGGTAATGTTGCATTCTAGTGCTTGTGCATAGTAGGACAGACTGCTGAAAGGCTCACTGGAGAAATGTTTCATTTTGGTACTTGTGCATACTTGGACTCCTGAAGGGGTACTTGGTGAGAATGGTTAATGTCAGTGAAGTGCTTGTGCATGCATACAGTGTCTGTTGACTCTGTTGATTTTGTTGATCTCCCATATGTGTTCTGTGTTGTACTTAGTAATTTTGAATTTCATAACTGGATTTTTTCCCTATATATATATATATATATATATATATATATATATTTACAATACAATTTGAGCTTCCCCACATCTAGTGGAAAGGTATACTGGACTGCAAGAAAAGGTATGAATTGGAGCAGACTCCTGCAGTTGTGGGAAGGGAAGTGTTCCACTTACCCGGAGCCTGACATTCTTGTGCTGCACATTGGAGGGAATGATGTCATCACTCACCCACTCAGAAGGCTACGGTTTCAAATCACAACAATTTTTGAACACCTGCAGTTGTGGTGGCCATGTTGTCATTTTGTGTGGTCTGACATAATTCCTCACCAGATATGGAAAACGGCAAATAGTCAACAGGCAGGCAACAGAACGTTTACAGAACGGGTTCATGCATGGCTTGATGCACAGGGTCAGTGGATCAACAATCTGCCATGACAGCATCACCGTAGAAGATGTTCACTTTTTAGAAGCGATGGCATTCATCTAACAGAGGCTGGCATTGAGTTGATCTTGACTGACCTTCACAATGGTGTGATGACAGTTATACACAATATATTGGTAACATGCAGCTAGTGAGAATGAATGGAAAACAGCCATGACCAAATAGGACCAGTATGGTACAAAAGTCTATTGTTATATTTTATGAACACCATTGTCCACTACTGATGACACAGGAAAAGAACTGCTAGGGAACTTGTACACATGTTGAGTTCATTTCAGATTGCAAAAGAACTATCTGTATGCTGTGCGCGGGTACAGATAACCATTTGCTTATGAAATGTGTTATGTAAATTATGATATTTTTCTTAGTTTAGCAAATAACTGTGGTAGGAAGATAGTGAATATGCTGAGTAAGAACAGTTTGAGGAGAGTGCCACATAAAATGTGTCAATAACCATCTTGCACACATTATGTTTAGGACTTTGGTTATGAGAATTATGACATTGTTCCATATTTAGTGAATAACTTTGTTGGGGAACATGTCAGCATGCTAAGTAGTAGCTCATTTTGAAGACACTATTAGTACTTGCAAGACATAAAAAGAACTATCTGTATGCCATGCACATGTCCAGATATCAGTTTGTTTGGGAACATGGTTATGAGAATTATGAATTTTTCATATTTTGCTAAATAACTTTATCAGGGTAAGTAATACCTAATTTTGAAGGCAGTATTAGTAGCTACAGGATGGAAAAAAAAACTGTATCTGTATGCTGGACAAATGTACAGATATGTTTTGTTTAGGACTTTGGCTACAGAAGTTATGATTTTTTTTCGTATTTTGGTAAATAACTTTGTTGGGGAGCATGCAATTGTGCCAAGTGATACCTCATCTTGAAGACAGTTTTAGTCCTTGAAACATGTCAAAAGAACTGTCTGTATGCTGTACACATGTACAGACATCACAGTTTGTTTAGGACTTAGGTTATGAAAATTATTAATTTTTTCATACTTTGGTAAATAACTTTGCTAGGGAGTAATTGTGCTAAGTAATATCTCATTTTGAAGGCAGTGTTTGTCCTCACAACATGATACAAGAACTGTGTCTGTATGCTGTGCATCTGTACATATATCACAGTTTAAGACTAAGGTTATGAAAATTATTATTTGTTTCATATTTTGGTAAATAACTTTGCAAGGGAGCATGTCAATGTGCTAAGTAATACCTCGTTTTACTGACAGTAGTAATAGTTACAACATGGTAAAATAACTGTGTCTGTATGCTGTACACATGTACAAATATCAGAGTTTAAGACTAAGGTTATGAAAATTATGATTTTTTTCATATTTTGGTAAATAACTTTGCAAGGGAGTATCACTGTGCTAAGTAATACCTAATTTTGAAGACAGTATTAATAGTTACAACATGGTAAAAGAAATGTGTACTGTATGCTGTACACATACAAATATCAGAGTTTGTTTAGGACTTAGTTTATGGAAATTATAATTTATTTCATATTTTGATAAATAACTTTGCAAGGGAGAATGTCAATGTCCCAAGTAATACCTCATTTTGAGGACAGTATTAATAGTTACAACATGTTAAATGAAATGTGTCTGTATGCAGTACACATGTACTGATATCACAGTTTGTTTATTCTTGTAGGATTATGAAAATTATACATTTGCAATATTTCTCATTATTATGCCCACATCATTGCAAGGGAGCACGGTGACGACACAAATGATGCATCATTTTGAAGCTGACAATGAGCCACACAACTTGTATACTGATATGTAGTCTCTGCCTGTTACAGGTGATGAAATATTATGCTTTATTTATCAATTATGCAGAAATATAATACGTGCCATATTTCTGTGAATATTTCCATAATGAAGCATCACACAGTAATGGTTAAGGTATCATTTTAAATCTGACAGTCATACAAACAAATCAATTAAAGATTGTACGAGTCTACATGGTACATTCACCAAGAAATTGTGATTTATTTTACCAAAAGGGTAAAATTATGCACAATATCATCATTTCTTGGCAAATATTTAATAATTTAGATATGCACTATCAATATTTACACTGTTGGAAAGGTCAGTGTCTGCTGAACAACTTTCGCATTTACATTTTTAGTCTAGCTGTTATGGTTAGAGAGTTATGATCATTTGTTTGATGTATGGTATTAGAAATGGATTACCTGAAAATGAGCTCAGGCTGCACTGTTGTTCCTATGGTAGAAGTCAGCAGGCAGCATTTTCTGAGCTGCTCTGGAGTAAATAAGTTATGTGTCTATTTCCAGCTGTTGTGTTACCTGCATGCACTGTTTGGCAGGTTGATCTTTTATACAATATACATTTGAGCCTATGTCACATCTTACAAAACTTTTTGTTTTATTGAAAGACCTCAAAAAAAACACCCCCAATATCCCCCTTAAACCTATTAACTTAATACTAGCACACAAAACTATGGACATCTTTAAATATTGAAGTTTTACCCTCCTAATAGGAAAAAGTGTCCCAAACTGACAGTCACACTCACAGGCGTGGGTTGACCTAAAAGAAAGGTTATCTATGCTAAGACCCATGGTACAGCCTGTGCTTCTACTAAATGCTGTCTGATTTTTACAGCTCATCCAGATGGGAAAACACTTGAATACTTTCAGAAATCATTATATCCTAGTCATTTCTCTTTATCAGATTGTCTCCATGGAGACACGGGGACCAAATACAGAGTTGCTACATTTATTTGCTAGAAAAAAAGCTTTATAATATTCAATGTTCTTTTTCATTTACTTGCTTTCTCTTAAAACTTGTTAGCAGATCAAGCTAAGGGCCTTAATCCAGTCATTCCCCTATACAAGAATACTTCTGAAACACTACTACACCACCACAATTCCACAACATGTAATTCCACTTCACGACAACTCCAGAACCAGTTCCACTGCTGACTTTTGTAAAACCAAAATTGATTTATTTCACATGAACAAATGATATAGTAAGCGCTTTCACTCACTAGAAATTGTGAGCTTCTTCAGAACAACGAATCATTCCAAAAGACTGTTTAAATACATGAAATGGTGCCAAACAGATTTGAATTTAACATTCCCCCTGGATTAAATGATTTTATATCTATTAAACCCCTACTGGATAGAAGATAATCAACTATTCATTTTGGCATCTGTACCATACACATTTTTGTATTAGTATTTATTAGTATTTTATGGGAACTTTATAAAAATGTTTCATATTCACTTAAATGGTGGTATGTTTCATTAAGAGTTTTTAAATTCAAATCTGTTTGGCGCCATTTCATGTATTTAAACAGTCTTTTGGAATGATTCGTTGTTCTGAAGAAGCTCACAATTTCTAGTGAGTGAAAGTGCTTTACATATCATTTGTTCATGTGAAATAAATCAATTTTGGTTTTACAAAAGTCACCAGTGGAACTGGTTCTGGAGTTGTCGTGAAGTGGAATTACATGTTGTGGAATTGTGGTGGTGTAGTAGTGTTTCAGAAGTGTTGTTACGAAGTATAAAGTTGAACTGAAACAGATTTGTCGCTTCAGTTGTTGACCCTATACAAGAATGAGAAAAGGTACCTCAATTTTTCTTTTGTCACAGTCTTTTGACCGGATTGACCTGATTTTTACTCCCTTTTTTACACTACATTGCCTACATTTCTTAAACCTTAACAAGGAGAAAAAGAGAAGGACAGAAGGAAGGAAGGAAGGAAAAAAGTAGGAGCTTCTGTTTACATTAGTATCCCCACTACACTTAAAAATAACTGAGAAAACTTTATAGCATGCAAATAAAATCATGTGCTATAAAAATATTACTATTAAGAAAAAAATTTGTTTTATTTACAGATAAGTTTCTTCCTCCTAAATATTTTTTCCAAACATTACTGAGATGTAGTAGGGCATACGCTTTTGAGTCCCCTACAAGTTTAACAAAGTTAAAAAAGTCCAAAATTTCCAGATTTTCTTGCTCTGTCATGTTTCATAAATATAACTATTGCTTTGTAATCCCACATTTGTCAATTTCCAAGTTACTGGTTTTTATTCCTGTTCATCTATATCTCCTAAATCTTGTCTCTGTTTCATTTCCAACATACTCTCAATTCTTCTATTCAACTCTTTTGCTTTTTTCCTTCTCTCAAGCAGATTCCATTTTAAACATTTGAAAAGGTTTCCCTGGCACAGTCTTTCTGTGGTCTTTATTACCAGACCAACAACAAGAAGAATCTTCTTCAATTTCACAGCTCACTTTTTGTTGGACAAACTTTTGTATTTCCTCCTTAGCATGTACTGCATCAAAAATTATTTTATCCCTTCAGGAAAGAACATTTTGAAGATAGCTGGTTACAGCAGCTTCAATCTCATGCCTGCTTCTCAATATTCCCAGAATAATTGAATAAATGTACTCCTCTTCTGCCTGGTGTACAGTGAGTAATCATTCTCCATAGACACTCTGCTGTCTCCCACTTTTAGTACTTTTCCTTCTGCCACAATTGTGTCAGAATCAACTCCTTCTGCTGGTAGGATTGCATCTTTACTATTAAAGGTCTAGGTTGCTTTCTCATAGCCAGACTTGGAGCATACAGATGATGTGTACTTTCAATTAATTCCTGCTGTGGAATACCAGTCCAGTTGCTTATTTGTGCTTTCATAAAATTAATATAGTCTCTTCTTTCCAGCTTCTCTGGTACAGCAGAAAATCTCAGTTTTTCCCTGCATGCTCTGTCCTCTAATTCTATTATTGTTTGAAACATCTGTTCTTGAAGAGTCTCATATATTCAGCCAGCCTTTTCTTCATTTCGACCTCTGAGTTTTGCAGTTTTATTACCTCATGTGAATAACTGTTTAAAGTTTCTTCCATGTTTTCCTGCCATTATTTGAATTGATATACTCCATCACTGTTTCACTTATTTTAATCAGGTCTGTGTGCAGTTGTCTTACATTTTCCTCTAGGTTACCGGAAGTCATGTCTGGAGCTTGGACTGCTTTTTTGCTGAACAGATGCATTAATCTTCACAGTCAGTGTTTTTCCTCTCCTTTTGTAGCTAACTTTCTTTCAGGTCCTCTGTATTTCTTTTTTACTGACAGCCAAGCAGTACACTTTCTAGCCAGTTACTGAAATTTACCAAGAAACGTAAGTCCACTGGCTTTCTCTGCTGAGTTTGTTTTCACACTGCTAGAAGTAGAATTCAACTGTTACTCAATATGCAGCCATCTTGGAAGTGTCCAATACAGCTGAATTTTTACAGACAATTGAGGAAAAAAATCAAAACTACTACATCACTGTTGGCCTCCATGGGGGGCATTGAGAGATCAGGAAATGAAAGAACTAAGTAACAGTTATGGGCAAACAAATATGTGCCTTGTTGGGGCTTGCACTGTCTGAACAGGGCATGGCTATTGTGGTCATTAAGGTTTCACACACCCTGACTGCATATTCTGTGGCATCTAGCTTTTCAGGTTACTCATCTTTTGGTGGTATTTGGGTTTCTGCATTTCAGAGATGCTGGAATAAGTAGAAATGACAGAAATGCTCCATCTCAAGGCTACAGTTCTGGAGTGCACTATAAAGGCCTGCTCAGTTTTGGCTTTGGAGAGTAAAGGTTGTGCAATATTCCATTAAAATATGGGGTGATAATCACCCCATTTAGCAAAAACAATATAAGCTGATAATCCTTTGGTGGAATCTTTCCATTTCAAAACACAGCTAAGAATCAACAAGTAAAAAAATCTCAATAAGGAAGGGACTTGTTACTCTAGAGGCTACCTGGATAAAGCAAACTTGACTGCCTAATAGGGTTGCCACCCCTCCGTTTTTTTTTTCCAGACTATCCGGAAATCGAACTGATTCTCCAGTAGTCCGGAAAACACTGTACAAACCCCAGTATTCTGTTTCAAAAAAGGAAATGGACTATCAGAGTTTGTAAATCGGCTGATTTACTATGCTTTTTTACAGAAAAGCATAGTAAATCAGCCGAAAGCAGGCATTAGGAATGGAAAAAGAGGGCATTCCCTGACGAATTATACTGTGGCAGTGATTTTGCGATAAACATGTTTTTCTTTTTTTTTTATTCATTCATAACCAGAGACCTCATTCATGTTTGTTAAAAAAAAAAGCAGGTTATGTTCTTACCCTGCAAGTAAACAAAATTATCTATTGCATCCATAGGTGGGTGAGGTAGGTACCTTAGGTTCATGAGCAAAGGTAGTGGGGTCAGGACATCATCAGCAGGTGGATATGATGGGACAAGACTGCAGGTTTCAATCCAGACTGTGGTGATTAGGAGGCAGCAGAGTCACAGAATAAAGTTCTTTGTTTACCAGTCTAGGTTCCCATCCTTGCCTTTGTTTATGACCTTTGGGTAGTTATGAAGAGAATGAGATCAAAGACACAAAGAAGCAGCAGAAATGGGGCTCCTTCAAAGGGACACTGGGTTCACTCTTCATGCCAGCAAGAGGTGTTTGGCAGGGCTCCTCACTTTGGAGATGTACCAACCCCAACTTATTGAAAACCTTTAGGCATATACAGGACAAGCTGGAAGTATACCTCTCACTTTGCCTGAAAATGTCTGGGAGTTCCACAAGATAAGCTAGTCAATGTCACTGGGAATAGCACATCTGGGGAATCACAAAGTATGAGCCGGAAAATGCCACTAGGACTAGGCAAGTCTTCGTACCCCACAGGATAAGCTGGAGAGTGTCACTAGGAATAGGCAAGTCTGGGGATCCCACAGGATAAGCTGGAGAGAGCCGCTTGGAATAGGCAAGTCTGGGGAGCCAATAGGATGACCTGGAGAACACTGTTGAGAACAAGGAAGTCTTGGGATTTCACAGGCTGTACTGGAGAATGCTTCTGGGGAAAGGGAAGTCTGGGGATCCCACATGACAATCTGGAGAATGGTTCAGGAAATATGAAAGTCTTGGGATCACACAGGATGAGCAGGAGAATGCTGCTGAAAACAGGAAGTCTGGGGATCCCACAGGCTGAGCTGGCGAATTATGCTGCTGGGGACAGGGAAGTCTGGGTATCTTACAGGTGGAGCTTGAGAATGTTGCTGCTGGGAACAGGGAAGTCTGGGGATCCTAGAGGCTGAGCTGGAAAATGCAGCTGCTGGGGACAGGGAAGTCTGTGATCCCACAGGCTGAGCTGGGGAATGTTGGTGCTGGAGACAGGGAAGTCTGGGGATCCTACAGGCTAAGCTGGAGAATGTTGCTGCTGGGAACAGGGAAGTCTGGGGATCCTACAGGCTAAGCTAGAGAATGCTGCTGCTGGGGACAGGGAAGTCTGGGGATCCCTACAGGCTAAACTGGAGAATGCTGCTGCTGGGGACAGGGAAATCTGGGGATCCTACAGATTAAGCTGGAGAATATTGATGGATGCAGAGAAGTCTAGGATCCTACAGGCTGAACTGGAGAATGTTGCTGGGGACACGGCAGGCTCAGCTGGAGAATACTGCTGCTGCTGCTGGGGACAGAGAAGTCTGCTCTAAAACCTCAGACATCAGCAGAGCAAGCAGTTTAGAAAATGAATTAATTTTTTTAAGTGGCTTAAAGCAGCCTTGTAAACGGAACATCTGTTTTATTTGTAAAGGATGACATTAATCAGTATTAATCAACACTCTGCTTACATTCTATACAAATACTAAGGGTAATGGTAAAGTATGTGGTATAACACTTTATCCATGGAGCAAACTGGAAAGAGAATCACATCAGACTGGATATGCATGGGCGTTTGGGATCTTAAGTGACTTCAAGAAGATACAAAAAAATGTATGGTATGTAGAAGATGGCACACAAGTAGCTGTTCTCTAACAGAGCGTACACACTGACCTCTCACCTTCTTGAAATAAAATGCTCAGTCCAGCCAGCTGGCATTAATTTTCAGTCTAGAAAACCCAATAAAAAAATCACAGATTAACCAGCAGTATGGAGCTACAGGATTTATTAACACAAGAAAGTAAGTTTACTGTATCTCAACCAAAATTTCACATGTATTACAAGTCAGACTAAGGTAAACAGATTATTCTGTTTACATGATGAGCAGCGAATGCTGAGCAGTTATGCTGCTCTTTTGTCACTCTCAGATTAACTTACCAGCTGTTTGTTGAAATTCTGAACACACTGTTCAAACTGTTCATCTTTTGTTTCATCTGCTTTACCAAGCTTCTGGAGAACCTAAAATCAAGATGGAAACAATATATTATTGATCTTGTAAAAGCCCAGCAATGACATGACTGCCTTTGAATTTGCTAAGACTTTTTTTCAGAATGAACAGCAAATGATGAACATAACTGGAATGAACAGGTTGGGTGGGGAATGTCCAAATGCAGGCTAATCACAAACCAGATTTAGTGTCATATTATAAAGAAATATAGGGAGGTATGAAGACTGAAGCCCTCCCCCACAATGACCTTTATTATGCCCTATAAACTTATGGTCTGGTACATGTTTTATCTAAGCACAAGTCAACAAGGAATTGGAGTTAGCAACTTCACTTCTACACACAACCGGTTCAGTCAGACGATGTCAAACAGCAGTTGTTCCACTCTGACAGCATCACTGGAGCACTACAAGTCTCTAAAATGACAGCAAGAAAGAACAACTTCTTTGACTTACTCTACAGTTTCAGCCTCTACATTCCTCATTGTCTTAAGTAAATTACGATGAAAACTTCAATCGGCTTATGCAACTTTCTGATACGATTCCTTTGCTACACAACACAAGTTCAATAATCTAAACAGTTTATGTCACTGTTGTTCTTTAGCAATACATCTACAAATAGACATGAAAACTATCAACTGAACAGCAGGTTATATTCAAGCTACAAAGCTCAGTCATTAAAAGACTTCACATAACCATATATTTATTATTTACATAAACACTCCCAAGCTGATTTTAAAAGCAACTACATTTTCAATGTCCATTATGACTACTCCCTTAGAAGAAGGAAAAAAAAAAAAAAAAAAAAAACAGAATCTCTGTTGTAGTTTTAAGACGTTCCATTTTAAATCCATATGGCTAGCTCTAGTCTAGGAACTTCTTTCAGAGTGTTCTAGCTGGCCATACTTTTACATACTCCCCTTTATGTGATGTGTACACTGGTATCACCTCACCTTCATACCTAGCATTCAGTAATTTCACTGTCTCAGTCTATACTTAGTAACAGATTTGAAACATCAGTCCATCTTTATCTGTACTCCCTTCACCTTCTAAAATAGTGGATCCAGAACGGACTAAAAAATTCTGCCTACCTTCTAACCAAACTCCCAAAATAGTGGCAGAATCTCTTGCACATTCATCAAGCTCACATATGTTACTACATAAATAAAAGATTAGTATTTACTTTGAATATATACTTAATGGTCCATCAGCAAACAGGATACAAATTAATACTTTTGCTTATTTCTCGGTAAATTAAAGTAGCTGCTAATGTACAATACAGATTTATTTATAGCTGACTGTATAACATTTTTTTGCCTTCATTAACTATAAAGAATAGTTGTGTAAGAACTTACCATAACCTTACATGTCCTTCTCTTCCATATTGCAGTATTCATAACAGTAGGGAGGCTGCTGCCTGCAGCACCAGAAATCATGCCAGTATACCAAAGTCTTTGGAGGTGGGGGTACGTGCGACGTCTGGTGTTAGAGCCATAAAGTGACGTAGGCTATAAAAGTCGTCTGCACATACCCCCTTCAGAATGGACTGCAGCACAGAGTAGTACCCTTGTCAAGTAAGAAGAGGAGAGAGAAAAAAAGGCCTTTCAGACTCACATGTAGGACCAGACCAGGGTGTGCTTAAAAGGCCTCATTCTGTTGCTGAGGTTACCTGGATGGGGGACAATGTCCACCCCAGGAAATAACAGGTTAAAAGGTAAGGAGAGAAAACAAGAGGGGGAGCAGGGAGGGACTGAATACTCCAACATGGAAGAGAAGGACGTCTAAGGTTATGGTAAGTTCTTACACAACTACTCTATGTCCTCCTATTCATAACAGTAGGGAGAGTACCAGAGCTGCTAGTTATGAGCCTGGGTGGAGGTATGTGGTCCCTGGTCAGTGAGACCTTGTAAGATAGATCTGGGAAACCCAGCTCTATCTCTGGAGACTAAATCTAATTTATAATGCTTGGTAAAAGTATGAATTGATGCCCAAGTAGCTGCTTCTAGGATAGCGGCATAGTCTACCCCATTGCAAAAGGCAGCTGAGGAAGCAGCTGCTCTGGGGGAATGGGCTTCAACATTCACAGACAAAACTTTGCCATGAAGGGAATAACATGTACAGATGGTCTTGGAGATCCAAGAAGATATAGTCTGTTTAGAGACTGTCTTTCCTAAAGCCCTTGGGTGGAAGGAGATGAAGAGCTGGTCAGATTTCCTGATAGGTTTGGATTTGTGTAAATAATACCCAAGTTGTCTGTGGACGTTTAAGAAATGTCGAGTCCTTTCTGAGGAATTCTAGGGTTGAGGGTAGAAAACAGGGAGGTTAACGGTCTGATTTAGTAAGCGGTCATTAACCACCTTAAGAATAAAGGAAGGATTAGTCCTAAGAGAGACTCTGTCCTTATGGAAGATAAAGTAAGGAGGAATGGCCATCTGGGCTTGTATTTCTGATACCCTCCAGGTGGATGTGAGAGCCACCAGCAGAACTGTTTTCAAGGTGCACAGTTTGAGGGATGCTGAGTGTGCTGGTACAAAATTTAAGTCCCAAGGTGGAGGTATAGGTTTGCGAGGGGGTCCGATGTGGAGGACCCCTTTCAAAAATAGCTTAACTTCTGATCTGGATGGCAAAGGAGAAGTCCAGGGCAGACAAGCTGAAATGGCAGACAAGTGGACCTTAACGGAGGAGTACGTTAGCCCTAAATGAAATGGCTCACACAAGTAAGAAAGGACCATAGATAAAGGAATGAGAAAATGGTCCTGTTTTTCTTTTGACACTATCTGGAGAATCTTTTCCATTTTGATACATAGTTTCTCCCAGTGCTATGCTTTCTGGCCTCCTGCAGAACAATGAGCATGTCCTCTGAGTATGGGTGTCTAAAGGGGATTACAACCCTATTACCCATAAAGTCAGTCTGAGGTTGGTCACCTGAGGATGTACTAGGGATCCCCTGTCCTGTCTGAGAAGGTCTAATCGGTGGAGCAACCTGTGATGATTGCCCTTGGCTAAAAGGTGGAGAAGGGGAAACCAATACTGTCTTTTCCAAAAGGGGGTCACCAGCAGGATTTTTGGTTCATCCCTCTGAATCTTCAGGATGACTTTCTGAATTAGTGTGAAGGGGGGAGAGCATAGAGATACATCCCCGCCCAAGAAAAAGAGAAAGTGTCCACCTTCCAAGCTTGAAGATGTGGATTATTTGTGCAAAATACAGGCATCTGTCTGTTCTGGGAGGAGGCAAACCGAGCTGCTTGTGAAATACCCCACCTGTGAATAAGATCCAGGAACACCTCTCTGTGAAGCATCCATTCATGAGAGGGTGCAGAAGTTCTGCTGAGAGTGTCTGCCATAACATTCACTACTGAAGGGATGTACACTGCTTGCAGGTGGATATGAAGCATTGCTGTTAAGGTCCAAATTTGAATGGCCAGACTGCAGACAGGATAAGATCTCATCCCCCCCTGCTTGTTTATGTACACAGGACAGTCATATTGTCTGAGATTACTTTCAATGTGCCTGGGACCCGGGCTTCTTGGAAGGTTTGCAGGGCTACAGAAAGTGCCCTCATTTCTTTGATATTGATTTGGTCCCTTTGTCTGAGAGTAGACCATTTTCCCTGTACAGTGTTTTGTTTTTGGTTGCACATAAGCACTGCTCTCCACCCTATATCTCAGGCGTCAGTAAAGATCTGCTGTAATGGGGGAGGTACCTGTAGGGGGATGCCCTGGTTATGATTGATGGCAGAAATCCACTATTGTAGTTCTTTCTTCAGACATGGTAGGAGAGGGCAAGGGGTATCCAGAGGGTGAGAGTGTTGGCTCCACTGAGTTTTCAGAACCCGCTGGGTCTTTCTCATATGTAGTCTTGCCAGAGGGAGCATGGGTATCAGGGATGCCATGTGGCTCAAGATTGTTAGGAATTCTCTGGCTGGTAAATGAGGTTGATTGAGAAGGTTTTTGAAGGAGAGGGTAAGGTATGTTATCCTCTGATCTGGTATGAAGGCTGTCATCCTGTCTGTTCTGATCCTGCACCCCAGGAAAATTAGGTCTTGGGGGGTCAGGTAGGATTTTACCTTATTTACAGTGAACCCTAACTCTGTCAGCATAAAGGTCACCCTTTGCAGGTGGTGGTACAGGGTTTGATGGTCCTGGTGAAGTATTAACAGGTCGTCTAGGTATGGGTATATTTGAATTCCCTGAGTTCTGCAGTAGGCAATCGCTGGAGCTAGGCACTCTGTAAATACCCAAGGTGCTGTGGAGAGCCCAAAAGGTAATGCAGAGAATTGAAAATGCAAGGAACCTACTGAAAAGCATAGCAATTTCCTGCAGTCTGGATGTATGGGAATATGAAGGTGGCGTCCTTCAAATCCAGAGCTACCATGAAGGCCTGGTTTGGGTTAAGAGGCAAGAGTAGCTGTAAGGTCAGCATTTTGAAGGTGTAGACCTTGAGGAAAAGTTTCAGAACAGATAAATCCAGAATTGGTCTCCAAGGACCATCTTTCCTTGGGACAAGAAACATCTCTGAGTAATAGTTCTGGTTTCTCTGTTGGGTAGGTACCCTTTCTATGGTGCCCTGAACATGTAATTGGTGGAGAATGGAGGGGAAGAGTTGAATCTGGTTTGATGGAAGTTGGGGTATCCCCTGGAAGGGGGGGGCAATGTCCACTACGTCATAAAGTTACCTCTCTGAAGAATGGAGTCACCCATTTTTCTGATGTGATCATCTGCCAGGAGGGTACGGAAAGAGAGACGGGGGTGTTGGGATGTAGAGGCTTTGAGTCACAGTGGAGGTGGTCTGGCTTGGTCAGACTGACTTCCAAAAGGAAGTGGAAGAGGTGGTGGTGGAGTTCTAGGAGTGAAGTGTTTCCTAGGTTGCCTTCTTCAATTTGTCTGGGGAGGAGCAGAATAAGCAGACTGTCTCCTAATGGAGGTAGTCCTACGTGGATAATTCCTGTGGTATCTGGGGATAGGTGACACCAGCATATGTTTCAGATTTTGTAATTCCTTTCCCTGATGGGATCTGAGTAGTTCGGCTGAGGTTTGTCTGGAGAGAGCCTTATTATCCAGAGGAGCATCTAGCAATTTGGTTTGAACATCCAAAGGTAGGGGTTTTAGAATCACCCAGGAGTATCTCCTCAGAACAGATCCAGAAGCTGATGATTTTGAGGAGGCTTCCACAACATCATAGCTGCACTTTATGGAATGTCTAGTCACTTGAGATGTTGTGGAAAGAAGGGAGTTTAGTTGTGTCTTAGCTGGTGAGTCTGCTACCTCAGGTTGGAGTGCTGAGGCCTTGGAAAGAGTGCCCAAGACAAACCTTGCCATGTGGGTTTTGTAATTAAGGTCTCTAATAGCAAGACAGGAAGAGGTATAAACCTTCTTACCTAGTCTATCCGTGAACTTACTGTCCTTGTCAGTAGGGTAAAGAGAAGAAGGGAGCTGTCCAGAGGATTTATCAGCAGAAACTGCTATTACTGCAGGGTCTGCTGGTGGGTTCTTAAAAAGGAATTGCGTGTCTTGAGACACTTTGTAGAACCTGTCATTTGGCAGCAGGGGGTTGGGAACCAGGGGCCTGGGAAGCAGCCAGAAAGGCATCTTGAAAGGCTGGAAATAAGGGAGGGACAGCAGAAGGGGAGGGTGGCTCCATTTGGAGTAAATTAAAGTTCCTCTTCTTTGTGTCACAGACATCTGAGGCTTGCCATTTAAAATGTTCCCTCATAAGAGAGACAGTATCTCCAAAAGTGAGCTCCTCTCCTGGAGACTCAGGGCTGATGGAATCTCCTTCCTCAGGAGAGATAAAGTCCTTTGGGGAATTAATCTGTGACGAGTAGATCAAGGATTCCTCAGAGGAGGAATATTCTTCCTCTGATACCTCAAAGGCCTGCATTACAGGGATGGCAGATTGGGGTAGTTGTGTTTGAAGGGCCTAAAATGTCCTGAAAAGGTTCTGAGAAAAAAGCTTCCCACCCGGGAACAGGTTGCTGTTCTGAGTGTTTCAGCTTTTGTTTCCTCTTCAGAGGAGTGGATAGCTGTGTCTGTTTAGCAACCATGGTCTGGGAGGATGGTAGGGTAGGAGTAGGCCCTTCTGAAGCCACAAGCCGTGCTTCCCCTCCATCATCAGGAGCTGATGGGTGTTCTACCTTAGTAGACGTACTCATCATTTCTGCCAACCTGGCTTACACTGAAGTTCCCAGTATACATTGAGAAACGGAGGTCCGATGAAGAACCCGGCTTTCATTTGCCTCAAGAGCCTCACCGGACACCTGAGGTGCAGCATGAGAATTGGGCCTAAATTTTTTGGCCTTCTACCGAGGCGCCTCGTCAGAAGTGCCTACCCATACCTCCATTCCTAGTGCTAGACACCAAAGCCTTTGGTTTTCCAAATATAATGTCAGTGCAGCCAGATGGCTGTGAAGATTTTTTGGCACAAAAGATTTACAGATCGCACACAACATATGGTCATGGGTCTCGCATAAGCAAAAAAACGCACTGATCGTGCGTGTCCTTGTGAGAAGCACAAGCACACTTCCCCTTTCTAGTGGACATGTAAGTCTGAAAACGAGACAAAGGATAACAAAAAACCCAAAAGGGCACGTATCCATATCAGTCGTCCGAATAAAGTGAGCAAACTGCTTCTCGAGCTGGCGATCAGGAGTCAGACATTCACTGCGCCAGAAAAATTCTGAAGGGGGTACACACAGACATCACTTTTATAGCCTTCATCGGTTTATGGCTTTGACACCAGACATCGCACATACACCCACCTCCAAAGACTTTGGTATACTGGCCGAATGTCCAGTGCTGCAGCAGCCTCCCTACTGTTATGAATACCACAACATGAGAATAGAAGGATGTCACTTTATACAAAAATTCAACTGTGGACAAAAAATAAGTGAGTCTAAAACAACATTTCCAGTGCTGTACATAGCAATACGTATTAATTTAAAAAACTAGTATATGGTGTTCATTTAACTTCCATTCATTCTACAACAAATGCAGCTTTTTACAGTGTTATAAACAAGATATTCAAGTTTACACACCTGCCTGATCCTAGGACACATTATTACCGTCCATTACAAAAATTACAACACGCAGAGCAGCCTTTCAACTTACAGATTCATAGGTATGTACTAGGATAGCTGCCCTTGTGAGCCATTTTAAGCCTAGCCAGTTTCCTTTTTTAAACTCAAAATAATCTACCCCACTTGGTTATTGGTTGGCCTCACCAATCTCATGGTCCATAATTATATATATTACCCTTAACGAGAATAATTAGGATCATACCACAGATAATTTGAGGGGACCCATGCATTGAATAAAGCATTTAGGAGTTGCCTATCAGTAGTACAGGGGACAGTCTTGGGGTAACTTTTCTGTTTCCCATTCACAGAGCTAAGTTTTACTTGAATACGGACAGAGATGAACTTTGTTTTATGTAAATGGGGAGTCTGTTCCATAACAGTGGTGTCCTCTGTGAGATACACCTGTCTCCCCACACCATTCTGTTTATGTTGCAGAAGAGATCCCTAGAGAGACTATTTCTGATGCCACTTACTTGATGACGTGCAGTAAATCCAATAGTATTGGGTCAGAGGATACCTTGTATGTCAGACACAGATCACCTCTTAGCAGTCTGTAGGATACCGAGTATAGTGACAGGGCTTTGAGTTGGTCCATGTAGGACATGTTTAGTAAGGTATCTCTGTCGGAATTCCATTTGTTGCATGTGTCTAGACAGATTCTTGCCAAAGGGGATATTATACTCAATGACTGGCCTAAAGAGGGCTAAGTAAAAGGGGACAATGACATCCTTAAATATAGACACAACTCCTTTGTTTATTAGCTGTGCAATATAGAAGGGCTTTCTTACAGCAATGTGCACATGTTGGTCAAAAGGTAGGTCACTCTCTACATAAGTTCCAAGCTCCCGAACAGGATTGTACTGTCAATGTGGTAGTTCCCTGGAGTAGATGACTTCCTAAAGGATACAAAAATGTATTTTTTGGCATTAAGTTTCACTCCACGATTTTGGTACCAGTTATTTATTTGGGACAAATCTTCCTGCAGGATGGCTAAGTCATTTGGGGAGTCAATGACTGCTCTGCACTTGCAGTCATCTGCAAACTTAGTCAGCAAGTGCCTTTTGGTACTGACTTTTACTTCAGAAAAGTATAAGAAAAACAGATGACATCCCATCACAAAACACTGGTGGACTCCACTGGTGACGGTCTTTTTGTGGAGGTAACTTCCCCTATCTTGATTGCCTGCATCCTACATGTGAGTCAGTTGGCAATCCAGTGGGTGACACAGGGGCTTATTCCCAGTTTATTTAGCTTTTCTACTATGCCTTGGAGGGAAATGTGTCAAAAGTACATGCACACAGACGAACGAGCTATCTGATCAAAAATAAGTCACCAAAAAGTGAATGCTGCAAATCAAGCCTTTAATAAGACGTGCCAAGTCAGATGAAATAAGTTGAGCACATAAATAAATGCTTTCATCCCTGAAATACTATGGGACTTCCTCAGAACTAATTACAATGCAAAGATCAAGAATTTAAAAACCAAGACACAACCGTCATATGACAACAAAACACCAATACAAATTCTTAATGAGGTCATACAATCTTTAAAATCGTATACAATTACAAATACATTAAAAACATTAATAAATATTTAGGACCTTAAAGATGTAGAATTTGTTAAAACATAATGTTAGAATTAATGTAACAAAAATATTACTTTTATTCTGTAAATCACATACAACTCATGATAAATAATAAAATAAAAAGATAAAAGAAAAAAAACATTAAACAACAAAAGTAAAATACTAGGGCTCTAAAACATTGGAGGGGGCATGAAAACCCTGAAAATGGAACTATAACTTAGCCGCCTTCTGTTTAAGTACTGGTGAAATAGACAAGGTAAAAACTCTCCTAAGTGTCCAAATAAGTCCAATTAGTTAAAATAAAATACAAAAAACAGCAAACAGGGACTCAACTGTCACTCGTCAAAACTTTAATAAAAATGCAGAAAGGAATAAAACAGCAAATGTTTTGAGTCAGAACAACTCTTTGTCAATGCTAAAACAAAGTACAAGTTCTGCATAAGGATAATGATCTTAGTTTAAAATTTAGAGTGATACAGAAAGTATATGATAATCTAAGGAGTATTAAAACCGAAATGGCAGAATACATTTGGATCAATTATTTTAGGGCAGACAGACAAACTGGATTAAATATTAAAACCAGCATTAAATCTGTTCTGAAATTTAAGAGAGAATTTTTATAATATATTTTGTGTATATTTTTTATATAGTTTTTTACTTTTTGTATGTTTTACAAGGCATCATTTTATGTTTTTGTATTGCTATGTTTTAATTGGATAATTGATTTATTAGAGCATGAAAAAGCTCTAGTGCATCATGCTGCTTTACCAGGTTTGACGTGAGTCTCTTCTGAATGTAGACTGAGACACCTTCCTTCTCCCCTCCTGGAGAGCAGCTGGTCTAAAATTATGGAAGGCATTATGGTCCTGCACAGCTAGATTGCTCTCCGTTATTTTAAACCATATCTCAGTCACTACAGAGAAATGAATGTCCTTCAGTGTGAGAAGAGCTTGTAGAGTTTCTTGTTCCAGTTCCTAGCATTGATCAGCAGCACCTTCATATTTTCCTTAGCTTGTTTCATTATGTTGGTAGGTTTAGCAGACTGGCTTTGACTAAAAAAGGCACTATGGGAGTGGACAACCTCTTTGCCAGTAATCAAAACCTTGGATGGGACAGGTGCAGGCCATCCCTGGCAAAGCAACGTGGTCTGTCGATCATACCCCCAGCTTGATAAATACTGGACCCCCTTTGAATGACACCAAAAACCAAGCCAATTATTGAAGTCAATTATATTTTTTCTCATATTACATCATCATCCTTGGAGAAGGTAGAATGCTTCTCAATATTATGTTCATACCTGCCTTGGACTCACAGTCTGAGGGCTCCATCATGTCTCTCTTCATATAGTCCAGGGAGATACACCTCAAGTCATTGACACTAGCATGAACTATGACAGAATCATACTGGTTCTTGTTGTTCAAGGACTTGAGTGCATGCATGACATGATGGATCCTGGCACCAGACATGCAACTGTAGTCATTCTTACTTTGCTCAGCCTAGTAAGAGGCACCTCTGAATTAGTATGGAGTCACCTATAACAAGTGTGTGTGGTTGGATCGAGACTTGCCTAATGGGCTCAGCATCTGTGACTTTGGGACTCCTTGTGCTATGCTGAGTGTACTTTGTGCCTGTGTTGTGTTTTGGAGGTCTTTGAAGTTTAGGCAAAGTTAATCTTTAGAACTTCAGCATATGATGGATTGTGTGTATTGTGATGTGGATTATGAGTATTGTGATGGCCTTATAGAGGTATGATGTGTGGTGCACTGCTGAAGATTTTGGTGTCTGACTTTATTGTTTGTAAGATTTTTACCTCTAATGCCATTATACACGTACATCTCTCACACACTGTACTATGCTGTTTGAGAATTAGATAACTGTAAGACAGCATGAGACGCTTCTTACAGTCTCATTATACCCATCTCAATTATACTGGCTAGAGAAGATGTGGGGAAGTGCTGGTCCATGACATTGACATGAATGACTCTGGTGGCAGGGGTAACAACTACTGCTTGGAGTTCAGTTTTAGACTAAGTTAAGGTGGACTTGCTACAGAGTATTTAAAGTTAAATACAAAGCAGCCAGCCTGGAATCCTGCCAACAGCAAGCATCAGTAAACTAATTATAGTTAAAAAAAACTCACTAATTTGATACTAAATTCGCAGTATCAGTATACTCAATATTAAGCAAGTTTATCAATGTGCTTTTAGTAGTTTAATGGGAGATACTTTGCAAAATTGATACTTATGTGCTTATTGTCAACAGTCAAGGGAGAGGGAGGGGATTACGTTGTAACTATCATAACATGACCAGGCTGAACAAGGAGAAGGTGACTGTGAGCTGTCTATCGGGAGCTAGGATCCGCCACATAACACACTCACTCAGGTCACTCCAAAGCAAGTACAAATATGACTCCGTCATTGTCCATGCTGGTGTGAATGACCTGAGACGTACCTCCCTGGACTACATGAAAAGAGACATAGAGGAGCTCTGCGATTATGTAGCCCAGGCTGGTATGACGCTGACCCTGAGCAGCATCCTGCCCTCACCAAGAATGATACCACAATACAAAGACAAGACGATCAGCTTTAACAATTGGCTCAAGTACTGGTGTCATTCTAAGGGGATCCAATATCTGTCTGCCTGGGATGACATGTTGGACAAGCCACGCTGATTCGCAAGGGATGGCTTACACCTGTCACCACTGGGCTTCCGGATATTGGCTAAGGCTCTTGCCACCCCCGTAGTGCCTTTTTTAGGCAAGGCTCAAAAGACAAACCCACCTCCTTAGAAAACAAAAATGGAAAAAAACTAAGGGTAATGCTGCTCAACGCCGGAAGTCTAAATCTCCAGATGCAGGCACTTGATGCACTCCTCAGCATGGAGAACATAGACGTCTGTGCAGTAACTGAAACCTGGTTCAAGGCTCCAGAGAGCACCCCAGCGCTACCAGGCTATACCTCGTATCATGCTTTTCGGCCCCAAAACCCGGGCCGAATCACAAAGGGAGGGGGAGTGTCCATATTCATCAAGGACACCCACATCTCCAGGTTAGTAGCAACACATGAAGCATCAGAGACTATACAGGTGCAACTAACCATAGGCAAAACTGCTATACAACTGGTAGCATGTTACAGACCACCCTCCCAATCTCAGGTACCCCACTCAGCCTTCCTGAAGACATTGGAGAATATGAATGTATCACAAAATACCATCATACTAGGAGACTTCAACTACCCAAACATAGACTGGGTACATTATTCTAGCCCTAATACCCTAGCCCAAAGGTTCCTGGAATTCATAAATTCAAATGCACTGGAACAACTAGTCACCTCTCCCACTAGGGGAGATAATATACTAGACCTGATCATCACAAACATGGGGACAAAATGCTCCACACCGGAAGTATATCCCCTCACTAGTGAGATCTGACCACAAACTAATCACCCTGGATGTACATATCCCACCTCCACCCCCAGCACAAAAGACCACCGTGAAAAACTTCTCAAAAGCAGACTTCACTCTTCTTAAGACTGAGATGGTATCCTTTAAGCCCACTGTGCCAGTAGATACCACATCCCGCAATGCCAAATCCTTCACAAATGCTTTTTATGGACATCTCCAAGAATGCATGGATCATGCAATCCCAAACAAATCCAAGTCCCTCTCCACCAAAGGTAAGCATCCTGTCTGGTGGACCTCAGCCATAAACAAATTGTATAACAAAAGAAGGAAGCTACTGCACGTCAGAGCAAAATCCCATGAAGGGAAGACATCTCTGATCAACATTAGCAGAAAACTACGTTCTCTCATAAAAACATCCAAGGCCAACTTTGAGAGAAAAATCGCTAAGGACACTAAAGATAACCACAAAGCCTTCTTCAGCTATGTTAGAAACCTGGGTGGAAACCCTCAGATATGCTCAGAGTTGGTTCACAACAACAAAAAATACACTGAACCCACAGATATTGCCAACATTCTGGCTGACCGGTTCAGTGCAAATTTCTCCCCTCCTTCACCCCCAAAAGAAGAAATACTTATCCCAGCTGAATGTAATCTCCCTGTCATCTCAGATGTCCAAGTGAGAACCGCCCTAAACAAAGCAAAAAACACAGCATCAATGGGACCTGACGGTATCCCGGGTTGCGTGTTATGTGAACTCCAAGAGGAGCTAAACCCACACATAAAAATGCTATTTAACCTTAGCCTTACTTCGGGATATGTACCTGAACACTGGCGTACAGCAACAGTGGCCCCACTCCACAAGGAGGGTGCCTCTGCAGACCCTGGAAACTACCGCCCCATAAGCTTAACCAGCCTGGTCTGCAAAGCTATGGAAAGAATCATTAGTGAACTCATAAACAGAGACATAGGGGACCTACAGACACTTGACCCCACCCAGTTCGGCTTTGTAAAGGGCAGATCCTGCCTTTTAAACCTGGTTGACTTTTTCAAAACAGTCACTAGAGCCATTGATGAGGGCAAAGCAGTCCATACAGCATACCTGGACTTGGCTAAGGCCTTCGACACAATACCCCACTCAGGCATCATAGATAAGCTCAACAGCTTAAAAGTAAACCCTTATGTCACTAGATGGGTTGCAAACTGGCTAAAGGACAGAACCTATAACATGGGAGGGCTGTGGCTGGCAAAGTTCGCAGATGACTGCAAACTAGGCGCCATAGTCGATACACCAGCAGACACACACATCCTACAAAAAGGCCTCACAGAAACGGACAACTGGTGCCGGAGTCACGGCCTTAAACTAAATACCAAAAAATGTATAGTCATCCCCTTTGGGAAAAACAAAGTACCCACAAATTATCACATAGACAGCAACCCACTGAGTACAGAAAAAGTAATCAGAAACCTAGGGACCCAAGTCAACAGCGACCTCTCATTTGACACCCACGTTGCCAAAGTGGTTAGAAAAACATTCTACCTTGCACACCTCATCATGAAGGGATTCACATCCAGATCCAAGGATGTCATTGTACCCCTATATTCCTCCCTCATCAGACCCATGATCGAGTACAATGCCCCATTTGGTATGTACCTCACCCGGCATTTGCAACAGCTGGAGCGACCACAAAAGTACCTCACCAAGAGGATCAAGGGTCTCCAACATATGTGTTATTCTGCCAGACTAAAGAAACTTCAGCTCTATTCAGTACCATACCGCCTGCTCAGAGGTGATCTCTGCCTGACGTACAAGGCCATGTCCAATCAGGATCTGATGGACATGCTCCACCTCAAAAAATCCAAATCCATCAGGACCATGAGAGCTAAAGACTTAAACCTCGGCACAAGTATTAATAGGACATGCTGGAGGGATAGATTCATAACCCAGAGGCTTCCCATGCTTTGGAACAGGATCCCAGTTCAGATAGGCAGATCCTCACTGACTCTTTTCAAGAGAAATCTTGATGAGTGGATGGGAGATCGTAAGTTTACCCCAGGGGTCACATCTGTGTCACTGCTAGACAGGGGCACAGTAAACTAATTCTATTATATAAGGGGACCTTCATTGTGTCACTACTAGACAGAGGCACAGTATTCTGAATTTATTCTGTACAATTTTTGTACCATATCATGGGGTGGCAAAAGCCACATCACTATGGCTAGGCTTACAAATGCCCCAGGGCAGATAGCCTAGTACTATACTATGAAACAGATACACTTGGATTAGGAGCACAACTACAATACAGTGAGTGGAGGGGAAACCAATTAGTCGCTTAGCTCTGAGCTGACTGGCCTGGAACTGCCTTAATGCAAATACAAGTAATGACCTAGCCTGACATGCACTCAGTCCACAACAATGAAACTATGTATCTACTGACATTTGATTACCAGGAAAGTTTGACTGGATAGGAGCCCATTTTCCATGGAGGCCCAGTGAGAAAATCTCTACTGTATTACAAAACATTTTAAGAACACTAATTTTACAGTCTTTAAAAATAACTACAGTTTAAATAATTATACCAAAATTACATGTAATATGAAAAAATGGGTTAAGAATAGATGCAAGTTACATGACAATGATTTAATAGTTACAGAAATTTTAGCTAGTTTACAGAGAAATTACAGGTAAATTAGTCTAACACAAACAGGAATTGGAATACAAATTGAGAGAAAAGTTGGCTTATGGTATATTTAGAGAAAAAGCCAGGGAAGAGAAATTGATAGAAGGAAGTAAGTGAAAAAGGGAGATTAAGGATATGTAAAGTATGAACAGGTAAAAGTAGGGTTTAATAGCAACACTTAGATCAATTCTATCAAGACCACAGAGCCCCATACCTCAACCCCCATTAACAGTCAATTCCACACCAGACCCCCAAACTCACTCTTGATAGCCCATCTTAACATCAGGAGCATAAATAATAAGGTTGTCCACCTACATGCTCTCATGGATGTACATTCATATGATATCCTGTGACTCACTGAAACATGGCTCAAGCCATCTATAGGTGACAATGAAGTTATTCCCCCAGGGTACAGTATCTTGAGATTTGACTGAAAAGCTAAGAAGGGTGGTGGAGTAGCTATACTATACAAATCTGGATTACAAGTAACCAGCCTCTAAATAGTAATGCTGAAATACTTATCAACAAGATTCAACTCAATAAATGTAAATCCATCTTCATTATTGTCTGTCTTCCCCCAGGGAATAACTCCTAGAAGATATCCTCAAATGGCTTTCCACTAACTATCCCCAAGAAACAATAGTACTAGGTGACTTTAATATCAACTGGAAAAGCTGTACTACTGAACAGCCTACTACTCATACCAACCTACATGGTTTAACTCAAACCATTTCCTCCCCCACAAGGACCAACAAACACAATAACAAAGAAAGCAACTTAGACTGGATTCTAATAAATAGACATCACCATACTTACAAAGTAGGGACACTCCTCGATGATATAAGCGATCATGCACTCACTTTCATAATCAGATTTAAGAGTGACATTCCTAGCCCAATCACCTATAGGACAATAAGGAGCAACAAAAATTTTAACCCCAACATTTTCCAAAACGAACTTAAGGCATGTGATTGTTCATCCCTCAAACACCTACCTCTGGAGGAAGCAGTAAAATATTTTAATACTAAATTCTTAGGTATTCTAGACTACCATGCGCCAAAAAAAAAACATTAGAACTAGGATTAAACCTGCCCCCTGGCTCTCAAAAACAACCAAAAAATGCTCCTCAGAAAAAGTCTGGGCCAAGTGGCGTACTACTAAAAGCCCACTTAAAATTTACACAGCCAAAAAATGACACCAAAAAAGCCATTCTGTCAGACAAAAGACACTATTACATCTAACTCCAACAACCCCATCAAAACAAACCATAAAAGTTCTGGGCAGGGATTAACACAGTTTTACACCCAGGTCGTTCTGTCACACCCACCCCATCAGGCTCTGACCATGATAGTCCAAAGCAAATCGCCAATACCTTTGGCAAGTTCTTTACTGAGACCATTCAGTCTCTTGCTAATCAACTAACTCCTGACAGCTCTTCTCTGACTTCCTCTACTGCTAGCATACCTCCCTCATTTCAGCTTAAAGATGTCCCTACATCCCTTGTCTGTACCCTTATTCAGAAACTCAACCCTACCACCCCTGCAGCTGATTTCCTACCTGCAGAATATCTGCAAAAAGCTGCAAAAGCCATTGCTTACCCCATCTCCATCCTGATTAACAGAACTATCACTGAAGGAACTATCCCATTTATCTGGAACATCTCACATATTATCCCCCTGCATAAAGGTGGCAACTCCAATGAATTATCCAACTATAGATCTATTGCTATTTTATCTCGACTGGCAAAAATCATGGAGAAATGCATTCATAGACAACTGTTAAACCATTTTACAGATAATTTATTAGCCAACTGCCAACATGGCTTTAGGCCATTTCATAGCACCACTAGTGCCCTCTTATCCTTCTCTGACTATATTAAAAAAATCGTAATAACAACAATCTATCCTCAGCCCTCTTTATTGAGCTCTCAAAAGCCTTTGATATGGTTACCCACCAGCTTCTCATAAACATACTCAAAAATCTATCACTAGATGCACTGGCTATACAATGGTTTCAATCCTACTTAAACAATAGGCAACAGGCTTTTCTGTGGGACAACAACTTATCTCCCCATCTCCCCATTGCACTCGGTGTCCCCCATATTAGGACCTCTCCTATTTTCCCTTTTTATCAATGACCTACATTCTGCAATACCTCAAGCTACCTGTATACAATACGCAGGTGATTCCACAATAATTTGCTCAGCCACCTCTCCAACAGACCTTCAGACCGTCAGCCAAAATGTGTTTAACATGGTCAAGAAATGCCTTCTACATCGTTGCCTCATCTTGAACCCCAAAAAAACAAAACTCTTACTATTCACTCCCACCCGTAGGGCCTCCCCTCTTAACTTTACTGTTACATCAAACAACGGTACTATCATATCTCCTGATTCAACTCCAAAAGTACTAGGGGTATTAATTGATAATAACCTTAACTTTGATATTCACATTAACAATACTATAAAAACTGTCAATAAAAAACTAGGCTCCCTCTATAGAATCAAACCCTTTCTGACCCCACTAGCAGGGCTACTATTGCTCGCACCCATTTAATCTCTACCTTCCTCTATGCCTCCCCTATATATATATATATATATATATATATATATATATATATATATATATATACACACTAACCTGCCTAAAAACAACCAGAACAAGCTGGCTATCTCCTATAATAATACTGCCAGATTTGCAACAGGTTCCACATTCAGAACTCATCACTGTATTAATTTTGAACAACTAGGATGGCTAGAGTTGCCAAACTTACTACTATTTAACCAATTAACAGTTGCCCATAAAATCCTGTATCAGCCTACCAATACTCCAATTCTCTTCAACCTTATCACCCCTTATAACAATGTCAAGACCTTATGCTCATCTAATAAAATATTAATACAAATAGGTAAAACCAACAATATGGCTGGTGACTCATTGTTCTCTAATACCATGGGCAAAACCTGGAACTCACTTTCCTCAACAACCCGATTTAAAAACAATCTGAAAATCTACCTTAAATCCCATTGGTCATGTCCATTTGCAAACCCAGACTAATTTACCCCATTTATCACAAAACACCTGTCACCTCTTATGTATATAATAGTTGCTTTCTGAAAACCATAAAGAAAATGGGCTTTTATAATTTACCTAGTGTTGTAAGTAAAACAATTCTGTAAGCAGAAATGTATTGAAGTGAAAATAATAGCTAATATATGTTATGCAATGTCAAGACCTTATGCTCATCTAATAAAATATTAATACAAATAGGTAAAACCAACAATATGGCTGGTGACTCATTGTTCTCTAATACCATGGGCAAAACCTGGAACTCACTTTCCTCAACAACCCGATTTAAAAACAATCTGAAAATCTACCTTAAATCCCATTGGTCATGTCCATTTGCAAACCCAGACTAATTTACCCCATTTATCACAAAACACCTGTCACCTCTTATGTATATAATAGTTGCTTTCTGAAAACCATAAAGAAAATGGGCTTTTATAATTTACCTAGTGTTGTAAGTAAAACAATTCTGTAAGCAGAAATGTATTGAAGTGAAAATAATAGCTAATATATGTTATGCACCCACATCTGCAAAAACTGTTATGTAAAAAATTGCTTATATATGTATTGTATCTGAATCTGTGAAAAATCTCATTTTATATATACTTTTACTGTGTTTTCGAGGAGCTATTCTCCCCGGGCCTCTGCTGAAAATTGACATATATCCAGCTGGACTAGCCCAGTCAACAAATGTAAAATAAAATAAATAAATAAATACATTTAAACAGCAAAATGCAATGCAACTATGTGCTAGAATTACTAATATAGGCTTAAAGACCTTAGCTAAAGCAGATACAGACTGTTAAAATGAATTTAAAAATCAGATCAAGAAATGAAAACACATCTTTCTTTCTCTGTGTTATGGAACTTTCTACAGCATTTTCTAAAATAACCAGTCTACAATAACGCCAACTTTATAGTCTAAGCTATGGCTAGAACATTCGGACACCCACTGAAAATACAAAGACATAGACTAAAGGCTACATTGCAAATACATATATAACACTATACAGTATTGCCCTCTTCCTTTAGAGGTAAATGTCAGTGACCCCTCATAAGTAATCATCTAGGGTGTCAGTCTCTAAGAGACAAGACACTCAGCTAGGAGGAGACTCTGGATCTCCATAGCCTGAGGTTTACTGATACCATGAAAATACATTTGTTGAGGCCAAGCAGGAGTGCCCACAACTGAAGTTGACCACCTGATAATCAAAAGTGTAGGAATCTTATGGACTACTTTTCTACCTATGTGTGGATAAGCACTCTGGTGATCCAAAAAACAAATCCCAGTTCTCTATGGATAAGCATGGGAGGGGGTGAATTCAAAGGAACTCTTTGGGAATGAGGGTGTTTACATAATTTGGTCCAAGGCTGGCCAAGGTCTATGAAAATCTTTCATATGGGCAGAGTACAGTGGGATAATGACCTCGTTGGACCTAGATGCCATGCCTTTACTTATAAGTTGCACAACATAAAAGGACTACTTACAATTTTCTATGCTAGATCTTACTACCACAGCGGGTGTGTCACCAACGTTATAAGCTACTGTGACATGGGATTCCTAATGTAGATGAGGAATAGAGACGGGATGTCTGCGTATGTCTGCTGCTTGAGGGTTCTCTCACAGGGTGGTCAGACAGGCTTTCCATGGCCTCTCCCTCTGGAATTATACAGAATATATAAAGCAGTTCAATTCCCACAAAGCTAGGATGAAAGAGGCAGACATATGCTTTCTGAAGCAGTCTACAGCATTGGACTCCTTGCGAAATGACAGATGGTTGGGGCCTGAGGAGAGTTTATGTGCACCTTTATGGGATGCAGAATTCTGTCTACGTTCCATGGTGCTAGGGCCCACTGTATTTAGTGTCAAGCAGAGAGGCATCATCCAGGAGGACTACTCTGTGGTTCTACATGCCCCCTTCAACCTTCTTTTAGGTGAAAAATCTGCCTTGGAAGCCAGTTTTGCTTCTTCTGCACTATTTCCAGGACATGGGAGAAGTTGTGGTCATCTGGATAGAGTGCAGGTGTGCCATCTATCTCCTCCTCCTCTATGTCCTAAGATAAAAGCTCCAGTACAGAAGAAGGTCCTATATGCCTCATCTTGGCCACAACCTTTGAGAGTCATTCAGCATCCTGGAACAAAGAAAGACTGACAAGTCTGAGCCCTTTAAAAGAAGTGAGGAAGAATCTCAGGAGTGTAAAAAAGGTGCTGAAAAAGGTATGTGTGTGTTGGGGGGGGGGGTTGTTGGATAAATCAGCTGAGACTCTACAAAGGCAGTGAAGTAGTCTGGCTAAAGCTTTCCAACTGATGAGGGTAACCATCATGGGGACAGAGCAGAAAGTGAGAAAGGACTTTCTCTGGAGCACTCGCCACCATCACAGTGTGGCATATCTCAGTCAGACAGTTCACTATTAGTTAAGTTTCACTTTTTTGTTGTCAAGAGAGGGCAAGAGAAGTAACATTTGACAGACTGATGCCAAACACCATGATGTCAAGAGGAATACCACCAAGCACTGTGCACTGCAGAATCAATGTTAGCCAAGTCAACAGAAGGGGAACTGATGTTTCAGGGCTGGAGTTGCAGTGATACCACATGGAAGTATGGAGAAGACTAAGCGGGGGTGGGGGATAGGTTGCTCAAAAACTAGAGCAGCCAGTGTCAAAGCTGACTCTAGTCGATTAAATGCCAAGGCAAGTTACTCATAATGAAAAGATGGATAGGTGTTGCCCAAAACAGGAAGTGGGGGGGAACAGTATCTGAACAAAGGAACTGCAGCCAGGGAGAATGATTACTGTTAACAAGCTGGTGCAGCTTTCCCAAGCACTGTTCTGGGTCCCACAAATAATTACGTAAAAATCTGAATTCTCTGGTATCCAAATGGCTCCTACCTTTACACATTATAAACATCAACTAATTTAATATCCACTTTATACAAACACAGCAATCATTAACCAACAAGTAAAGCTCTTGAAATCCCTACTCAGTCAAATGACCTCCTTCAACATTTCTCCTTCCAACCAGTACCCACAGATACTAGCAAAAAATACCCCAAAAATTAAATCCTATTACAACTGCTCCTGACAATCTACCTGTTGAATATCTTAAAAAACAGGGGTCTATATTAGATAATCAAAATCTACTTACCTTAAACCTGTATTGATTGACACAAAACAGCGAAACACACTTCAGAGAACATCGAAAATGTTACTAGTGGCCACTACAATGCCATGACACACATCACACTAAATCAACTCCCCCACCCCCATCTATGTATACCAACTCCGAGATCACACTACTGTAGGGAAAAGGGCAAAGCTGTGGTGTTGGGAAACTGCTTCCTTACCCTAGGAAAGTTTTTGTTCGAGGAAGTGAATTTTGCTGTTTTGGTGTCAATGAATACAGATTCGAGGTAAACAGATTTTGATTACCTAATACAGACCCCGAAAACAGCAGCTACACCTATTGCACATCCAAGTTTCAGTTCTGATAGATCAGCCCTTATCTGAAAATAAAGTCATCTTGCTATGGAAAAAAGCATTCCTTATTCCAATGCACAAAGGCAGAATTAATACAGATCATTTAAACTATAGGACAGTTTTCATTTTATCTCCTCCGTCACACAAACTAGAAAAATGTATTCATACGCATCTTCTCTGTTACCTAAAAAAGCTTCTGTCTACAACCAAACACAGCTTCCATCCTCATCAAAGAATGACTACTGCTTAGTACTGTCAATACAGTAATGGTGGTGTTCTTTAAGAACGCCCTTTGTGTACAGTCGCATAGACTCAGAAACCGAGATGCTTTATGTAACATCTTCATCTTCCATGCGAGTGAAATTTGACTTTCAGTCTCTAGAAGACTTTGGAATGTGCAGCAGACCACCACGCACGGTCTAACAAATCAGAGAGGTGTGTGTGTGTGTGTGTGAGCGCAAAGTCTTTCTCCTCCTGAGAGTGGGTTATAACACTATTTTGTTAAAGTTTGCCCCTATAGCAAAATTAAAAGCAAGGCAAACATGATGACTTATTGATAAATGTTTCTATCTCATGGTTATAGGCACCAGACATACGTGTGTGTGTGTGCGCTTCCTATGTCTATGTTGTTGTTTTTTTTTTTAAATTGCTGTCATTTCCTCTCACCTCCCAAAACATGTACCTTTACCCTTGTAGTTTCTGTTGTGACTAAAACAAGTCAAAGAAAGAGTACATCACTTACCAGGCTAACAAATATTTCAATGGAATATAAAAAAAAAAAAAATCACATGTTGCTGGAGTATTAGTCCATACAAGATTTGTTAAGGTGCTTTAAGAGAAACACCTCTCTTCAGCTAGACACATTTGTACGTAATACATTACCTATAGATCTACTGTTAAGTTTTGGAACCTACAAACTCACACTGGTTACCATTAATTAGAAATGTAACCACATCCATAGCCGGCTTTTGGCACCAGCAAACCCTGCGGACACTGGAGACTCCCTGTTCCTGGGGGGCCCCCAACCACAGCAAGTTATCATAAGTTGATATTTTATAACATAGAAAACATTCCTGTATACTTGCAAAACCAGGTGACTAATAATAACTCTTATTTATATCGCCTGTAAAATTCAAAGATGTTCTGGTTATAGAAAAAGTGTTTTATCAAGTAATATGCTTCACAATTCCATTAAATATTTTACCACTGACATAGTGCCCCTAGCATAGTTAAACCTTGCTGGTGTATAGTCTCTTCATTAAAATTAACAACATAGTGAGCTTTATGTACCTGCAATACACATGACTGTAGGGCCCTCCTTAATCATCCCTGACTATGTGGGGGCCCCACAAAAGCTGCTGCTGGTTGTGAAAAAATAAGGAGAAAAATAAAGTACCAACTTCCTGACTATGCTGTTTTACCTTAACAGGGATGTGATATGACCTCATTAAGATAAAGATGATAATGAACATGAGCAAGGTATCACTACAGAGATCAGAAGCCCAGAGAGACAGACCTCAGTGCATACTTTGGATTTTAAGAATAACTGATGCCTCTGATCTTCAAGGATGGTTTTCTCTTTCAGGGAGTTTTACAAATACTGGCAAAACATCAGATAGTATAACATTCAACTTTGTTGCAGAAGAGTTCTGTGCAATGCCAAAACTAATAGCAGAATAAAGACTTAAAATCAGGAACATGTTTTAAGTATTACTTTAATTCAGTTAAAAGGTTAATAGAATAAAACCTTTTGCATCAACATACATTTTTGGACAATAAAAAGTATAAAACTCTGATGTCTCAATCTATTGACTATGTAATCCTGAAGGATTTACGAGCAAATCAAACTTTTTTATGAAGATAGAGCAAAATTATGAGGCAAAATCAAGGAAGGTCTGTGAAATCAGGGACAGTGATGGATATGTATTACTTCAATGAGGTACATAAAAGTGACTTACTCCTGCTGCTGCATCAGCTGTTTGACAACTGCTAAACAGCAGTCATTGATCTGGTGCGGCAGTACCTGTAGTGCACAATGTATTGCTATTTGCTGAAATGAATATAAAACTAGTATTGTTATGGCTTATGCTTTTTTCTGTGTGTGTGTAAAATATATCACAGATTTTAATCTGTGCACATACCCAATAATGGAGGGATACATGGTGAGGAGCATTTTTGTGTATATGTATGTCAGCAGTCACCTGAAATACATGACTGTGGCAATCTGAAACTCTGCTTTCATCCCAATCTAACACCAGAGGGATTCATAGGCACTGACGGTCTTTTTGAAGGGATTAGGGAGGAAGGGTGTATTCCCAGATAGGACCTGTGTATTCTCACAGCAATTGTCTTGTTAGTTTATTGTGAGCTCTTGTTTTGTCAGCTTTGAACATTAAGCCTTGGGCACAACTTTGTCTTATTTTTGTTTCTTTCAAGGAAGACCTAAGTCTTTTCTTACTCATGATTTTTATTTAGACCACTGTTGGATTAAAAGGTTGGGAAAATGCTCTAAAATGCATCCCAGATAATCTGTAACCCCTATAGCTTCTACAGGTACCAGCTTAAGTGAGTTATTTCCTAAATAGTTATTACTGATCTGTCTTTTTCCCATACTGTGCTGAAAGGAAAGTAAGAAAAAAGTAAGCTGCATGGTATGGGGAGCTCACAATGGGGGGAGATGGGGGGTAGCACTAGAGGATAAGTGTGTGTGGGCTTGGGAAGGTGTGCTGAAACAGAAGGCAGTGCCTAGGGTGCAATTCTACCCAAGTCCAGTCCTGTACATAGAATTATTGTAATGTCCAAGTCCCTTTGTGGGTATTAATGCATTTATGATGTGTAGTATTTTTTTGGGGGGTACATCCTTAAGCTTTAATTAATAGTATTTAAGATAATAAATCAATTATTCAATGTAATTAAAATGTTAATTGATGTGAAAATGGAATATATAAAGGCTGCTGGGATAGGAGTTATTCCTTTGAAGGCCTGTGAGGCCGAGGTACCAGATGAAGTAAATAAAGAATTGGCAGCTACAGCAGTGCTCGGTGTTTTTTTTTTTTTGTAGTTTGAGGAGAATTCCTGGTTCCCTTTTGAGGACAGTTTTGGTGTATTTTTTGTACCATGTCATTGGAAATAGCTTCTGCTATTCCGGGTGTATTCAGAACCCAAGCCGAGATGGGCAAGTTTAGATGTACAGAGATGTGGAAGGAGAGAGACAATAAAATGGTGGAAAATGATCCTTGGTCCGTGGGGATGGACAGCTGAACTGATGAAAGGTATAAGCAGCGGGAAAGGCTCTTAAAGAAAGAGGTGACTTTGTATTATGATATTAGACTTTTGCAAAAATACGTTGATATGAATATTACACCAAGGGGGCTTAGAGTGGATTGGCTCCCTGCATTTGAATTTTCAGAGGAGGAATTTGACCTCCTAGAGGAATGGAAATCTGTTTCTCTGGCATGTACTACAAACTGGCTTAAAATTCTTATTAAGAGAAACATCCATGCACAAGAGAAGGCATGCAAAACAATTGTGCAATTACAGGAAGCGCTGACTGCTGACACCTCGGAAATGAGCTATTCCAGCAAGCTCTATGATATCAAGTCTAATGTGGCCAAAGTGGAGTCGGAAATTATTGCCAGAAAGCAGAAAAAATTGAGTAGGGACATCAACGATTACAATAGTGGTGTAATTTTTTTTGGCAACATAAGGAGATTAGGAGGCATCCCCGGCAGGTTGGCAGACGAAGCAGAACTCGTTAGGGCCCATCCTCTCACAAGACTTCTGTATTGTCTGGTGAACTGGCGTCTAATGGGTAAAACAGTGTGTCTTTTCAGGATGTTAGCAGAGCATTTGATGGTTCAGCCCCAACGGACAACGGTGAGAGCTCGGAGGACCAGAATTAGGATAAAGGAAGAAAGTTACAGGGAAAGGGGAGAAGGAATTGAACTGTCTGGTGGGACAGGCCGAGGTATGTACTGTTTCGGACTCAGTTGGTGCTTTCCCTGGTAACTGAAGCATTAATTTTGCACTACAGAGGGCGGAGGAGATTGACATTAGTCCTCCCTTAATTTTTTTCTGTATCTGAATTCCAAACCTTTCCTGGCTTGTTTTCAGTAGGTAATGGTGATGTGAGGAGCAATTTATTAAATGAAATAAGCAGTGATGTAGACAAGAAACTTAACATTGTTAATTTGTCAGACTTTGTACTGACGGATGTAGCGGCAAGTGTGCTGCTTAAGGGTACAAAGTTTGTACTGACGTTTTGTCCCTTATTAGTGAATTTTATAAATGAAATTAAAACGCTCTGCAGGAAATAAAATTTAAGGGTATTTTTTGGTGCTAAGGAGCAGAGTTGCACGCAGGGGAGAGATGTGGATACCCTGTATGAAACTAATCCATATTCTATGGAAGATTCACTGTTGAACATTTCTCTTCATGACAACCCGTTTGTCAGTTGGGACTCTGATAATGACTTTGTGGAAGATAGGTCTGAAATAACTTGTGTTAATGATGTTTGTTATTCAACTGGGTATGGAAAATTGAAAATACCTAAGGTGCCCTATGTTAGTTCTTTTGTACCCCCCCAAAATTCAAATGCTATAAATGTTTTTGAAAGTGCATTGTGTAAACAAATGGAAAATGCATATTATAAGTATATGAAAGGTTCCAAGACATGGAATTTGAATAGAGAACAATGGATTGCCTTAAAACAGTTGTGTAAAGTTACTGACCAATGCATTTTCACACAGGCAGATAAGGGTGGGGAATGGGTGATTCTAGGTAAGAATGAATATAATAACATGGCCATGGATTTGTTGGTGGATAGTAAGGTGTATAAGAAGTTGCATTTTAATCCAATAAATCAATTTAATGATGGTCTGTTAGAATTATTGGAAAGAGGGGAGAAACTGGGTTTCTTTGATCGTGGGGATGTCAAAAAGTTATATTTAAAATATCCTAAAGATGGCAGGTTCTTTGTCATTCCTAAAATTCATAAATCAATGGAAAACCCCCCTGGTAGATCAATAGTTTTGGGGGTGGGCTCTTTTTTTACAGAACTTGGGCATCTTTTCGGACTCCCAGTTAAAAAGGTTTCTCCCCAGAGTACAATCTTATATTAGGAATACCTCTCGTGTTGGAATGCATAAGAGAGGTACATTGGGATCCAAGCCTTTATCTTGCCTGTGTGGATGTTAAGTCTTTGTACACAAATATTAATATTAGAATGGGCTTGGAAGCAGTAGTAAAAATGATGGGTGAAGGACCAAAATCTACATATATTTGTCAACTGTTGGAATATGCTTTGAATCATAATTATTTTCTTTTTGATGGTGAATATTATTTGCAACTGGAAGGAACAGCGATGGGGCAGCATTTGCCCCATCATATGCAATTTTATTTGTGACATTTTTTGAAAAGGAGTTTGTGTACCCAACAGATTCATGAGTTTTCTTGGTTAGAACACCTATGGATTGGAATTTACTTATAGAACTAGTAGGAGTGATATGCAATTTCTGGATGTACAGTTTTATGTAGATGGAGGGGGTAGTTTACAGTATAGGCCATTTCACAAACAGACTGCTGTGGATAATTTTTTGGAAGCTGGCAGTGCACATCCTGGGCATTTAATAAAATCCCTTCCATAGGGGAGTTAAGGAGGATTATGACCAATACATCTTAGGAAAGGGTGTTGGAAAGAGAATTTAATATGGTAAAGAAAAGGCTATTGAAGAGAGGATATACTGAAGGGCACATAGTTGAGGCATTGAATAAGTTAGAAAGGAAGACAAGTTACAAAAGGAAATCTAGTCGTTTTAGTGGGTACCAGAAATTCATGAGGGAGAATGAAGTTGGGAAGGATGGAACTGAGCATCTTTTCTTTGTGACTAAATTTTCTCCCCTCTCTGATACATTGAAAGGGTTAGTTAATATCCTTTGGCCTGTGGTTTGTACGGATGAAATGGTGGGGAAATTATTTCCGGATAAAGTTATATTTTCCTATGGTCGGTTCAACAACCTGAAAGAGTTGTTGAGACTAAGGGCCAAGGATGATGTAGGAAGTAGGAAAGGTGCATTCCCATGTAGTGCATGCAACGTGTGTGATAAAATGAAAAATACTGATGGATGGATGATAAATGGGAAAAAGTTTTGGATAAAGAATGAATTTAGATGTGATTCATGCAGGGTGGTCTACATCACTGGATGTGGATGCACGCCGTGTGTGGTATGTGGGACAAACTAAAAGGAAGGTGAAACTGAGAATTTTGGAGCATTTGGGAGATGTAAGAAACAAAAGGATGGAAAGTCCAGTGGCTCAACATTTTTGCAGCACCCATGGGGGTAACATGGATAGTTTTTTCTTTAGTGCGTTAGCGCAACTCTGTGACAGCCGCATTTTGGGAGGTGAAGAATTCAAGTGGAGGCTCATTAAGTTAGAAACTAAATTGATAGTGTATTTGGGCACCTTATATCCAAGGGGCCTTAATTTGGATATTGATTGGGGGATGTAGATAGTATTTTATTTAAAGTTAATGGTGGTAAATAGTACAGTATAGGTTTGTGACAAACCAGGTGGAATTTTGGATATTGTTTTGGATGCATGAATTTAATATTTAATATTCAGTAAGCTAAGATGTGAGGGGAATAAATAATGGGTATATGATGAATAAAGTTGGGGATGAAATATAATGCTAGGAATGATTGTATTAGCTATGTTTAGTATATTTGTTAATGAAATAGTATTCAGTGATACAAGAAAATTATGTGAAGTTTGTTTGCATATGAATTTTACTAAGGGAGGGCTAATGTTTTTTCTTGCCTGACATTTAACAGTAAAAAATGGTAGAAGATGTTTAAATTGATGTGAAATATTTGTTAAAAATGGTTTCAATTTTAGGTCCAAAGTCCCTTTGTGGGTATTAATGTATTTATGATGTATAGTATTTTTGGGGGTACATCTTTAAGCTTTAATTAAAAGTATTTAAGGAAATAAATCATTTATTCAGTGTAATTAAAATGTTAATTGATGTGAAAATGGAATATATAAGGGCTGCTGGGATAGAACTGAGTTATTCCTTTGAAGGCCTATGAGGCAGAGGTAGCACATGAAGTAAATAATGAATTGGCAGCTATAGCAGTGCTCGGTGGTTTTTTTTTTTGTAATCATTGTAATGCATCATTTTTGCAATTAAATGCCAGTGTCTGTGACTGTACCCTTTGTGAGATGGGCCAAAAACAGTGTTGCACACAGGCCTGTTGTAATGCAAGCACATTGTAGCAGAGGTCAGTCTGTGTGTACTACTCCTAAACGTTTGCAGCATAAACTAAAAGGTTACTAAGGAGGGGTGGCAGTGACAGTGTGATACTCAGACTGAAAGCGTCTAGGGGCCCCCAAAATGCTAACACCGGCCCTGACCACATCACAGCTGCCAATCCAACCTCATGAACAGGCAGACTGGCAATTAGGTGTTATATGATTTTAAACATGAAACACAATGAGGAAAATTGCTTGCTGCTGACTTAATTTCAGAAGGAGGTGTCTTGAGCTAAATTTGCTATTTTGCTATATTGTTTTCACCTGAGGCACTTCTATTACCGCTAGTGTGATGACATATGGAATTACACATCCTGAATTTGTATTAGATGTCATCCAATCTGGCAAATTGTTCCCCATCCTGTTTGGCAAGGTGTTCCCCAGCATCTACTATTCAAACTGTATTTTTCTTCAGCCGCTTTTTGATATAAAAATATGGTATACCCTGTGATTAGTATGAAACAGATGATATTTAATGTGTGACGAGCTTTGATTCATTTGTAAACTATATTAAGTCAACCATGCAACCTTTATAATGGCCACAATGAATTGCATGTCGTACCCTTTCTATCACTGCACATTACAATGGTTGTAATAGATAAGAACATTATGAAACACATTCCGCGTGTGTGTGATGAATACATGGGCATAGTCAAATTAGACTGCTTGTGTGTGCGTGTGTCTGTATTATATCCGTAACTCTGCTCTGACCAAAGGACCTTGGAACCATGCAATATTGTTAGAGTTTCATAGTTCTTTCTATTCAGAAAAATGCATATAAATATCCTGCCCTTTTTTCTACTCAACTGTTTTTATTTTTAACCTATTTGTTAACCAGATAAAGTTAGTTTTCAGGAGCACTGTCTGGTTAAGTTAGTTGCTCAAAGTGATTCAGAAGGCAAGCAGAGGTGGAAAGAACCAAACTCTATAGCCTCGGCGAGAGGAAGCATCATTAATAGCTCAGAGAGTTCATTTTCTGCACAAAATATTAGAATCTCACTCACTTCCACATTTTCTCAAAAGTCAATGAGGATTCAATATTCACTGAGGTCTACAGTTCAGACAATGCATGTTAGTACAAAGCCTGTTGTGCAGTTAATTTTTTAAGTGAATTAGAATGGACTACCACTTATCTGTTTTCAGTTTTGCACCTACGCTTTAAAAATGTACTCAGTCCTCAACATGTTGGCCTTGTACACTTTGCAGAGTAATATATTACCTTTGATAATTGCCAGTTATAACTACGAAAACAATTTCCTCATCCATGTGAAGCAGAGTTCCTTCCCAACCCATTTAAAGTGCAACTTGGACAACTGAATGGGAAACAGGAAATTCATCCTTGGTTTGGCACCCATGTCTCTAATGGACACGGGCAACCTGTAAACATTTCATCTCCCAAAGTCCTCCTTATACTTATCAAGGAAATCAGAGCATGTCAGATGTGGCATGCATGGCTAGGCTTAAAATGGCGCTTGTGGTCGTTAGCATAGTAAACACATATGAAAAGGCTATTTTTAGAAGTATATTGCTATTTCATAAGCACATTTTTGTACAGCTCTGTATAACAGACACTGATTTAGATAGTTCTAATTCTGTGCTCTTTAATCCATAACTTTGCTCAAAAAACCCACATCCTGGTGTTAGGATGAAAACTATCAAAGTGAATAAACGTTTTGCAAAAAATATAAACAAATATGCATCACATCAGTACCCATCAATACCCAAACCCAACATCACTACCATTCAATATATATATATATATATATATATATATATATATATATATATATATATATATAAAAAATATATATATATAAAATGATTCTGTGCAAAGACTGAAATAAAAACTGCAGCTGCATTTTTAGTGGCCCTTATGTTTGGGTGTGACAGATTTTATGTATGGTGCCAAGTATAATTGTTGCTTGACTGAGCCTAGCCACAGCCCTGACCTCCACTGATGCCAGCAGTTGAAAACCTAAGATCTGCTGAGATGAATGAAAATACAAAATATATCTTTACTTATGACAATCTGTTGGGACAGGTTCCGGGGTAATGGCCATATATTTTCAGGTGGTTTTCAGTTTAACTTTGTTATAGGTTCATAGGTTGGTACTAGGCTATCGGCCCTAGGGCCTATACAAGTCTAGTCATAACAATTCCCTGGATATTTCTTCCCACAAAATTTACTTCCCTGGACCCCTGTCTTGCAAGGCGACTAACTTTATCCCTGAGGTGAATGTCCTATCTCCCATCCAATCGTTAAGTTTCCTTTTGAAGAGAGCCAAGGAGGCGCTCTGCTTGACATGCACTGGCAGTCTATTCCAGAGTACGGGGAGTCTCTGGGTCAGGAACCTATCCCTCCAGCATGTTTTGCTCATAGTGATGACAAGGTTTAGATCCCTGGAGCATCTGGCTCTGAGGGATTGGGATTTCTTTAAGTGGAGCATGTCCAACAGCTCAGGGTTTGACATGGCCTTGTATGTTAAGCAGAGATCACCTCTGAGTAGACGATATGCCACAGAGTACAGCTGGAGTTTTTTTTTTAGACGGTCAGCATAGGGCATCTGCTTTAGTCCTGCGATTCTTTTAGTGAGGTATTTCTGTGGTCTTTGCAGCTGTTGCAGATGTCTTGTGAGGTACATACGAAACGGGGCGTTGCACCCTATAATGGGTCTAATAAGGGATGAGTACAGTGGGACAATGACTTCCTTTTTTCTGGATGAAAAGCCCTTAGTGATGAGGTGTGCCACATAGAATGATTTCTTGACTGTTGTGGCGATGTGGTTATCGAAGGTGAGACCACTGTCCACCTGTGTCCCTAAGTCTCTCATCACAGTTTTGGTGTTTAGTGTACTGCCAACTATGTGGTAATTCATGGGTACATGTTTTTTTCCCAAAGGGGATAACTATACATTTATTGGCATTAAGCTTGAGCCCATGGCTCTGGCACCAAGCATATGTTTCTGTAAGGCCCTTTTGTAGAATATCCACATCATTTGGGGATTCAGTAATGGCTCTCAGTTTGCAGTCATCTGTGAACTTTGTTAGCCAGAGTCCCTTAGTGTTGGCCTGTACTTCAGAGAAGTAGATGCTAAACAAGAGTGGTCCCAGGACTGAACCCTGAGATACTCCACTTGTCACCTGTCTGGAGCTGGATTTGGAGTCGGCTACTTTTACAGTCTGGGTTCAGTCAGTAAGCCAGCTGGCAACCCATCGAGTGATGTAAGGATTTATGCCCAGCTTAGTAAGTTTATCTATGATTCCAGAGTGGGGGATGGTGTCAAAGGCCTTGGCGAGATCCAGATAGGCTGTGTGGACCTCCTTATTCATCCACAGCTCTGGAGACTGATTCAAAGAAGTCAATCAGGTTCAGGAGACAAGATCGGCCCTTCATGAACCCAAACTGGGTGGGGTCCGGTGTTTGAAGGTTGCCAATGTCTTTGTTTATAAGTTCCATGATAATGCATTCCATACCCTTGCAGATCAGGCTTGCCAGACTGATGGGATGGTAGTTCACGTGATCCAAGGTGGATCCCCCTTTGTGGAGTGGGATAACTGTAGCTGTGCGCCACTCAGTGGGCACGCAGCCTGAGGTGAGGCTATGATTAAACATGACACTTAGGTGAGTTGCCAGTTCATTTTGTAATTCATGTAGTACACAGCCTGGGATGTCATCTGGTCCCATGGATGCTGTATTCTTAGCTTTGGAGAGTGCGGTTTCTACCTGTGTGGCCATGATTACCGGAATTTGGCAATCTTTTGGTACTGAGATGGGCCCTTTAGGGGGTGAGACGGGGGTGAATTCGGCACTAAATCGATCTGCCAGGACATTGACAATATCCTTGGGATCAGTTTACTTAATGCCATTCTGTTGTAGCTCAGAGCAGATCTGGGCATTGCCATTTAGATTCTTGACATAACTATAGAATGCCTTGTGGTTGTCTTCGGAATCTTTAGCAATTTTACTTTCGTAACTTGCTTTGGAGGATTTTATGAGGGATCTCAGCTTCTTACTGATGCTGGTAAGGGAGTTTTTTGCATCCTGGGATTTTCCTCTTTTCTGCAACAGTTTCTTCCTTCTGTTGTATTGTTTGTTTATGGCAGGGGACCTCCAGATTGGCTTCCTTTTTTTGGAGGAGAGTGTCTTGGTTCTACTTGGGATGCATAATTCTTTTAAAAGTGTTCTGATGAAGACTGGTGTATCCAGTTGAAAGCGCTAAACCCTGTTTCATTGTTGAATAAAAGATTTTTATCATCCCGTGTACGAGCACTGGTATCTGTGGATCGACATTGTTTCTTTCGTAGTTGGTGGATTATTTTCTTATTCTACTTGGGATGGCACAATTCATGCACAAGTGGATGGGCTTGTACAGTGCCTTAGTGTAGGATTCAGCAGTCGAACTTTCAGCTTCCGTCTGCATGGGTGTCATAAAGTTTGTCACTTCTGACTTGAGTAGCATGAAGTTGGCTTTGAAGAAGTTTTTTTTTTTACAGAGGTTTCCTTGTTGGGGGGTGGGGGTGGTATGTGGATGTCAAGGGTGATTTGCTTATGGTCAGACCTGACTAATGAGGGGGTGACCACTGGTGTGGAGCATCTATCTCCCATGTTGGTAAAGACCAGGTCTAGGATTATTGGAGCCCCTGGTAGGATGAATCCAGGGAACTGGAATTTATGAATTCCAAGAACCGTTGCAAAAAGGTGTTGGTACCAAAGTAGTTTTCCCAGCTAATGGCAGGGGAGTTGAAATCAACCAATACTATACTTTTTTCCAGACTTTTCTTCATGCTTGTCGTACCTGATGTCCCTTGATTTGTTAGCTAACAGTCTTCTTTTGTCTTGCATATAAGGCAGCAACAGTTTATTTTCCTGGTTTAGGTTTCCTTTCTGTCATTTACTGTGTGTGTTTGTATGCGAGACAGAAAACAAAAAGCATTGTAAGGAAATATCACACTGGGTCTTTTCATACTATGTGCTCTGATATTCTGAAAGGTGTTTTAGAAAACCGCTCTGTCAACTTTTTTTTTTGTTTTTGTTCCTCAATACTGTTTAGGTCAGGCTGAAGGGCGGATTACCAACTTACCACTTTTTTAATGTAAACAGGCAATTTATTCTTCAAGGGTAGCAGGCACTGAATTTGTATAAGAAACACTGAAATATAAAGGTGCTTGCTAGCAGCAACCTCTTCATTAGTTACAGATCTCTTTAATGTGGAATTATTTATATAACTTTTACTTCTGCAGAGATTGTGCATATTGACTGATATTAGTGGATTGTAATGACAGAAGTTTGAGTGGCCTTTTATGGTTGAAATGTTCTGAATCGGGCAGTTTTGTCATTATTGGTTTATATGATTTGTTTCCTTGCTTACTGGAAAAATGTTCAAAACTATAAATTTAAAACATGCTCTAACAAGTGGTGCTGTATTATACAAGGGATACAATTTAATTATTATATATTATAATTTAATATAATCAGGAAGGTGAATCAAAGAACTTTTGCATGGTCCTAAAAATGTGTGCAAGGAGCCTACGATCTGAAAACAGCCCAAAGGTAAACTTAATCCACAACTGGCCAGATGCATTTTCTTTGAACATTTCAGTGCTGTTTCAGTGAATGTGAGTTTTAATGCTAAGTCTGTTTTCATTCTGAGACTATATTGCTTTGTTTAGCAAATGTCCATCAGTGGTTTATGCTATAACATTTGAAATAAAAGTGAGAGTTTTAAATAGTGTTCATGGCAACTAGGGAGAAATAGCCAAGTAATGGGACACCGGAATGGCTGTGTGGTGTGGGGGTATATCAAAATTATACACATTTTGCTTTCACATACATGTCCAGAATTTTTGACATGGACAGTTGGCAACCCTATCTGGCTGGTTTCAGGCTCTTCTTTTAAGCTCAACATAACACAAGGTTTGACCAGTAAAAAGACTTGAATATCTTAAACTGGAGGGTTGAGCCTGTCTGAGCCACTTTCTCTACATCTCCAAGTTTATTAGATTACAAGTAATTCCCCAAGGTTCTGCATCAGAAATGTCAAGTAGCATCATGAATTCAATATAAACTATACACCTGTAGGTATCATGACTTGGGCCTAAACAGATAAAGGTGAGAGTATGCCTTCCTGCAAAAGGGTTCTGCTAGCCGCAGCTAAGCCATCTACACTGAGACTGGTAATGATTTTGGCAGTAACACTGGACTAAAAGCTGAAGAATATTAAAAAGGAAAAAAAGAAGCATGGGGCAGTTCTTTTCTGATAGCTTCTGTCACAGTTGGGGAAACAGTGGAGAGGAAGGAGAAAGGTAGGCATGGTGGGGATAGTGATGGAAGGGAGTTTTACCAGCCTGGGAAAATTATTTTTCCAAGCAATTATAAGCCTGCAGTGAGGTGGTGTACTTGTCCTCCAGGAACTGAAATACCAGATGTGATGTTAAGAGTTGTATCTACCTAATAAATGATGACAGATGGATATACTGCCTGTATAGTGTACACACAATTATGTGGCCTTGATGTACAGCTTATGCAGGTGTATCCTTCCACATTACCCCCAACAAAGACATGCTAAACTCTCCTACTTCAGAGCTTTGCAGGGCAACAGTATCAGCCTGCCCTCTGCAAAACATTACATTTCTAAGTTATTCTATATTACTGTGCACAAGAGAAAGTAAAACTTCTTCTTTTTCTTCAGGATGTGACACTTATAGAGAACAACTTCCTGCACAAGAGTAGCCTGATATTTTCTGCGTTGAGTCATGTAGATTCTTTCTGTCACACAAGGGCACTAAGATAGCCCAGCATTTAGGGACCATTGTAAGGAAGTACAGAAGGTTTGGTTGCATCCCGCCAAAGCAACCCTCCCCAGTTTATTATCTCTACCATTTCAGGTCACTGCTGATGCAGCTAATGATCTTATACTTTGATACTGCAAAAAGGTGTTACTGCAGACATATGCAGTTCAAAAGTACAACTCGAATAATACAGCAGCTGGTGAAGGAAGTTAAAATAGAGCCACCCACACAACATCTGTAGCCAGAGGGACTCTTTTTCTGTCTTACTAAGCCATCTGTAACACAACATGAACCACAACTTAAGAGAACTTGAAAAAGAATAACACAGAAAAAGGAAGAAAATATGTAAACTTCTTCATTTACTATAATTAATTCAGTCACTGTCTGCACTTCTGTTAGAACCTAAGCCTACTCTTTATGCCTTTAGAAATCAACTGAAGTAGAAAGCGTTGCAGTTTAAATACTAAAGCAGTAAATTCTCACTTCTCCACTAACTAGGGAAATCAGACGCACCAAAGCTGAGAGTGCCTGGAGTCATTACTCTATATGTCTCCAGCAAAAAGGCCCCTTCTTGTTTTCACACTAGTCCAAAGGAAACAGCCAACATGCCTATAAAGTGAAGGACTCCAGTATGTAGCAGAGTTTTGCAAAGAAATTCTCTTCTGTATCACTCCCAACAAATGGAAGTCTTACAGAAATTTATTATAAAACTAACCAGATGCATGCAGCTCAGCATCAACTCAGAACAGCTCAGTTTCAAACAAGTTATAAAAGAAAACTCCAACCAGCGACTACTGGTTCTTGATATATGCATATCTTTGAACAAACTAAATTTAAGAAAAGACTGACACAATGTATTCTTGTACAACATATTAATACATTCTTACAAACACACCCACCCAAGACTAGAAATAAGGTTATATAATCACACTATATAGGCAACTATCAGGAAAACTGAAATCAGTGTAGTCTGACATGTGCACATGTTGTTTGACTTGTGCAACACCATGTCTGGGTAAGCAGCAAGACCTGGTACATGCAGAACTGCACTCTCTCACAGACTCACAGACTCACAGACACACACACACACACACACACACCACAGCTTCTGTTTCAATAGGTCTGAAATGTTATAGTTAGGGTCTGCAAAACACCACTGTGAACATAGTCACACAAGGGAATGCTTCTGTTTTCTGCACTCATGGTTTCACCTCTAGTGTCACACCTACCTTTTGCAGAATTAACCAATTCCAGTTTCCCTGTCAGAATTTGATAAAAATGTCACCTTACAATGTTCTTGTCCTCATAGTACTACAGTACAATATACACAGGACAAAGTCCTTCTAATTCTTCTATTTATCCACTATTCAATCACTTACAGTTCTTCCCTCACATACACACATACAGATATTAGAACCAAAGGGTTATTGCCTTGCATACATACAAGTATTACAAACACAGGCATTAATGCCCTCCTACCCTGCCAATCTACCAAAACAGGTTTTCCCATAAGGGTCCAGGCTGTTCTTAAAAGTATTTAAACTAGTGTTTGCTTCAAGTAATTTGGTAGTCTATTCCATGCATCAACTGCTCTCTCAGAGAACCATTTAGTACACTTCTCATTCCTATAGTATCTTCTGCATAGGTTGCCTGATGATTCATTACTACTTTTTGGTAATTCCAAAATTTGTAGTCGTAGTTGTCTCTATATGCCCCACACACCTGAATAAGATCTCCTTTTAAATATCTATATGAGACACTGTACAAGTTCAGATATTTTAGTCTTTCATAATAACTTACATTTTCATATCCATGGATGCCACTGGTATATTTCCTCCATACTTTTCCAGTTTACTCATGTTTGTTTTCTTATACGGTTTCCATGTTGTTATTCCATACTCAAGTTTGGGTCTAATTTCCTAGACTATATAAATCTTTTTATACAAACTACAGTTCTATAACTATTATTAACAAACTGGTTGATATGATTAGAAAAACGCAGAGCTGGATTTACCCATATACCCAGGCCCTTAAATTAATCTACAGTTTCAATCAGTGTATGCTGTATTAAATATTCACCTTTCGGTTTATGTCTCCCAAATCTCATATGCTTAGTTTGTGATGTTTTCAGCATATTATTCTCATATGCCCAAATGGTGAATTTAGGCAAGTTCTTTTGCAGACATGCCCTATCTGTAACACATGTAATCAATTTACCCAATTTCAAGTCATCTGCATACAGATTGCACAACACCAGAGATGAAAGATACAGTCTGAACAAATAAGGACCTAGGACAGGACACCCTGACTGTAACCAAGAATGTCACCTGTCTAATTGCTGTATGACACTTGCCATGTCCAATTTTAAAGCCTTGCAGCTTTTCAAGAGTACATCAACATCAATTTATTGATCAGTGTTTTGTGTATGACCTTTTCAAATGCTGAAGTAAATTACATGACAGCACAATTCATAGCTGTTATTATATTGTTATAGACCATCATGTTACATGTGGTACTTGATTTATTTTCAACATATGCATGCTGATATATGGTTTCAAGTCCCAACCTTTCCAATTCTCACAACTTTTCCACAACATGAAAGTAGAATCAAGGGTCTGTATGACTCTGGGTTTGTCCAACTCCCCTTTCCCTTAAAGACAGGTTTAATAAGTGCACATTTCCAATATTGAAGAATCTCTACATATTTATATTGCCTAGTAAATAATAGATATAATGGTACTGTAAGTTCTTGTTGAAGTGTTCTCAGGTCAATATTACTAATTCTGTCTCCTCCGTATGCTTTGTTTGGATCCAGTCTGCATAGTTCTTTTTCAATATAATCTAATTAGATTTCAGTACCTGAGGTTACCTGGATGTCGCTAGGAGAACTCATCACCTCCTTTGTGGAGCCAAACTTTTTTTGCATAAGATTTTGTAAATATATCTATAATCTGTTCACTCTGAGTATACATTTTGGAATCTACACACAGTTTGTCGATTTTTATGCCTTTACTCCTTCCATGTCTTATGTATCTATAAAATGGTTTCCTATTATGCACAACGTCTTTATATGAATTTTCTTCAAATCTTGCTAGCTCTTGTCTTACATTATGCTTAATTTGTTTGTCCAGCCTGTTTATTTCAATTTTCAAAGTTGTAGTTTGACCTCTCTTCCATTTCTTACATTTTTGTCTCTCACCTTAATCAAGTGTCTTGTTCTTATGGAAATATATTCTCCTGACATTGTGAGACAGATCCTGATATTAAAATTTTTTGTTTTTTTGCATTCAAACAATTTCTTTTTCAAAACTTTCCATATTCCTTCAGCAGTTTTTCCACTGAATGCAACACTCCAATTAGTTTTATACAGTGACTATTTTGATTCCATATTATCTGTTACGAATGCTTTGTGCAGTGGTTTAAGATTTCAGTTTGGCAGAATTATCTAGAGACAAATTAACCTTAATAACATCATGATCACTGCACATCAACGGTGGTAAAACCTGCCATGATGGAACAGCAATTTCTTTAGGAACACAAACAATGTCTAATATGCTCAGTTCTCTGCTAGGGTTTTTTTACAACCTGAAAAAATTGTTGTTCCAGAGGATAATTTTTAAATAATTTCCTTACTAATTAATGTTGTTGAATCAATACTATTCCACTCTGTTTCTGGTAAATTTAAGTCCCCAGCCACTATTACCCTTCCCTCCTATGTTTCATGCAAGAAATATATGAATTTCTCAAAGTCATCAGCACTTGACTTTGGTGGTCTATACACTCCAATAGATGTTACATATTCCAGGGTTGTCTTTATTGTTACAGTTACACAATCTAAAGTATTTGTGTTATCACTGTACATGTAACAATTACAGGACTCATAACTATCTTTAATTCCTATCGTAAGACCTCCATCTGATTTTTTGTTAGAATGTCTGTTACAGTAAAAACATTTATACCCTGACAGAACTGGCTTCCAGTCATTGCTCTTTAACCATGTTTCATAAACAACAACAACATCATTCTTGTGGGAACACAAAATATTTTACGATATATATATTTTTTATTAATGCCCCTAGCATTAACAACCATCACAGATGGGTCAAATGTTGCTATCTGTGTATGTTTGTCAAATACTGCAAAATATCTGCTGCAAAAATTGTCTTCCCTGATTTTGACAGGTGCATGCCATCCTGTCTGAACACGTGTGCCTAAAATTAGGCTAGGATGTTCTACACATTTCCATTTTTTATTTTTTTTTCAAACTTTTATTTTATTGTATTTTTCAATATTTAATATGCAAAAATATACAACATGACATTGCTTCATGAACAGATTAACCTTGAACTGTCAATTAACAAGATAATGCCTTTTAAATACTATTCTTGAGATGACGAAGTTCTAGTGTTTAAAGAAAATGGTTTATTTATACAATTAAATTACATTTCCATTTTTTAAAACAGGATTTTTTTTCATATGGGTTGCGACACCCATGCACTGGCCCAGCAATCAAGGCGCCTCAATCCTCACCACTAACACTAGTGAGGGGCATCCACATAGGGTAGGATAACAAATACACACACAGTAAAGTACAATTTCCCTTATGAGCACACAGAGATCAGAGTCAGTCTGGGGCTGGTTTCTCCCTTTCTCTCCAGATCCCCAATAAGACTCCCCACTGGCACAGATATAGGGTCCAGATCTCAGCCTAGTGGGCAAGCTAAAACCTCCAGCACCCTCACTGTCCAACCAGTGCTTTGTGTCCCTGCCCAAGTAGCTGACACAAACACACTTTCAGATAAGAGTTATATACAACCACACAGACACTCCTGGGGAAGGCTGGCACAAGTTCTCCAGCTGTGCCCCTTTTACCCAGCCTATAAGGTAGAAATCACTGCCCCCAGCCACTAATATTTATCAGCTACCATTTAAGAGAACAAGCCTGTGGCTTACATTAATATTTACAAATGACAGAATTATCTACAAATTCTATCTAGCTAGGCTGGCAGCCCTCACATATCTTCACATGGGTATTCACCCAAAAAAATATTTTCATTCATAGTGACCTGACTCCTTTCTATATGCCATTTGCAAAAAAAAAAATTCGAACACCTGTACAAGCTATGTTATCTAACAGGGCTGTAAGTTCTATACTAACAGTCAGAGTGTCCACTTGCAGATGAGATCATTTGTACTGACATGAATAAAAACAGATCTGTACTTCCTTATATTAAGGCATTCTAAGTCCAACCTCACATCCTCTATTTTGTTCCTGGAAGCATAACACTATTCAATGTTCATTTATCTTCTCTGCAAATGTAAGTATCAGATTCTCTAACTGAATCTCCATTAATATATTTCTGACCAGATCTGAAGAATCTTCAGCTTCTAATTCAATAATATCTGCTCTATCAATTGTCAGAAAGGAATGATCTTCATCACCATTAGTCTTATTAAGACCACTGTTTTCATTGTTTATCACATTTGCAAGCATACAATTCGCATCCAGCTGGCTTAGTACATCCACAGCTTCAGCCATGTTGTCAATGTCTGTCTTTCTTGTTTTTCTTACAGTGATGTTCTTCATTTCTTGCACATTCAGTTTTGATTTCTTCCTTTTCACAGGTTTATAGACTTATAGGTAAGTACTAGGCTAGCAGCCCTCATGGGACATTTTTTAAGCCTAGGCAATTTCCCTTCAAATGTAAGAATCAAACCCTGTACCTTGTCTGTATGGTAAGCTCCTTAACCATTATACCAACACAACAAACCCCTGCCCCTCGCCTTTTTTCTACCTTCTATTTTTGGAAAAAATATACCTTTTTCTGTAGAATGAAGGTTTTCAGACAGAAAAATGTTGTAATTCCATATAATCTGTATGTTACATAACAAAACAGTATCCTTTTCAGTATGTGTTCTCTTTGCTTTACAAACATTTATCAGTTTCTTTTTCTTCATTTGTTGTGAACTTCTTTCTTCATTAGTTTTCTTTTCCTTCTAAATGCTCAGACTCCTTAGATTACTGAATGCTTATACCCAGAATCCCAAAACTGTCAGTGGCATTATCTTGTTTAATAGGGGTTGAGTGATCTTTACAGACAATTTATCTCACCAGTCCAGTCATTAACATATGAAACAACAGCTCTCCAAGCCATGCCAATTGCACAAGTGCAATCATCATCAAGTCCAGATTTACTTTTAACAATGGTAAACAAATTATCCAACTTTTGATATGAGGAACACAGATCACCAGTGTTATCAGATGTTACCTTTAAATACACACTGTACAAGATATTTGTGCTTTAGCAAATCATTAATGGCATACTCATTTCAGGAATCCATGTTCAGCAAAATATGAATAAAAAATCATTAAAGAAAAGAATAATTAAAATCTGTTACCATGGAATTCAAAGACAACTTCAATCAACTTCTGTGAGAAAGATCATACAAACAATATACAAGTAAATATTAAATTAAGTACAGTAATGTTTACTGTTATGTTGTACTCACTGTTTTACCCTATTTGAGGTAGTGAATGAGCTGAACCTTATGTTGACAACTAATGGTGGTAAGACAGAGAACTGATGCTAATTTGGAATGTTGCTGGAGGGTGGATGCATGCACGCACACAAACACAACCAACACCCCCCATACATACCAACACACACACACACACACACACACACACACACACACACACACACACACACACCTGTGGTCTCTGGGCAATAATGCAGAATCTGTAATGAAGGCACCCAAGCTGGGAAGTGAAGCGAGCATGTAACCTTTGCCACATGAAGCCAAACTATGACCTTCCAAAGAAAAAGAAAAATATAACTGGTCTACTGTGACAACCTGAAATTCCATCCAGCAGCTCACCGTTAGGTAAAAAGGCAAATTATTGAACTCTCATAACCTTGTATAAAAAAAAGTGTGCTATTAAAATAGATGCAGTCCATTGGGAACATGATAATGTATTTGGCTACGACTGAGTCAGAACATAATATCTATTAAACTAGTTTAGGTAGTACACCATACTTTTCCTTAAGGATTATTTTATTTTGATACCAGTAATTATTTACAGTTCGAGTTCAGTGGTGGATTTATTGGGTAGTACTTACACTAATACTTTTATGACTTGGTTTGAAAAAGATTTCTTTCTGCTAGGTTTCTTTAACGGAAAGCTCTGCTTTAAAACTAAAAAAAAAATCAAATTTTTCACTCTATCTCGGTTTCCCCGAGTTATTTAAACATCTCAAAATCACTCTGACTGCTTCTTATAAAATTTTAATATGTTTTCTGCAAAATGGCTGTCAATAGGGCAAGGCATATCAACATAATCTTTATTTTTCTTCAAGCCTTTCTTTTTCCCATAATCCATTTCACGTCTGCTTTATATGACTGATGCTAGACATAAAGAAGTAGTGGTTTATTCCCATTCCGTTAACATATAATGGGATTAGTGTCAGTCACTGTCATCTTATATACTGTATGTAACAGGACTGCTTCTTTAATTTCTTGAATGGCCCTCAGCTGTGTGTGTCACAGGGCTTGTTTTATAGTATACTAAGGAATTATACAGCTGCAAAGCAAACAACTGATAATTGCAGGCCTTTGGTCAAAGTATCTTTTTTTAGTCCGATATGAATGGACAACCTCTCCCCCTGCACTTTGGTAAATGTGCTGATACTTTATAAGAAAAAATATTTTCTGACTTTTCTCTAAATGTCACAGACATCTTTAATACTACATTCAAGTCATCTTAAAATGTACACTAGAATAAACAGCAAACATTAAAGTTTAAAGCTTAGCATTTCAGTACTGTGTGCTGCTTATGCAAATTTGTGAAAAGAGGTGACAATTGCTTTTTAACTATTGACTGATCTAATTACTCTGTTTTGCTCTGAAAGACATGGCTGCATTGGAAGCAGCTGTAAATCAGTATAAGTTTTCTTCCTCTCTGCAATAAAAACAATGGGAAACAGTCTCACACCTCTCTATCATATTTACAGCAGCCTGAGCTCCTGACTACAAATTTCTCTGTGTCTGTGGTATGCCATGCAGGTGTAGACATTCTTCTGCATCTTATGTGACAAGTTAAGCTTAAAAAGTGGGTGGTCTTTCCCTTCCTTTGATCCCAAAGTGAGGAAATGAAAGTTCTATAAAATACAAGCAGGTTTCAGGTACCTACAGAGTACTGGAATCATATTTTAGGGAGAAAAGCACCCTAAGAGTTGAGTTAAACTGTAGGATAAGGTAGTTTTCTCCTTTAAGATAATGCTACATTTTGTCAGATTTAAACTGGTGATTTTATTATTTCATTACGGATTTTAAAATGTAGTAGATTTTGTATACAGATAAAACACATACATAAGAAGTTCATTTTTAGATGAAATTTAGATGATAATTACAATTCTGATGAACTGTCATATAACCCATTACTTTTTATATAGCTTCACTAAAAAATTTCTAACTACAACCATCATTACCACGAACACAGTTCTGCAGAGTTAAAAAAAAGACTACTTCATAATAAAATGTGAATAGAAAAATATACTAAATAATGCCTATTAAAAGAGGATAAAAGTGTATACAAGTTCTGAATACACAACAGACAATCACAGCCATACTTTTCAAGTGTACCTTATTATGAGGAACATACCTCATTGGGGGGTCTTAAAAAGTTCAAGTTCCTCGAAGTTCCACACTGAAAAGGGTCTGGCACACACACTGTGTTAGGAATTTTTTAACGAATATCCATGGAAAACACAAATAAATCACATTATTAATTCATTAAAATATCTTTTTATAAGTAAAACCAGCATATTTTAACCATCATATGACCCTCCAAGTTGAAGTTGTCAGTAAGCCAGTAGTATGTATTCCACATTTTGCCCATTTGTTCCACATTATGAAGGCTGGTGTTCCTCATTTTGGGGGTGGAAGGTTGAGAGCTATGACCACAGGCTAGTCAACGATGCAAGCAAAGGCTAAAACTTTTCATTTTTCCCTAATGGATGCACTTTTATGGCATTAGCACAGTAGTACATGTGCTTGTCTTGTATCACACAAGATTTCTTTTTGAAACCAAGACTGAGAAAGTCTTCATTTTATTTATTTATTCCTTATTTACATTTGTTAACCAACATATACCACTGACTAGTAATAAACAATTTCAGTTTCAGCCCAGATAGAACAGAAATGCACATTTCTGCAAAAACAAAATTGTTAAGAGACAGCTCAGATGGCGTAGAGGTATGTTGCTGAAGAGATTACATAGCAATTATGTACAATTATTAATAACAAAACAGAATTGAAACAGTATACACAGCAGGATTACACAACAGTTACAATAAGGTCAAAAAGGAGAGTATTGACACTCCATGTAAGAGAGAGATTCATCAACAAGTAAGAATTACAAATGGTAGACAAGGATTTGAGGATAGTTTAGTGAAGGTACACGAAGAAAGGAAGGAAAAATTAAGTGGTATGGTTATAACAGAGGCACTGACATTAGGTGAGTTTATGGAGATGGACCCTCAACTGGGTTTTGATTGCTGGCAAGATGAAATGACTTTGATATGGGAGGGGATTAAGTTCCATAGTCTAGGACTAAGTATGGAGTATCTATGATCGGTGCAGCATGTTTTTTTTTTTTTGAGGGTGGTTGTAATGCAGGTGCAGTGTGGTTCTGGCTTCATAGACTGTAGGATGGTGTTTGTCTTACCAATATGGCTGTTAAAGGAGAGAATGTTGGCTGATGTACCATTTAAGTCAACTGTCTGTTTCAATGGAAGTCAATGTGCCCCTTTTCAGTGTTTTGCACTGATGTTCATGTTTTAGGGAAAATTTTTAGGAATCTACATATTTTACTGCTGACCGCATGAATTTGAGTGAAGTTTCTTTTAGATGTAGATGCAACAAAGTAAAGATCATATTCCAGCTTGGAAAGAAGAAAGCCTTCTCTACTGGTGTTCTGGTAGCCTTGATAAGAATGGAATAGAGCTTATTGGTCCATTATAATAATGAGTTAACTTTTTTTTTTTGTCAAGGCAGAGAGAAAGAAGTTTGGAGATGGTCAAGCCAAAGGTCTTGGTATTTAAACAAGGTAGCATATTTCTATGGATGTATTGTTGTGGTCATGGATTTGTAAAAGGTGTGGAGTTTTGTTAAGCTTTGGTTTTACCTTCATTAATTTTGTAACCCAAAAAGACTTGAAATTGTCTCAGAACACTGGCATAAATGTGGCATTTGGAAAGACAGTTTTGAAACCCAGTACCTTCAGTAAGTCACTGAAGGAGATCAAAGGCTTTCTTAAGGTCAATAAAGATGGCATCAGGGAGTAGCCCTTTATCCATGTCTAATAGTATTTCATCAGTGAGGGTCCACAGTTCAATTTGTGTACTGAAACCTGACCAGAAGCCATGCTGTTTGTGGGAGAGGAAGTTATAAGTACTAATGTATTGAGTCAGCTGTGAGTAGACGACCTTCTCTAGAAACGTTCCTAGTGTAGGCAATATAGAAAATGGTCTGTAGTCAGATGTTTTGATAGAGTTTGGTGCTTTTTATAGATCATTTTCAGATACTTGGCACTGTACTTGATGTAAAGCAAAGATTACATATACGCAGCAGAGGAATGAAAACTGAGTCCTAATAGTGGTACCAGGGCTGAAAGCCATCTGAACCTGAACCTTGTTTATGGGCAGGTTGTATGTCTTCAGTTTTGATATGTTTTAAATAAAATGGGGGATTATAGAAATGAGATTCATGTGGATTGGTGGGACTTGTGTCAGTGGTGGGGCTTGGGATAGGTTGGTAAACTCAGTGAAACTTGAATGGTGAGAATCCAGTTGTTTTGCAGTTATTTTACAAATGGTTTCTTTTTGAGTTTGCAGACAGGAGGCAGGGGGGCATGTATGGAAAAACTGTACGGTGATCACTGATGGATGGTGGGTGGATATTAACATCAGAGTAAAGACACAGATTGTCAGTGGTTGGGTGGGATGCTGCACACATTGTTTGAGTTAAGATTCCTGTGATTTACTGTTAGATATTATGAAGCAGACTTAAGCTGAAACCATTTAACAGAACGAGACTGGTTTTGTTAGTCAAGTAGGAGGTTATATCTTAGATAATGTTTAGAATTTTACTGGAGTAGGAATAGGGTTACCACCTGTCCCACTTTGCGAGGGACAGTCCCTCTTTGGGCAGTTGTGTCCTGACAAAAAATTAAAAAAATGGTAAATGTCCTGAGATTTTAGGACAGAATTACTTCCTATATTTTATGCAATAGTTGCATAAAACAGTTATTCTGTATCTAAAATACCTAAATGTTATAAGAAACTGAATAAGCAACTAAAATGCTACAAGAATAAGCTTTTATTTAGGCAAAAAAAAGTTAAGTTCTATCCTTTGTACTGACTGTGGGTATGTGTTGGCCAGTAAAATCTGACGTTTGTACCAAAAATGTCCCACTTTGGCCATTTGAAAAGGTGGCAACCCTAAGTAGGAAGAGGAGGAGGAAGAATGACTACCGAAATGCAATGGGGATTCTTTTTGTTGGAAGCACATTTTGGAGAGTGGCTGAAAGTGTGTATCTGCTTGGACTCTTGAGTTGTACATTTTGCTGCAGTTTTGTATGGAAGAAGAGTATCGCCACCATTTTTTTGAACAGGTCTAGCATTTGAGCAGTAGTTACACTGTGGGTTGTCCTTTTTAAAGTGGGATTCAGTTATAGCTACAATATTTTCACTGAGTTATGAAAGTAGTGTGCTTATCTGGCCTGGTTTGTTTGCTGAGCCTTAGTGCATTTACATGTGGGGGACCTGAGCTGGATTCGATACTGCTTCCTAGGGATAGTATGAGTATAATATAGGTCTGAACTTGTAGAGGGTTGCAAGCGGTTTTATTAAGCCTTTGTGAGATGAAAAAAGTGAGTGGAGAGGACAGGAATAAACGTTACTATGAAGGAGTTTAATTTAAGAGGAGTGGGTGGGACATACTGGAAGGAGTGTGGCTATGTGGGTCACGTGACTATGCAAGTCATGTTATGTGATGAGGAGTGGGACATAATGGAAGGAGTGTGACTATGTAGGTCATGTTGTGTGATGAGAAGAACAAGGGTAAGGGTGTGTGTGTGTGTGTGGACATACTGATTGTGTGGAGATGTGTGGTTTCATATAACACTGGAATTACTTGGTAGGAGTATTATCAAGGCTAATATAGTGTTGTAGGTGAGTAATCTGCAGAGGTTCATGGTAATTGTGTGAGACGACTGCTTAATATGGTAATGCCTGGAATAATGCAAAGTTGGAGAACAGGCTGTGGAAGTTGTGGGACAGTACAAGCTAGGATGGCTGGAACTGCAAAATCAGCTTCAATTTCACCAACTTATTATCACCCACAAGATCCTTTATCATCCTAGTAATACTCCAAAACTCACTAGCCTTATCATCCCCTACAAAAATTTTACAACCCTACGCTCAGCAGATAAATTACTAGTAGCCATGCATAAATCCAATAATAAGTCTGGGGACTCGCTATTCATCAACTCGGTGGGGGAAAACCTGGAACCGGCTTCCCAGTGAGCTCTCATCTCTTTCTTCAACATTACTTTTCAAAAAGCAACTTAAAGTATACCTTAAAACTCAGTGGCTATGCCCATGTACTAATCCAGACTAATAATCCCATTCCAGTTATGTCCACTGTATACTTATCTCTCTGTTGCTGCTCTATGTCTACCTCTGTCATGAACCTCTGACAATAGGATCTGTAAGCTACCTAAAGTCTGTTTCTAATTTAATCTTTCTTGGGAACTACTTCAGAGTATAAACTTGCATAGCAAGCTTTCTACTGTATGAATGTGTCTCTACCTTATATATATATATATATATATATATATATATATATATATACATATACACTTGTCTTCTTTCAGTGAGTAGGATCTGTAAACTACCTAAAGTCAATTTTAACTTAGTCTTTCTTAGGAACCTCTACAGAGTATGAATTGCATAGCAAGCTTTCTACTGTATGAATAGCAAGAGGTCTGCTGTATGAACATGTTTCTGCTTTATAAATACTTGTTTTTCTTTCTTTTTATAACATGTTAGTTATAGGATTACTAAGCTGCTATGTAAAATTGCATTCTACTCTTAAAATTGTACTGTACCTGATATTGCTATTATCTGTGTAGTGTATTATCTGCTTAGTGGAGCTTATCTCCTCGGGCCTCTACTGAAAATGGACATATATCCAGATTTTGATTTATCAGTGGTAGTACTTTTAACAAGATTTTAACAAGATTTGTAGCAGATGGAAGCAGACTTGACTAAATAGAAGGATGAATTTTATGGTAATAATTTACATTTGTTGGTCAATTTTCAGCTGAGGTCCGGACAGAAAAACTCAACAAATAAAAGAACCAAAATACATATAGATAGGTGAAAATCTGTGTCTTTTTTTTACTAACATGTTGTGCAGTACAAATAGTTGTGGAGTCTACACCTTAAAGAGAGAGGGGAGAATTGCCGTGACTTGGAAATAGAAAAGTGGGTATAAATGTAATGATCTGGGAGCAGTGGCTAAAGAACTGAGGGTGGGAGGGAAGCAAAGCAGGAGACACCGCCTGTATTACCAACAGTCAGTATGTCTGGGCATAGGTTCATAGGTTTATACTAGGCTATCTGCCCTAAGGCATTTATAAGCCTAGCCCAAATTTTTGTGGCTTACGCCACCCCTTATATGAAAAAATACTGTGCCCATTAGTTTGTTGTGCCTCTGTCCAGCAGTGACACAGAGATGATTCCCGGGGGTAAACCTACGATCTCCCATCCACAGGTCTAGATTTCTCTTGAACAGAGTCAGCGAGGTGCTCTGCCTCACATGGACCGGGATTTTATTCCACAGCATAGGGAGTCTCTGAGTGATAAATCTATCCCTCCAGCACGTCCTATTTATATTCGTGCTAAGGTTTAAGTCGCTTGCTCTAGTGGTTTTGGTGGATTTGGATTTTTTGAGGTGGAGCATGTCCATTAATTCCGGGTTGGACATGGCCTTGTATGTCAGGCACATGTCACCTCTGAGCAGACGGTATGCGACTGAATAGAGCTGGAATTTCTTCAATCTGGCAGCATATGACAGATTTTGGAGTCCCTTTATCCTTTTGGTGAGGAACTTTTGTGCTTAGAATACTCTGGCCCTCTGAGTTAAGAAAAGGTAATAATATCTAAAGTAAAACAAAAAAAAAACAGTGGTTTAAATATACAATGAAATGTGTCACTCTTTATTTTACTTGTGGTGGAAAGTAATGCTTCAATGTGAATTAAGTAATTGCATTAATAGCGTTTGGGTTTTAAACAAACAGCTGGTTGCAAAGTTCTCGATTACAGAAAGGCAGTATTACAAGTAAACCTCAAACACATCCAAATGCAAAACACTCGAGCATCACACACTGGAATAGAAGGCTAACAAAATCTTGTTATGCAATGTCTGCATTGTAAAAATAAATGTCTGCATTGATGATCTAGTTTATTTTCTTTTGAATTTGTTAACCTGAATAGAGCACCGTTCCCACTGGACCCATTTCAGTCAACTCAGGAAAAACACAATAGTTACATAAAATTACATACAGCATGAATGACAAAATGCAGTACAAATATACATATATCACATACAAACTGAATACCATAGTTTTCTTGAGGGGAATAAAGGCAATAGATCAATTACATTTTATACAGCGTGAACAAGAAATACAAAATATTCATGTATTATATATAGAGTAAAAGTCAGAGTTGTCATGCTGAAAGAATCACAATCACAAACAGAGTCAGAGCAAGCTATGTAGAAAGAGGAAGGCAATGACGAGTCAAGTTATACAACCTGACTTTTGAAATGGGCTTTTATTTCTGACTAGAAAATGGGGTAAGTGGAATTAACTTTAAGAAAAGGGAGAGATTCTGACAGTTTGGGACCAAGGACTGAGAAAGCATGGTCTGTGCAGTAAAGCCCAGTTTGGGGGGTTTGGAGGAGAAGACACAAGTGGTTAAGAGAGATGATAGTGCATGTCTATAGTCTGGAAGCTGGTGGAGGGAGGGTGTCAATCCTGATAAGTTTAACTAGTTTAGAGGTAAGTACAAAATCAGCATGTTGTTTAACAGCCAGCCAGGTAACATTTTCAATGGTTTTGCAGTGGTGTTCATATAGAAAACGTCTGGAAGAACCCCATGTTGATCAAGAACAAACGCAGGAATGGTTAAGGAGAGGCAAATTCAAACCAAGAGATGAAAGGTTAATACTGGCGGCACAAGACAGTGGGCTATGTACGCATGGGCTATGTACACATTGGTTTACAAAGTCCATTGAATATATGGAAACAATATGTGAAACAGACAAATGCAGGTTTTGTAAAACAGAATTGGAAACAGTTGCACACCTCGTTGCTGGTTGCGACATACTTATGGCAAAAGGACTGTATACTGAAAGGAATAATAATAATGTGGCAAGACTGTTGCACTGGGGATTGTGCAAACATTATGGTACTGAAGTGGCTGAAAAACACAGGAAACACGAGCCACAAAGCATCATAGAAAATGATGAAGTCTACATCACATGCAATCATCCATTACTAAAGATGGTTGTTAAAAAAACAGATATAGTGGTCCAAGAAAAGAAGACAAAAGTAGCATTGATTCCTGAAATCGCCACACCCAGTGACTACTGTGTCCTGTGTACAGAGAGACACAAAGTCATAAAATATCAGGATTTACAGGCAGAAATGACAGGAATGTGGAAGAAAGATACCCATATAGTTCCAATAGCAGTATGAGCAATGGGTCTTACAAAAAAAAAGTCTACAGTCTTATTTATATATGCTACCAATACATGTAAATTCGTACAAATTGCAGGAGGAGTCATTACTGGGCACATTGCGGGTGCTGCGAAGAACACTTTTGGCTGACATCAAACAGTAAAACAATACTAATTTCATTACCTTTAATCGTACATTAACTTTGGAATGGGATCCATTCCCGTCATAGTCTTAGAAACTCAAAAGATTTGGAGATATTAAAAGGGGAGATACCATTATACCTACTATTCACTAGGTCATACAAATATGGGGAGATTCCTCAAGACTGAAGACATGCTCTTATTAAACCTGTCTTTAAGGGAAAAGGAAGTAGGACAAACCCAGAGTCATATAGACTTTTAGGTCTACTTTCATGTTGTGGAAAAATAATGGAGAAAGTAATATTGGATAAGTTATTGTCAGAACTGGATAGGCTGGGACTTGAAACCATATAGCAGCATGTTATAGAACTATTACCACCTGTAACATGATGTTCTATAATAATATAATAACAGAGTCATACACAAAACACTGATCAATAAGTTAGTACAACTAGGTACTGATGTACTCTTCGTAAGATGGACAGCTGCATGGCTTACAAACAGGACATGGCAAGTATCATACAGCAACTGGACAGGTGAAATCATTGGTTACAGTCAGGCTGTCCCACACAGCTCTGTCCTAGGCCCTTACTTGTTTAGACTGTATCTTTCAGACCTAACTTTTTCATCTGAGGTGTTCTACAGTCTATATGCAGATGACCTGAAATTGAGTAAACTTATTATATGTGCTACAGATAAGGCATGTCTGCAAAATAACTTGACTAAATTGACCATTTGGGCACAGGAGAAAACTATACTGATAAATACATCAAAAATAAAGTATATGAGATTTAGGAGACATAAAATGAAAAGTGAGTATTTAATACAGCACACAATGATTGAAACTGTACGCTCATTTAAGGATCTAGGTATACGAGTAGATTCAACTGAGTTTTTCTAATCATATCAACCAAACTGGCTAATGACAGCTATAGAACTATAGGTTGTACAAAAAGATTTATAAAGTATGGGAAATCAAAAAATGATGATGTCATTGTTGCTAGTTACATTAGACCCAAACTTGAGTATGTAATAACAATATGGAAACCCTATAAGGAAAAATGATGATGTCATTGTTGCTAGTTACATTAGACCCAAACTTGAGTATGTAATAACAATATGGAAACCCTATAAGGAAAAATGATGATGTCATTGTTGCTAGTTACATTAGACCCAAACTTGAGTATGTAATAACAATATGGAAACCCTATAAGGAAACAAGCATGAGTAAACTGGAAAGATTACAGCGGAAATATACCAAGAGCATCCATGGATGTGAAAACTTAAGTTATTATGAAAGACTTGCACAGTGTCTCTTACAGATATCTAACAGGAGATCTTATTCGGGTATAGAGGGCATTTAGAGACAAGTACCTCTGAGAATGTTTGGGGTTATCAAAAAGTAGTAGACAATCATCAGACAACCTATGTAGAAGATTCTATAAGAATGAGAAGTGTATTAACTGGTTCTCTGACAGAGTAGCTGATACAAGAAACAGACTACCAAACTACATTAAAGCAAGTACTAGTTTAGATATTTTAAGAACAGCCTGGACACTTAATATGGGAACAAGTGTTTTGGCACACTGGCAAGCTAGAAGGGCATTAATGCCTGTGCTTGAAATATTTGTATGTATGTATAGAAATATTTTAATCCGCACAGTGAGGCTGTGTTCCAGTTTGCTTCTGTTGCAATTTTCTGAAGTCTGCCAACTCATTGCACTCCCAAAATATATGTCCCAGGTTACCTTTTCTTCCCCATTACACCTCCAAAACTTGACATCTACTTCAGGTAAAATTCTTTGTGGAGTCTGCTTGGAGTATAAAAATGCTATGCAAACACTTCCAAGCAGCAATCCTAAATCTTCTAGACTTTGTTGCATACTTGGGAGACATAAAAAATCTCGGAACCAACTCCGCCATTATTCCAGCTCGCACCCTGCAAAAACTCTCGAACTAAGCTCTATCCATAATGCTCCTCACAAGATTACCTCAGATCGAGTTTGCATACAATAGTGACAGACAGACCAGAAACCATACCTGCATTTCTAAAAAGGAAATCCAATCTTCTGGAAAAGACCCGATCTACCAAGAAGCTGAAGGGCAGGGGAATGGAGGGTGGGAATGTCAAGGATAAGTGAAGATCGACAACAAAGATGGAATGTTATGGTGAGAAATTTATTTATTTATTGACATTTCTTTACCGAGGAAGTCCACTGGGCCATGCTAGCCCATTTTCAGTGGAGGCCCGGGGAGAAAAGCTCTATAGTAACAGGTAGAAATTACAACAGATTACAGTATTGTTCACAGTAACAAGTATCCTGGCACAAAATACAACCTGGCTATATACATATAAACTTATAACTTGCACACAAAAGCAGTACATAAAAGTTTCATAACCTTGATATTTATAGTGATTCCCAGTGAGAACAAGTTTGAATAACAGTTTCTTGCCTGTAACAGTAGATGCCTGGTAGAAGCAGTGAGGAGCCAGTCATCTAGGAATGGAAACGCACAGAATCCTAGCAATCTGAAGTGAGTAGCTACCACTGCCATGCATTTGGTGAACACCCTGGGGGCTGTGGTAAGACCAAAGGGCAGGGCTCTGAATCAGTAATGACTGGCTCCCAGCTGGAAACACAGGAATCTTCTGGATCACTTTTCCATTTTTGCATGACAATATGCATCCTGAAGATCTACTGAGCACATCCAATTGTCTTTTCGTATGAACGGGAGTATAGCCTGAAACATGACCATCTGGAATTGTTTCTTTGTGAATTGCTCTCTTCCCAGTCTTTTCTACCCTCCTCTGATTGATTTCTATAGTTATCATCCAATATTTTAGATGCCCTACTAATTATCTTTTTTAATCCTGTCAGACAATGAGACAAGATAGGAAGTACTCCACATTTTTCTTTCAGAAACAACAAATCCCTCAAGCGACATCTTTGTTACAAGTCCAATATGCTAGAGAAAGGGAACTCATTATCTGACAGGACTGGTACATTTCCTTGCAGAAGTTGTTCAGCCTGTAAATTTATTTTTACCTGTCATACACACACCCAGTTTTAAGATTCACAATTAATGTTGATTTTTATGCTAACTGCAAAATGTGTAACCTCGTATATTTTTCTTTCTGTCAAGTATGTCATGGATTTTATGTTGGCAAGACAAATAGACCCTTTAAGGATAGGGTCCTTGAACATCAGAGAAACATAAAGAATAAAAAAGATAGTAATGCCTTAGCAGCACATATTATGAGCCATGGTACTACACACTCAATTAGGTTCTTTGTATTGCATGTTTTAGACACTAATATAAGAGGAGGTGATTTTAAAAACCACACTGAAACTATGGAACAGAAGTAGATTTTATTGTTGAATGCAGAAAAAACACCTGGTCTAAATGTTTTTTTTTTTTACTGAAACCCTTCCTGAAAGGACATAGACTTAGACATAAATGATATATTTTATTTTCATATTTTTTTTATACGTGCAATATGTTTGCATACATTTTATAGCTGTTTTTATTCACATATGAATGTGTTTTCTGCAGTTTGTGTTCTTTTAAAAAATTTGTAACTTTATGATGACATCATAATTAAGGGCTTTTTATTGGTCACACTTTGTATAAAAGACTTGTATTTCTTAGTAAAAGTTTTCTGATGAAGCGGTGTGGTCACAGTAAAAGCACTTACCACTCTTTTGGATACAACTATTAAGGTTCCTGGATTTTAGCCTGTTGGTTTGGTATTTCTTCATTTATTTAACTGCATAAAACTTCCTGCCAAAAATTTTATTACAGTGATACAAGGAAAGCACGCATGAAAATGACACTATCATTTGTCTGTGTTGATATGGAATTACCACTATCGTCCCAAAACGACAAAGTTCTCTTTTGAAAAGCTTATCGTTTCTGAATATTAAAGATATCAATGTCACTACAGTATACAAACATTTTCACAAAATGCATTCCCTGAGTGTAGCCCCAACTGTCCATAACTTTTTCAGTATACCTGTTGTTAGGCATGGACCTTTTTCAGCCACAATTTCACACTGAGCTAATAGGAGGAAGTCGGAGGAATGGCTATGAGCTAACTAATCTGTGATATATAACATTAAGTATCCTGTTATTTTGCTTATTTCTTTTATTGTCTGCATATACTTTGCTAGCTAGTTTCACTGTGTGTGAGGTGTTAACTAGAATTTTCTACAATTGTTAAGGATCTGGTTGGGTTTGTTTGTTCTGATTTCCTGCTAGGAGTGTATCACATAACTTGTTTGCATTTAAAAGCATTCACTAGAGTCTCCTTGATCCTTTACCTGTTTAAACATTTCTGCAGTTTTTTTCTACCTAAGTAGTGTTGGCAGTGTAGCACTGTCCATATTCAGGCTTGTGTTTTGGGCCTAGTTGTTTGTTAGAAGAAGCTGTGTGTCTGAGCACATGTTCCAGGCCATCATAGCTTAGCCAAAGCCAGTATAGCATTTCAGTGAGAGTGAATTGTTTGTGGTCATTGGCTGACTGGGGTTGCCTGGACTATGCCTTGGAGTAAGCACCTCATTGGTTCTTTCAAGTTTTTTTTAAAGTTGTTTCAGGTTTCAACTTTGCTACTTAAGAAGTTAACTTGTGAGGGTTTCTGCCACTTCACACTGAGCTAGTCAAAGGAAGGGCTCTGAGCTAACTAATCTGTGATATATAACATTAAGTATCCAGTTTTTTGCTTATTTCTAAATTATTTATAGCACTTTTATTGTCTGCATATACTTTGCTAGCTAGTTTCACTGTGTGTGAGGTATTAACTAGAATTATCTACAATTGTTAAGCATCTGGATTTGATCTGGGACACTCCTCCCAGTCTAGTGTCATTACCTAATTCTATCTAATTCAGGGAGAACATTTAAGGAGGCCAACCTAGTTAGTTTCTGCTCCTCCTTTCCCCTTTCCACTTTACAAAAAAAAAAAAAAAATTCTATGCTTATTTCCTCCCTTTCCTGTAAGTCGTCTAGTCAGGATGCAGATTTGCTGTACCCAGCACTGTTTGTAAGCTTCTGAGCCCGGAAGCCTTTCTGTGTTGGAGGGAAGCCTTCTAGCTTAATTTTGTTTCTTAAAACTAGCCAGTTTTCTAGTTTCAGCACTCAGATGTGTTTCTTTGAGTTCAGCACTTGTTCAGAACTCATTGTAAGCACTAAATAAGCTACAAATTACTACAGCATTCAACTTTCCTCACTTGTCTAGAGGAAAACAGTTTTTAGTACTTAAAAAAAATAAGAACCTATCCAGACATGTCTAAGGGTCAGCTCCCAGTGTTTTCTCCTGTGTACCTGATGAATCTGGGCATCTTGGGGCAATGCAGCAATTGCCTCATGTACACAGACAACCCTCTCCTCCTACCACCCAACACTACAACCTGTGAGAGATGCACTTATACAGCCAAACTGGAAGCAAAGCTCTCTTCACCCAAGACTGGAATAGACAGTCAAGAGGAGAAGGTAAACACCTGCACCACACCACACTCATCACATAGTCCCTCAAAACCTACACCGCCAAAACACACGCACAGAAACACAAAACACACATCTACATTCGCGGAGGCTCTAAAAAAATCCAAATTGTAGCTTGCTACAGATCCCCCACCATGCCCCAGGATTCCCACTCCCCATTTCTTGATGCACTGGAAAATATTAGGGTACAACCTAACACCCTAATAATGAGTGATTTCAACTACCCCAACATTAACTGGGAAAACTACTCATGTACCAACTCTTGTGCTCAACGTTTTCTGGAATTCATAAATTCCAATGCCTTGGATCAACTTATCCACACTCCCACCAGGGGTAGCAATATCCTAGATCTGGTCATTACCAACATGGGCAACCAGTGTTCCACACCAGAGGTCAATTCCTCGTTGGTCAGATCCGACCACAAGCAAATCACCCGAGACATCCACATCCCACTCCCACCCCCCATTAGGGAAACCACCGTAAAACATTTCTCCAAAGCCAACTTCACACTTCTTAAGACAGAAGTGGCAATCTTCACAACACCCATGCTGACGGACAATAGAGGTACGACTGCTGAATCCTATACAACTGCACTTTAGAAGCACATACACGAGTGCATAGATCGTGCAATCCCTAACAGAACCAAGATGCTATCCTCCAAATAAAGGAAGCCAATCTGGTGGTCCCCTGCCATAAACAAACTCTATAACAGAATAAAGAAACTGTTGCAAAAAAAAGTAAAATCCCATGATTGGAGGAACTCCGTGGTCAGCCTCAGTAAGAAGCTGTGATCCCTCTTAAAATCCTCCAAAGCTAGTTATGAAAACAAAATCATCACTGACTCTAAAGACAACCACAAAGCATTCTATTGCTATGTCAAGACCCTCAATGGCAACACTCAGATCTGCTCTGAGTTACAGCACAATGGCACTAAATATACAGAACCAACTGATATTGCCAACATCCTGGCAGATAGGTTCAGTGCTAACTTTACCCCTCTCTCATCCCCTAAAGGGCCCATCTCTATACTGGAAGAATGCAAAGTTCCTGTAATAACGGCTGCAAAGGTAAAAAAAAAACACTCTCCAAAGCCAAGAACACAGCATCCATGGGACCTGATAACATCCCAGGCTGCATCCTACATAAACTATAAAACAAACTGGCACCCCACCTAAGTACCATGTTCAATCATAGCCTCACCTCAGGCTTTGTGCCCACTGAATGGTGCACAGCAACGGTTATCCCACTCCACAAAGGTGGAGCCACCATGGACCCAGGGGACTACCGCCACATTAGCCTGACGAGCCTGGTTTGCAAGGCGATGGAACATATCATCATGGAACTTATAAACAATGACATTGGTAATCTCCAAACTCTGGACCCTACCCAGTTCAGGTTTGTAAAAGGCAGATCATGTCTCCTAAACCTGATAGACTTCTTTGAAGTGGTCGCCAAAGCCGTAGATGTGGGTAAGGTGGTTCACACAGCCTATCTACATCTCGCCAAGGCTTTCAACACCACCCCCCACTATGGAATTATAGATAAACTCACTAAATTAGGTATAAATCCTTATATCACAAGATGGGTTGCCAACTGGCTCACTGACAGAACCCACACTGTGAAAGTAGCAGACTCTAAATCCAACTTCAGATCAGTGACAAGTGGAGTACCACAGGGTTCAGTCCTGGGTCCTCTCCTGTTTGGTATCTACTTCTCTGAAGTACAGGCCAACACAGAAGGTCTTTGGCTAACAAAGTTTGCAGATGCCTGCAAACTAGGAGCCATAATCAAAACTCCTAACGATGTGGACATCCTACAAAAGGGCCTCACTGAGACAGATGCCTGGTGTCAAAGCCATGGCCTCAAGCTCAATGCCAAAAAATGCATTGTCATCCCTTATGGTAAAAACTCTGTACCCATGAACAACCACATAGGCGGTAGTCTACTTAACACCAAAAGTGTGATGAGACCTTGGGACACATGTGGACAGTAGTCGCTCCTTTGAAAATCACATCACCACAGTAGTCAGGAAATCCTTCTACGTGGCACACCTCATCACAAAAGGTTTCTCATCCAGGAAAAAAAGAGGTCACTGTTCCCCTCTGTCCATCACTCATTAAACCCACTATAGAGTACAACTCCCCTTTTGATATGTATCTCACAAGACATCTACAACTGGAAAGGCCACAGAAATACCTCACAAAGAGGATTACTGGCCTTAAACAGATGCCCTACGCAGACCGTCTCAAAAAACTCCAGCTTTACTCTGTCGCATATCGCCTACTCAGAGACGATCTCTGCCTAACATACAAAGCTATGTCAAACACAGAGCTGTTGGACATGCTCCACTTAAAGAAATCCCAATCCCTCTGAGCTACACACTCTAGGGACCTAAACCTTGTCACCACAATAAACAGAACATGCTGGAGGGACAGATTCCTGTCACAGAGACTTCCCATGCTCTGGAACAAACTACCTATCTATATCAAACAAGGTTCCTCATTAGCACTTCAAGAAAAATCCTGATGACTGGATGGGAGATAGGAAATTCACCCCGGGGATCACTTCTGTGGCTCTGCTTGACAGGGACACAGGACAATAATTTTCTTGGGTGGCAAAAGTCAGGGTACCGTTTGGCTAGGCTTATGTAGGCCCTAGGGCCAATCGCCTAGTACCTACCTATGAACAACTCAAACCAAATGACATTAACAAAGGATAGATATAGAAGACAGGAAAGAATTGCATTTTGTATTAGCAATGCACTTATGCTCATGGTAGAATTATTTACTATTTATTATTTTAGTATATGCATGATCAGAAAAGATTTAACAACTGATGCTTGGGTAACAGTCAAAAGTGTAAAATGCACAACTACGAAAAGAACTGAAGTGAAAGATAATATACAAAAAATGAACAGTATGGTACACAGAAAAATAAGAATATCAACCAGGTAACAAATCACTGTCAAGGGAATTATTCACACCCATAATTATCTTATAACTAACCATTGTCCAGGAAGGAGCTTGGAGTTTGGAGCTTTTCTCCCCGGGCCTCCGTTGAAAATGGACCCACGTCCAGTCGGACACTCCCGGTCAACAAATTTAAATAAATAAATAAATAAGGAATTCCATTTGTACAGTTCTTTCAAGTGTTCTAACATGTTATCGCTGAATAAAGTAAGTGTCCTGCATGTCCTGATAGTACTTGTTTTGTTAAGTTGCTCAGGTGACTGGGCAGTTCTGGAAAATTTATTTTCTCCAGCTGTGACAGTAAAAGTCACACTTACTTCAATTTCTCCACTTTCTAATACACAACTACTCTACCTTCCTAACAGTATCTGTTGGTGTACATCAAAGATCAATACTTAGGCTCCTCTTGTTCAATGTACTTTAAAGGTGGTTAAAAATGCCAACCTAACATAGTATGTTGATGATTCTACTCTTATATACTCACCCCGTAATCTTCCACACCTTTAACAACCCACTCAGGGCTCCATCGAAACTTGGCTGGCCAAATCTGACATCTTGAATCCAAAGAAGACAAAACTACTCCTTTTCACCTTTAAGTACAATACTGATTGCAAAACAAACTTCAAAATCACCTCCTACAAAATACAGTAAATGAAGTTGTCTCCAACACTTAACTCCTAAGTGTCACTAATGACAACAGCTTAAATGTTGACTTACATATTCCTCCACTGAAAAGGGCCTTGTGCCCAACTGGACTTTCCTAGTAAGCAAAACTAAATAAATGAAAGTTGGGCTGAATAAACAGAGAGAATGGTGATGTGAGATCTTAAGGAAAAGCAAGTGGACCTTGTGCATATCTTGATTGCGAAAGGTAAGCAATAGTTATAAAAAAAAATAAACAATTGGTAAGCTAGTGAGTTAAGAAGCAATGTAGCCCTACTTATTATTGGAACCCTGGCCAGAGAAAGACAATGATGTCTGGGTGTTACTACCCACACCGATGAACATGACTTTCTTGGAGAGTTCTTGTAATCTGTTATGAAGCAAATGCAGTACTATGGACTGCATATTCTAATTTAGAATAAGCAAATTTATATCTATGACTTTTTAGATTTGAAAGTTAGAAGGGTTATCAATCTGCATGCGAATCATCTGAAAGAATATTGCAACTGACCGAGTCCTGAATTGAAATTTCAGAGGGGCAGATGTTACTTCCAACAAATTGACCTGTAAGTACTTATCTTGATTAAGCAGGTTTAAAAGATGTTTGCATGGGCCATATTAATGAATACATTTTACTCTATGTCAGTTGTGTTCAGGCTGCTTCATATTTTGAAAAAAAAAGTTTCGAGAGGCTGTACTACATTAAAATATTTGTGACTGATGTAATTAATCCTCCAGAATAAGAAAGATGAATTCTTTATTTTTCCTTTTTATGTACAAATCAAGTCTCCTGTAGGTTCTGTTCATGGGTATAGCAGGCTACTTTTTAAGGAAGCACTGGCATACAATAGGCTGTTAGAGGTAAACTGTAGTTTGATTGTTTTTTGTGCATTTCAGATGACTGCATTTTGGATTACTATTCCTGAATAATTACTAATGTCCAATCCCTGTGAAGGGTAAATCTAGGATTAAGAAATAAATAAGGATAGTAACCTCTCTCTCTCTTAAATAGATGTGTATTCCACAAAGCAAGACTATAACTACTTCCACAGTGAATCACACGTGGGATTATTAGTCATTACAAGAGAGATTATATAAGAGTACAGGTAGTGAAGCTTTGTAGATAAAATGAGAACAGGATGTGGATTACACAAGAATAGTGACAATTTTCTTGAGGAGAGACAGTAAGGAGGCCAGTGCGTTGAAGCCCTTCAAACTGTTGTGAAAAAAACACAGGCCGGACACTGCATTGCCTCTAAACTGTAAAAGTATTACTGGAATATTGGAACATACCACCCATAAGTGTTAAGATTTAGGAACAAGTCTCTATTACTATTAGAAACATAAATTAATCCAGTTACAAGATGAAGTGTTCCCCCTTTTACTTCTACTCTGGTCACTGGACTCCAATGAATTCAGTACAGGTGTTTTCAAGGAGAAGCTTTTCTACTTAAAAAGATGCTAATTCTGGGTCAAAATTATCGTTTTTGTAGATATTAAGGGGTAGTAAAGGTATATGTGAGTATATTTGGATGGCAGCAAATCGAATTATATAGATGCACTATATCACACCTATGCCATTGAATTTGAAACTGCAGAAACTCCAGGAAAGGCTGTACCATGGGACTTGCATGTACGCAAATACCTGCAGGTATTTCTGTCACCACATTCCAGCTGTCAACAAAATAGGAATTGACCAAATGCTGCTGATTGTTCTCTGTCAACCAAAAGGATGGTTGATATTCTGAACTGAAAACATATATATCTTCTTAGCTGCATAAGGTTTTGTAACTTGAAAAGATGGGAGTTGAGGTGACTTGTGAGACCGGATAAGGGGGGGTGGAAACTTGTACTTGCGATCATGTTCACTTTCTCAATAATAATTCCAGATTTTTTTAAAGAAATATTGAATACCTTTAGATGTTTCTGGAATTACTGCAAAAACTAATGTTGACTTAATTATAAGGACTAAAATATGTTTTGTAGGTTCAATTTCAGAGTTACAAAGGACACGGCAGATTAAGAAAAATAAAGTTGAAAATGAAGAGGTATGTACTATGAAAACATAGACACATATAATTATCAACACTTGTATACAAATATGAGATATTTGCAAAATTATGCTTTCGAGCTGACTGTTACAGTGTACTGAGCTTCTTGCAACAGTTTCTGAACTTGAATGTCATCAAACTAATTGTTGTTGAGCACTATTTCCATCAGAACACAAACAGTGTTAATCTTGTCATTGCTAAATGGGGTGTATCCAGTTAAATATTCTCTTAATAAATCTAACCCCTCCTCTTGGTCAATGCACGTATATAAAGATACTACATCTAAAGAAGCAAAAAACAAACTTGAGTCAATGTTGTTAAAGCCACTAAGTGATTCCAATAAATGCCAAGAATCACGTAAATAATATTTAGAACTTTGAACAAATGGATTTAAAATGTTGTCTAACCAAATTGAAATTGGTTCAGTCTTAGAAAAGGCTGCAGACACAATTGGTCTAAAAGGGGGATTTTGTCTATTTTTGTGTACTTCAGGTATGCTAAATACTGCAGCCAACCTTGGTTGTTCCACTTGTAGACGTTTATAAGTTGATTGACTGACACTCCCTTGACAAAATAGATCAAACAAAAGAAAATCTACTTGTTTAAAACAATTCTGGATATACTCAAGTGTGACTTTGTAGTTCTTCTCATCACTTAAAAGTTCTAAAATAGTTTTTCTATAATATCTGGACTTCCTAATGACAATAGACCCACCTTTATCAGTTTTCATCACATGTAAATCATTATTTCTGGCCAAATTGTACAAAGCTTCCATTTCACAAATTGAAAGGTTAGGTGAAGTGATCTTATTGTGTGGCAAACCTCTAAACTGTTTTTCACATAAACCTCCAAACACTTGTATGGCAGAACACAACGAGGGATTGTAAGTGTTTCTCCCTCTAAATTCATCACAGGGCACAGTAATAATAGCCAAACCATTGCAAATGAATTGAATACAAGAAAGTTGTTAACATAAAATCTATTCTTGAAAGGGATGAAACTGACTGTAGTAGGGTGATGCACGAGGGTTTTGGTAGCTTTTCCTGTGGCCATTGCAGACAATGCAGCTTTATGGTGAATTCAGCAGCTATAGAAGTAAGACATCTTAAAAGAACTATATGGGCTAAGGGTAGGTAAAATTGTGACTCCACCTATGTGGTTTACTTAGCATTGTGTAATTCTTGCACGTTTCTATGTCAGCAAGACCATTATGGTCTTAAGCAGAAGAATTTACGAGCATGTTTTAGCCATCAAAGACATGACTAGTGCTTTAGCTCGACATGCTGCATCATGCAAAAACAAAGAAGTTTTTGTTTTTTGTACTTGGAGCAGTATGTCTGGGTCTGTTTTGTGGTGATTTTAAAACCTTGCTTGAATCAGGCAGAGTAAATGGCAGATTAGTTTGTTCAGTTCCCTGGTCTCAATGAGACCATAAATATCAAGTGTTTTCTACATATGCAAAGATTACAGTATGAGATTTTCTAAGTATTTAAATTCACAATATAGGTTTGTATTTTTAATCGTTTTATGTAATAATTTAAGATCTATATATATGTATTTTTTATTTTTATTCACATATACTTACATATACATATATTTTTTAAGATGTATCATTTTGTACTTAGTTAATAGTATTATAAAGATTTATATCTCTTTAAGCAAATTAATTCATGTAATTGGTTTATTGGATCATGTGATGGACTACTTTTTTTAAAGGGTGGTTTGAGGTTAAGATGTTTGTTTTCTGATGAAGTTTGGTGTGAATTAAATCAAACAAAAATGCTAAATGCATCTTTTGAGTGCAGCTTCCTTCTTGCGTGGTTACAGTGCGTTGTCGTTTATTTGCTGAGAGATAGTTCACTTGTAAGATTTTAATGAATGTGCTTGTGACATATTTAACTTGTAAATATTGTGCATTACATGTTTTATAAGTGTGTACTGTAAGTTTTTCAATGCCTTATGGTCCACGGCATGTCTGAAAATGGTCCTCTTCCAGTCCCCTAAACTGGTTAACAAAGATCAAATAAATATTTTGTTACAGCAATTACATCAGCTGTTTCCTTACTGCAAAGCCCAAACATCAAAAGTGGATCATTTATTGCTGATGCAATGTAGGTGCAGTAAAACTATACTGAATGTCTTGAGCAAAATTTCCTTTTGGTGGCAGTGGTTGCTTGAGAGTTATGAGATGAGGCCAGGGTTAGTATGAATATTCCATGCGCTGCAAAGTGGTTTTGTTTTATACATAAAATGTGCCACATAGATTTACATCTGCTATGGTTGTAACAGAGAAGATGACAACTTTATTCTAATTTTAAGTGGTTAATGGAAACCCAAGTGGCAACTTTATATGGACCACCAGAAAGGAATTCCAGTGGCAGTAATTTAGAGCTGTTACTTGCTCAAACAATGTGAAATGGTTTGGTGGGAATAATACAGAGTGTATTGTAGTTAGTACATAATAGAAGTTTACTAAAGGGAAGAGCAATTGCTTCCCCATTGCTTTAGGCAACTACTTTACTTCCCTAAGAAGTGCAAGTGAAAATTTAGTTCAGTTCCAGAGAACCTGTAACCTTACGGTTATTTCTAATTAGCTGTATGAATTCAGAACTAATATCATATGCCTTTAAGCATTGAGGTGTGACTGTAATAGTGACATATTGGATGATATTAGTGACCTACAAGGACAGAAGTGGATGAGAGTGGATCAAAGAGGTCTAACCCTACATGTATCATTGAGCCATTATCACACATTCACAACACACAAAACGACCGACAGCATCCACTCTAATCCAGACAAGAAACAAGCTAGCCCCTAGCAAATGCCACTGATTAGAGTTTGACAAAAGACATTTACAATAAACACACTTGGCCTGTACTCTAAGTGGCTACCTGTTTTGGGGTGGGGTATAGTTTAAGTCCCCAAACATGTCCAATACAAACTATTAAAAATATATTTAAAGCCAATCTATCTACCATCACAGAGCATGTACATGGAGTATAAAAAGCTAGTAACTGTACTATTTCAAGTTAGTACTGTCAGAACCCTCACGGTAGACCTTAGCCAGAACAAATGACTGTTAGTAAACAATGCCTGGCTTTACACATACTTGCACAACTACCAACACCTCCAGCAATGTTACAGAAAAAACAGATAAAATAAGATTTGTATTAAAATCCTGCTTGTTGTTATCTTTTTAACACAAGAATCTCAGCACAGCAATCCAGAGTCCAACAGATGTTTCTTGGGGAAATATGAAGAAATGAATCAAACTTAGATGCGTTTCAGGGGCCATGACAACAACCACAAAACCCTAAATTCTCAGCCATAGCATATCCAAATCCAGTGAATGTTTGTTGAAGAGAATACAATAAAATGAATTAGCTCTAGCTAAGGGGATACACAATGACTACAGTAAAACGAACTCTCAACACAGAAATCATGAAACAAGTGAATGTTTGGTGGGAGAATCCAATGAAATGAATCAGCTGTGCAGGTAGGGGTGTGCTACAACCATGACTAGCTATCATTCAGTATCTCTCCAAAGATATGACTCAGGTAGATAAACACACTACTACGATGAAAATGGTAAGCTAGTTAAGACACCTGAATTACTATGATGTTCATCACAGGGATCACACCTGAAATAATTTTTTTCTTAATTCCATGATATGCCAGAAGTTTGGATGCCTGACTTAACGGACCTCCTGAACTTTCTTTACATCCCCATGCTAGTTTCACCCCAAACAATTTCAGCCAGACATACAAAATAAAATACTCGACCGGTGGACTTTTTTGTAAAGGTCCAAATTACCAAATCAGGTGGCTGAAACATTACTAGCTGAACTGAAACCAAATATAGCTGGAAAAAGGTAGTCAACAGGTATTCAACTCACACAAAAAAATTCAAAGAAAAATGTTGTTTATTAAGCACTTTCATCCTGTACAAGGACTTTGTCAGAATAAAAACACCTCATCTGTTCAGTTCCTCTTAAATACAATACTAGCTTATTAAGAACAATTAAGAATAATAAGTCACATGAATCGTTCAATAAAATCTGAAAGAACTATGCCTGAAATAAGCACAGCAATAAATAAGTTATTACAAATACATACTAAAACCTTCACTTTAAATAAAAAACACTTGTGCCTAAAAAGTGATTAATAAAATTGCATATATAAAACCAGTCTGCAAAAAACATATTCATGTCCAGTGTTTAACATGTATCCTAAATCCTATAACTTCATGGCATTAAGTTTAAGTAATGGTTGAATGGAAATAAATTAATTAAATCCTGGAAAATTAAGGGCAACTCCGTAAATTGTATGTAGTTTGACAGATTTCACTTTGGGATTATTGAAAAAGTAACCCCCAATGCCAGGGGAGGGGAATGGCAAATTAGACTTGAGCACAAAGAGCTTTTCTGGCAACTTAGACTGAATGTCTTCAATTTTCTAGGACTTAATGAATTTCTTTCCAATCAACCATTACTATAACTTAACATCCAAACCTAAAACCTTACAAATGGCATCATGAAGCCTTTCCCTTAAAGACATGCTCCCAGACAAGTTAGTTCACATCTCACAGGAGGTCAGAAGGCCAAGTAGGAGAAAGGAGAAGATTTTTCAAATGTTGCAGTATGATGTACTACCCAGAAGCCATGAACACCATTTCCTAAAAATATAGGATTTTTAAAGCTACCTCAACTCGAAACTAAATGCAAAAATCCTATTCAAGGAACAACAAAAACACAATTTCCTAAAATATTCCTCTTAAAGACCCCATCCATCACAATCAATCTCATGCTTCATTCCTCTAACCCTCACAACAATCACCCCCTCAGACTTAAAACTTAAAATTTACCACCATAAACATTTGAAGCAAAAAAAAAAATAAAATCACAGGGGGCAGAGCCTAGATGGCCAAGTGAAGACAGCAATATTTAAGAGCTCTGAAGAACTATACTTAGAATACAGGAAAATGTTTATGTTTTTTAGGAATATTTTCTCATAGCCTGTTACTAATAGTCTGGACTTGTTCACTTTAATAAAATCGATGATCTGGAAAATAGAGAAAGGAGGTGTAAAATCAGAATGTTTGGTCTTCTGGAAAAAAAAATATGAAGGAGAGGACATAATTTCCTGAGATTTTAAATCTACAAGAAGGGCTCTCTTATGCTACTGAATGAGCCCACAGAGCTATAGGTAAGTCTGCTTCATCACCTTCTTACCCACCAAAATCAACTGTAATAAAATTTCTGTCTTTTACAGACAAAGAACTAGTGCTTAAGACTGCTTAGAGGAAAGCCCCTTTGAAGTACAAACAGAATCTAATTAGATTTGATAATGATTATTCATCCAAAGTACTAGATATAAGGAGAAAATGCTGGCTACTTGTTAAGGTTCCTAAACAAAAGAACATTAAAGCTCAAATAGTTTATCCATCTAAAATAAAAATGCACCTGCCAAATGAAACAAGAATCTTTAAAAACTTAGAGGAAGCTTCAACTTTTCTAAAAAAAAATAACATTATTCCCATTTCTGAAGGCATGGACTAGTCATCTTCGCCCTGAAGAGAACTTCAGAAAAAACTCCTGGAATGATTTTAAAAAGAAGACACAAAAACAGAGTCTTCCACTGTGAACACTAGAAAATCTATCAAAACTTCAACCTCTAAATGACTTTTATTTATTTATTTTTAAGAAATTAAAAAGGAAATGTATTTTTTGAAAAAGAAAGGTTAAGAAATGACTTACAGCTTCTGAGCAGTCCTTGGTCAATTCTGATTGTTTCTTAAACACAAACTTGTCTTTGCTTTGGCTCATTAGCAGCAGTACAAAAGAACTGCCTGCTCACACCCTTGTTCTCCCCCTCCCCCTTCCGTGTTTATTACCTTAAGCCAATCCCAAAGTTAATAAATATTACCTGTGGCAGGCACCATTTTTAAAACTACAACCACCCTTTGAGCACCTTATGCTCAGCCCTGCCATAAAACTTACTAAAACTGGGACACAGCTAACTGATAGTTCATGGAAATACAGGGTACCTACCTGAGTCTCCACATTCACTATCATATGTTCTTTTACCAGTTTACTCTGTTACCTGATTGTTTCCAGCCCCCTCATAAGAGCAACTAACAGGGTCTCTGCCCACTTCGCTTCCCACCCACCCCCTATTCCCTCCTGCCCCAGTGGTCCTACCTTTATTACACACGCAAAACCCTCCCATCTTTCCAACAGCCAGCCATGGAACTAAACCCAACACTACCTCCTCCATCTTCACACTACTATCACTCCTCCTCAGCTAACATGTATAAGCATACCATACCTATGCTCACTGCATGCACTCTCCTTGCATATCTTACATCCTATCAAAACTCCATCATTCCCCCACTCAACCACTACCACTGTACTACTACTCACACCACCACTCTTGTCTCACCCTCACTCAGCTCCCCTCCCATCAACTCAAGAACCATCCCTATGCACCCCCACATATTCTATCAACTATATTACTTGAACAAAAAGCATCCCTACAGCCTAACATAGTAACCCTCCCACCATACCTATTACCCACAGAGCACAATCATCAAGTTTCCCTAACAAACAAACACATTCAAAAACTGAGAAAACTAATAACCTCATGCATATCAAAACTAGCCCTAAGTGGAGACATCCACCCCAAACCTGGCTCTACTATATCCAACCCCACTCCTCATAATCAGACTAGAAACCACAACTTCTCCCAAATCACAGCTAATAGAAAGCCAAGTGACTTCCTTCTACTAAGCCTAAATATTAGAAGTATATCCAACAAGGTCCATGAACTTCATGCCACCATAGACTTGTACTCCCCAGATATAGTCATCCTGACAGAAACCTGGCTAAAACCTCACATTACCAGTGAGCAAATCCTCCCTGCTGGTTACGGCATACTAAGAGTAGACCAGCTAAACAAGAAAAGAGGCAGTGTAGCTATAATATTTAAACAGCATCTAAACATCCAGATCTTAAAATCATCAGCTCCACAAATAGGCAACGAAGAAATAATATATACCAACCTCAAAATAAAACCATCAACATAATTGGATGCTACTTCCCACCTGGCCAAAACATCCCTCCACTAGAAAACCTCCTCAGCTGGTCTACCCACCATCTCCCCAAAGAAACTATACTTTTAGGTGATTTCAACATTGACTGGCAATCCTGTTCTGGCAACCATCCAACCCATCATCTAAACCTTCAAGGCTTCACCCAACTAGTTCAGTCACCAGCCAGGATAAATAAATAACTCCAATTAGCACACTACCCTTGATTGGATACTAGTCAGAAAGAGCCCCAGTCATATATAACAGGCTGCTTATCAGATAGCCTCAGTGATCACTCCTCAACATTCCTACTCAAAAAACACATATAACAAGCTAAACCTGTCATCTACCATCAAATACATAAAAAACTAAACTTTAACCCACTCACATTCATCTCATCCCTCAAAGAATGTAACTGGCATCCTCTAAAGTACCTTAGGCTTGATGACGTAGCTTAATTTTTTAATACAACCTTCCTGAGCATCCTTAATTACCACAACCCCATATGACTTTCCAGAACCAGAGCATAACCCTCTCCATAGCTACAGAAAACCACTAAGTCAGATATGAAAAACAGGGATAAAGCCTGGGAGCACTGGCGCAAAACCAAATCCCCCTCAACTAGACAGAAATTCCTAGAAGTATGCAACAGAGTCAAAAAGCTAATAAAACAGGACAAATTCCAATACTACCAGTCTGCCCTAGACTCCTCCCAACACAACCCCAAACAATTCTGGTCCTCCATAAACTCCATCCTCCACCCAGGTAAAGTCAGTACCCCTCCTCCTAACAATCCTCACTCCAAAAATATTGCTACCTCATTCAACACGCACTTCACACAAACCGTACTATCACTAGCTAGACAACACAACCCCCTTCCCCTCCGATCCACACCTTCAACTAGTAATCTCCCCACTGTCTTTTCTTTTTCTCCTGTTCCTAACTCCAATATAAAAAAACTCTTAACTAAACTTAAGCCCATCAAATTAGCAGCAGACAACCTCCCAAGTGAATATCTACAAATTGCAGCTGATGCTCTGGCCTACCCAGTATCCATCTTGATAAACCGATCTCTGTCAAAGTTACGTTCCCACACTATGGAAAGTATCACATATAATTCCCCACCACAAAGGCAGCCCCTCCACAGATCTAACCAATTACTGCCCCACAGCTATTCTCTCTCCACTCTCCAAAATACTAGAGAGATGCATTCACTGTCAGGTCTCAGACTACCTCCTTTGCAATACTCAGCATGGTTTCTGACCAAACCATAGCACCACCACTGCCTTACTCTCCTTTACTAACACTATCCTTCAGCATAAAAACAATGGCCATCTCTCCTCTGCTACTTTCCTAAACCTATCTAAAGCATTTGACATGGTCCCACACAAACAACTCATCTCTGTCCTCAGTAGCCTATCCTTCTCTCAATCAGTCACCAACTAGTTTCAGAGTTACCCGTCTGACCACCAACAATCCATTGTATGGCAGAATGACACATCTCCCCAACTACCTGTCTCTACAGGGGTTCCCCAAGGATCCATCCTTGGACCCCTACTCTTCTCTATTTTTCACCAATAATCTAGCCTCTGCCACCAAACATGGCACACTCATACAATACGCAGATGACTCAACCATCATCTGCTCAGCCCAGTCCCTACCCAAACTGCAAAAACTCACACAGAAAGCCTTTTCCTCTGTTGAAACTTGGTTATCCGATGCCTGATTAATACTCAACCCAAACAAAACTAAACTACTCATCTTCCAACCCACCAAACATACTCAAAACAACTCTCACTTTAACATCACAGCAAAAGACAACACCACTATATACCCAACAGAACACACCAAATTGCTAGGAGTGGAAATAGACAATAAACAAAAATTATGCACTCACATATCCATGACCATAAAAAAAGTCCACAAAGAACTAGGAGTGTTATACAGAAATAAGCAACTTCTCACCAAAGCAGCAAAGATTTCAGTAACAAATTCCCACCTTATCTCCACCATACTTTATGCCTCTTCAATATATACTAACCTAAGGCAATGCTATCTAAACAAGCTAGAGACCTGCTACAACAAAATCACCAAATTTGCCACAGGGGCATCCTACCGTAGTCACCACTGTCTCTCACTTGTTGAACTGGGCTGGCTTGAACTCCCTCACCTCCTTCAATGGTATCAACTCACACTCACCCACAAACTAGTAAACCATCCGCTAAAAGTCCCATCCTTCCAGAATCTACTCCAACCCTATTGCACCACCAGACCACTAAGATCCAGCAACAAAAATCACTTATAGGTCACTAAAGCCAATAACTCTGCTGGAAAAGCACTATTCTCTTGCACCATAGCCAAATTACGGAACTCCCTCCCACCCACAATTACCTCCATACCATCAAGCACCCACTTCAAAACTTTACTAAAAGCGCATCTAAAAACATGCTGGCTATGCCCTTGCAACTCCCCCTCTAATATCACCCACCCCATCCACGTGGATGCTCATAAGCCTAGCTACTTAAATAAATGTTAAATAAATAAAATAAAGAATTAGTTCATTGCAATTCTAGTTCAAATGATCTTAACATTGTGGCTGAAAGTCTTGTTAATTATTCATCTGCATTTTGTTCCTGTCATCAAGACATAAAACTGTAAGAGGAAAATGAATTGGTTTCCACTACCATGTCCATGTATTAAGGTGAGGAAAGGGAATAAAGTTCTCAATAATAATTATTAACGGTAGAGTGATATCTATAGAGTTATTTGTCATAAATACTCTACATTATGACATTTACAGTTTCAGACACTGGAAAGTTAGTTGGTCTGTTTTCCTATTACTGGGGAGAGAGGTAAATATATTTGTTAATAAGGATAGTAAATACATTCGTGGGTGTATGTCTTAGGAATCCAATTCAAGGAAAATCTTTTAGGCATTCGGTTTTCATTTGTTTCAATGGAAACAGCTTCTCATGCTATAAATATTATATTTACATGTAAATTTTTTTACTTTTGTACATGCAATGACATTTTGTTATTATTCTACCTACTTTTGACCGTCTTCATTTTTATTGAAATCTGTAGAGTTCAACTGGATTTAGCTGTGTTAGTTATGATGGTTTGTCTGATACATCTGTTTTTATCTGTAGACTAAGTAGCCAAGCCCAACAGTGAAAAATAACACTGAAAAAACAAAATATATAACGTGTTTTGCACTTGGGCGCCACCCTCTTTAGGAAGTGAGGTCAGTATTTTATAGTATTTAAAGGATGTGAGGTGGTGTGTTTGTTTGTCTGATGATGTTTCTGTAACACTGGAAATGAAAGCACTTATATTTTGGTTCATTAAAATATCGTTTTGTGGCTTTGGAGCAGCGTTTCTTCTTTTTCCAGTTTATTTTTCACTGTTGGGCTTGGTTGCTGCTTGTTTTTGCCTTCCACCATTTCGCAAATGGATATTTTCAGTGGTCCAGGGGTTGAGACTCTTAATTCAAACTGTACTACTACCTCCATGGAATTAACAGCACTTATTAAGTGTATGGATTATTTAAAGCAACCTGTGAGATGTTCTTTTAACTTCTTCCAATGCCAATGTTGTTTCTTGGAATAGAATGTCTTCCCCACCATGTGACTTGTCCATGGAGCATATTCAGCATCGCAGCAAGATTGTGGGGAGGGAACACCTGCAGGTAAGACAATCCACAGGAATGATAATTTGGGAACACTGAATACAGGTACTGATTTATCTGTCAATACTCACAGTTTGATTTTTTAAAATCAACCAAGTAATTCTACCAGTCCTGTTTTTACAAGTAACGACAATAATGACAATGAATTCACTTTTAAAGCCAGTTTGAGTAAACTGGAAAAACTGGTTTCAAAATTTAAATCGTTACAAATGGACAATTTATTTTTGAGACACTGTATTACCAATAAGCGGATCCCTAGAGGACTGCGCTTTTGGAAATACCTGGAGTTACATTCAGGTCTGTGTTTCATCTTGAACTACTGCATTTTTTTGATAAAACGGTTTGTACATTAATGGAACTCATTATTAAGGAGTATTTAAGGAATTTGAGCTCCACTAAACAGAAAATTAAGAATTTAGATGTACAGCTAAGAAATTACTTGCTTTTCAATATTGATAGTTTTCAACATATTTTTGTTAAAGTGGCCGAACAGGAAAAGGTTTCCTTTTCCAGAAAACAGAAAAAAAATCCTACGGGACTATACCAATAAGGATGGTTACCCTAGGTCACCAAAAAGTGCTGCCACTTTTTGCTCCAGTAATGTCAATAGTGAACAGAATGATGGTACTGATTCCAATAATGGTCAAAACAATGCCAACTATGGTCAGAATGGCCCTCGGAGGTCAAAAAGAATCCAGAAAAGGTTTAAGAAAGTGGAGGATGGTTACCCCACCTCTAATGATGGTAAAAAAACACATCATTGGAAACGGTCTCAGAATTAGTAGTGAACAACACACTTGATGGTAATGACCATTTAGATGTACCTGATAATGTACATGAATTTCAAGGATGTAAAATTTATAATTTTTCATCACTTTCTGTTTCCCCTGTGTTTGGCTCATTGTTTCAACATGGTTTCAATTATATACCTTCTAACAAACCTAATTTGGTTGATGTGGTAGCGGAGCTTAACTTTTCACCAGAAAAATTAACCTTAAATGCATTTTGCCTCTTGATGAGCAAGGTTCTGATATTCTGTTACTGTGAAGATCTAGTACTTTCAACCCTCCATAAACCCCAAGCAAACATCTTTTTGAACAGTTATGTGAGCATTAAGTATCAGGGAATAGTATTCTAACCAACCATAGGAGGTACTCATTTCACAACCTTTAGAGTGAAGAAAGGGAACTCATGCACAGACTTGTTAATGATTCCAGCATATGAATTATGAAACCAGATAAAGAAGGGGGCGTTGTCGTCATGGACAGAATTTTGTACTCCTCAAAGATGCTGGAATTTTTACAAAATTCGTGATTTTTTTGTTGAGGTATCACGTAATGAGGTGAGTATTGCTTATCACAGTATAGACCTTATTTTGGAATACATATTTATTATATCTGATTTACCCTTTCATGTCAGAGAATTTCTGACTGTTTGCAAGCCTAGGATCCCAGGAATTTGTGGTATTCCCAAACTTCATAAGTTAGTTAATGACCCTCCTTTGAGACCTATAGTGGCACCAGCGGGCTCGAAGACCGAACCATTGGCAATATTTGTTGACATTAAATTAAAAACTTTCTTTGTCAACAAAAGTCACTTCTTAAAAGATTCATGGCACTTTTTGAATCCAACTTCAGGGTGTCCTTTTTTGCCTAATACTTTACTGGTGACCACTGATGTAAAGGACATTTTTTGTTTATTCCCCATGAAGAAGGATTGGACTGGTTTCACCAAGCCCTGATTAAAGCTCAAACCTTTCCAACAATGAAATTATTCTTATATATCATATTATGGAACTTGTCCTAACCAGCAATTTTGCATACGATGGGGGCTGTTTGTGCCCTCATCTTTGCCAATATTGTCTTATGGTTTTGGGAAACTAGTTTTGTCTTAAACACTGCATTTGCACCTATGTTAGGTCTGTATTTGAGATTTCTGGATGGCATTTTTATTTTGTGGAAAGGAAGTTTAGAGGATTTAGAAAACTTTATGGACTTCCTTAACCACTCTACTGATTGTTTTGGAATTTACCCATCACTATCACAATAATTCAATAGATTTTTTGGATGTGACTATAAGAATTTGGGGAATTTCAAATATGTATCGAATATATATATATATATATATATATATATATATATATATATAGGAAACCAACCTTTTCCAATGTCTACTTACATTTTTCTAGCCAACATCCAACCTGGCAAAAGAAACATTTAGTAAAAGGTCGGTTAACTAGGCTATATAAATTAGTTTCAGATGGTGAAGTGCTTTAAGGTAGAGGTTGAAAAACTGGTTAGTATGTTCCTGGAAAGGGGTCACCCCAAAGATTTTTTGTACAGCACCATTGATTATGTTATGGAAAATAGGGGTGTGAGATATAGGCCCCTTTTATGAAATAATGATGTGGATGCTAATTCCTTCAACCTTGATGGCCAAGGAAATAATATTCGACTTGACCATCACAATTAATCACAGGTATTTGTTTTGCATTTCAATCTACGTATTTACTTATTACAGGACATGATTAAGAAACACTGGGCAACTGTTTTTGGATCATTGGGACTTATTGGTAGGTTGGGCCCTGAACCTAAATTTGTTTACAAAAACAATAAAAATTTTAAGTGTATTTTTGAAACCAACAAGCAACAAATGAATGGTCACACTAGTGGATGTGGAATGAAAAAATGTAGGGCCTGCCGACAATGCAGGTATATCCTGGAAGTTAGTAGTATTCTTATTCATGGTTGCCCCTACTTGATTACTGTTAAGGGTAAATATGATTGTAACAGTAAGAGAATTGTTTATATTAGATTTTGTGCCACTTGTTCTGCTTTTTATATTGGCAAAACTAATAGCCCTTTACATATGAGAATTTACCAGCATCTTTATGCTATTAAGGGCAAAAACACAAATAATGCACTTTATAAACATTCCACTGTGTGTCCTGGTTATAAGAAATTTCTATTTGTTATTTTGGAAAAGGTAGGTGCATCAGATAGAGGGGGTGACTGGGAGACCTTAGTGGAGAAAAGGGGAACTGTATTGGCAAGTCTTTTTAAATGCCATCACCCCCCCCCCCCCCCATGGTAATACAAGGCCAATGTTTGTCTTGTGACCATTCTTGGTCACACCGTTGGAGTATTATTTACTTGGAAATTTCTGCATAGAGCTTTTGTAACTCCAAATAAATTGGCAAAGTTTAGTAAACATAAGAATGTTACTTGCTGGAGTTCTATGCAAGAGAGTAAAGCAGATTAGTTTCACATTTTTTACAATTGTTCTTTGTTAAAAAAAGATGCAGTGATTTAGAAGACTTTTTAAAAGCTTTGCTTTTTGATTCATTTTCATTATCAAAATCCTTCATTTTATTTAATATAATGAAGGTCTTGCTTTGACTAAAGATAACCTTTCTTTACTATGGACTACACTAGCAGTTGCAAGTAAAAGCATAACCAGGAAATGTAATTCCTCTTCTCCTCCACTTATTGATGACTTTTTACTTTTTCTACAGGAAACAGCACTTAAAAAAACAGTTAAAGAACACAGGATCCATCCTAATCCTTTCATCAATAATCCTTCTAAGAAAGTCTTAACTCTCATTGACACTTTACAACTAATCTCAGACTCTCTCTTGTGAATATTATAAATGTTTTTTATATTATTTTTTTATTTAACCAGGAATGTAATAGTGATGCTTATCTTCTTTTATTTCAGGCCTTGTACATATTGTATATAGTTTTCTTTCTTGGTTAAATCTTTTTTCTACTAAGTTATTAATTATTAATTAGAATGTATTATCTCATTTACCTGTTATTGGAAAAATAAAAATGTTCTTTGAGCAATAAACAAACAAACAAATAAATAAAATCACAGGCCTACATGCCTGGACAACCCAATATAAGCCAGACATCCTAGCATTAACTGAAACCTGGTTCAAGCCCTACATAAATGACTTCAAAATCACCCCCCCCCCCCCCATTTACTATAACCTTTGTAATGGCTGCATACATAAAAAAATGTGGTTGTGCAGCTCTATCTTCCAAACCACTACCTAATCTCCAGCTGCAATAAAACCAATACCAAAATTCAGTTCTGTAGAACTTATTAGTGAAGTTAAATATACTTAAACAAGTATGTATTACAGCCCTATACATTCTACCAGGAGACAATGTAGCCACAATGAAGGATATACTACAGTGGGTATCTATAAGACTTCCACATGACAAAATACTACTATCAACATCACCTGGCTAGACATAAGCTCTAAATTCCTTTTATCCAGCTTGAACCTATACAGTTTCAAACAATTAATTAAGAAACAAAATTAAGTACTTACCATAGGGTTCATATTATGTTACTGAAAAATAACAATCGAACCATCAAAACTTCAAAATAGCAGCATTTTAAAGCTCGCATTGTGGGGTCTGCGCCCCCACACCCCCTGCTAAATATATATTGCAACTCCGAGATCGCACTACAGTGAGGAAAGGGCAAACATTCCAATCCTCACTGTACTGCGATTCCACAATGCAATCTTTGAAATGCAGCCATTTCAAAGTTTTGATGGTTCGATTATGTTATCTTTCGATAACGTAATAAGATCCCCTTACCATAATGTTAGAGCCATGTTATCTGATTCTTGTCCTCTTCAAACATGGGTTTTCAGATCCAACAGGATCTGACCATGGTGCCCATCTCAAAGCTTATCAGATCCAGAGTTCTGACTCCACTCTGACCCATAATTCCTTAGGCTGTACTTCAGATGTTCCCTACTAGTCTGAAAAATATGATCAAAGCTACAACGGGAAATAAAACTCTTTGACAGACAGAAAATGACAAACTTACTGATCTGTAATAGCTGATAAGTATTTTATCCCTACTGTGATTGTGCTCAGACAGGGAGTAACATCCACTCAATCATCTCAAAGCCATACGAGACTATTTTGAAGGGGATAGGATGGGGGTAGTTTGAAGTGAATGAAAATCAGACAATATGGATCTAACATTATGGTAAGTGCATAACTTTCATAGGTTCATAGGTTTATACTAGGCTATCTGCCCTAAGGCATTTATAAGCCTAGCCCAAAGTTTTGTGGCTTACGCCACCCCTTATATGAAAAAATACTGTACCCATTAGTTTGTTGTGCCTCTGTCCAGCAGTGACACAGAGATGATTCCCGGGGTAAACCTACGATCTCCCATCCACAGGTCAAGATTTCTCTTGAACAGAGCCAGTGAGGTGCTCTGCCTCACATGGACCGGGATTTTATTCCACAGCATAGGGAGTCTGAGTGATAAATCTATCCCTCCAGCACGTCCTATTTATATCCGTGCTAAGGTTTAAGTCACTTGCTCTAGTGGTTTTGGTGGATTTGGATTTTTTGAGGTGGAGCATGTCCATTAATTCCGGGTTGGACATGGCCTTGTATGTCAGGCACAGGTCACCTCTGAGCAGACGGTATGCGACTGAATAGAGCTGGAGTTTCTTCAATCTGGCAGCATATGACAGATTTTGGAGTCCCTTTATCCTTTTGGTGAGGAACTTTTGGGGTCTCTCCAATTGCTGCAGATGTCGGGTGAGATACATCCCGAATGGGGCATTGTACTCTATCATTGGTCTGATAAGTGAAAAGTACAGGGGAACAATGACCTCACTAGATCTGGATGTGAATCCCTTCATGATCAGGTGGGCAATGTAGAAGGTCTTTCTAACCACTTTAGCAACATGAGTGTCAAAAGAAAGGCCACTGTCAACCTGGGTCCCCAGGTCCCTGATAACCTCTTCTGTGCTTAGTGGATTGCCACCTATATGGTAGCTTGGGGTTACCTTGTTTTTCCCGAAGGGTATGACTATACATTTTGTGGTGTTTAACTTCAGGCCATGGCTCTGGCACCAGCTATCTGTTTCCGTGAGTCCCTTCTGAAGGATATCCGTGTCCGATGCACTTTACACTATGGCGCCCAGTTTGCAGTCGTCTGCAAACTTTGTCAGCCAAAGTCCTCCCATGTTGGCCTGTACTTCTGAGAAGTAGATGCCGAACAATAGGGGCCAAGGACCGAGCCCTGTGGGACACCACTTGTGACCGGCTTGGAGTCTGACATAGCGCCAGCAACTCTAACCCTGTGGGTTCTGTCCTTAAGCCAGTTTGCAACCCATCTTGTGACATATAGGTTTACATTTAAGCTGGTAAGTTTTTCTACAATACCCGAGTGGGGTATTGTGTCGAAAGCCTTTGCAAGGTCAAGGTAGGCTGTATGGACTGCCTTTCCCTCATCAATGGCCTTGGTGACTGTTTCGAAGAAGTCAACCAAGTTCAAAAGGCATGATCTGCCCTTGACGAAGCCAAACTGGGTCGGGTCCAATGTCTGCAAGTCCCCTATATCTTTGTTTATGAGCTCCATTATGATCCTCTCCATAGCTTTGCAGACTAGACTTGTTAAGCTTATGGGGCGGTAATTACCAGGGTCCGTAGAGGCACCACCTTTGTGGAGTGGGACCACAGTTGCCGTACGCCACTCCTTGGGCACGTATCCTGTGGTAAGGCTGAGATTAAACAGCTGCCTTATGTGCAGGTTTAATTCCTTTTTTAGCTCGTGTAGCACACAGCCGGGGACACCATCCGGTCCCATTGATTCTGTGTTTTTAGCTTTAGAGAGAGAGCAGCTTTCACCTGCGCATTTGAGATGTCTGGGAGGCTACACTCCGCTGGGATAGTTATCTCTCCTTTAGGGGGGGAGAGGGGGGTGAAGTTTGCACTGAACCTGTCTGCCAGTATGTTGGCAATGTCTGTGGGTTCAGTGATTTTTGTATCATTTTGGACTAATTCTGAGCATATCTGGGAGTTTCCACCCAGGTTCCTAACATAGCTGAAAAAGGCTTTATGATTGTCCTTTGAATCCATGGCAATTTTTCTCTCAAAATTGGCCTTAGTTGATTTTATGAGTGCTCGTATTTTTTTACTAATAATGATCAGGGGTGACTTCCCTTTTATGGATTTTGTTCTATCATGTAATAGCTTTCTCCTCTTACTGTAAAGTTTGTTAATGGCTGAGGTCCACCAGACTGGACGTTTGCCCTTTGTGGAAAGAGTCTTGGTTTTATTTGGGATTGCCTGATCCATGCAGTCCTGGAGGTATTCATAGAAGGCATTTGTAAGGGCTTCCGCAGCTTGGGTTGTGGTTTCCACTGGCTCAGGGGCCTTGAAGGATACCACACCAGTCTTGAGTAGTGTGAAGTTTGCTTTAGAGAAGTTCTTCACTGTGGTCTTTTTTGTTTGGGGTGGGGGCGGGATGTGGATTTCCAGTGAGATTAGTTTATGATCAGATCTCACCAATGAGATCATATCCAATGTTGTCTGTTTTCGTAAGTCAAACATGTGGGACAGAATCCCAAGCTGCCAAACTGGGTGGTATGAGGGAAGGACATTTCTGAGTATGGTGGAACGAAAGGATGACTGTGATCTTGATTGTGTCCAGCTTATAGTAGGACACAAAGGTGCATATGCTTTCCCAAGTGGCTGCTGCACAAATACCATAGGTTCATAGGTATGTACTATTCTAATGGCCCTAGAGCCTTTACAAGCCTAGCTCATAGGATTACCCTGGCATTACCTTGGCATTGTGCCACCCGACCTTAGTTCCCAGTGTCTCTGTCAAGTAAAGTCACTGGAGTGATCCCTGGGGTGAATTTTCTATTTCACATCAACTCATCAAGATTTATCTTGAAGAGGGCCAGTAAGGTGCTCTGCTTGACATCTATGGGAAGTCTATTCCACGGCACAGGCAGTCTCTGAGTTATGAACCTGTCCCTCCAGCATGTTCTGTTGATTGTGGTAATGAGGTTGAGGGTCTCTGCAGCGTGTGGTGTGGAGGGATTGGGATTTCGTTCACTGTAGCATTTCTAACAGAGCTGGGTCAGATATGGCTTTGAAAGTCAAGCAGAGATTGCCTCTAAGTAGGCGACATGAGACAGAGAATAGTTGGAGTTTTTTTTTAGTCTGTCCATACAGGACAAATGGTTAAGGACCAGGATCCTCTTTGTGAGGTACTTTTGCGGCCTTTCCAGTTGTTGCAGGTGTTTACTGAGGTACATGCCAATTGGGGCATTGTACTCAATGGATAAACCTCTACTAAAGGCTGTCAAAGTGGAAACTGCTCTTGTCAAATGCTTTTAGTTTATCTGGTAAAGGTAAATATTTCTCATGACATACAAAAGAAATGCTATCTGAGAGTTATTTGGATAGGATTGCATTAGAAACTATCTTTCCCAACTTTGGTTTGGTACAGGAAATAAATAACTGAGCATCTTTTCTGAAGGCCAGTGAATATAGAATCTGAGTTGTGTGTGTACATCTAACAAATGTAGGGGGTACTCTCCTTTGTTTGAGTACCTTGGAAAGAAGACAGCAAGATTGAATTAAATTAGTTTCAGATGCCATCTTAGGAATAAAGGATGCATTAGTTCTAACGGAAACTCTTTGTGAAAAAAAAACAGATGAAGTGGCTTTGAGGAGAGGGCTTGTAGTTCTGAAATCAATCTGGTTGACAATGCTGAGACCAGGAAAATTGTTTTTCATGTAAGAAATTTTAAATCTACTGTGCTAGCAACTTCAAAAGGAGCCAGGGTTAAAGCTTGTGACATAATGATGATGATCCATGGGTATGATGGGTCTCTAAGACGTCTCAGCAGAAAAGTGCCTTTCAGAAAGGCTAAGATTTTGAGAGATGTCATCAGCATATCATTACATCCAAAATGAAAACTGGAAATAGTCACCAATTATACCTTAATAGTTGAAAAACTGAAGCTTTTGTGAAACAGATCAGACAAAAACTCAAGTATGGAAAGAAAAGGTGCTGAAAAGGGATCCAGACCTTTAGAGAAAGCCCAAAGTGAAAATCTCTTCCATTTACTGTGGTAAACTTTTCTAGTTGACAGTTTCTGTGAAGCAGAAAGAATACTGTCTACTGCTGGGGGAAGCCTGGCATCTCTGACTATAGTTAAAACTGGAGGAACCATGTGGTTAATTTCACTGACTTTTGGTCTGGAGAAAGCAATCTGGATGGGTGAGTTATTAGATCTGGATAATGATCCATCATCCATTGGGGATGTACTAGAAGATGCTATGGGTAAGGAAACCATGCCTGTCGGGACCAAAAGAGGGCAATGAGGATTACTCTGGCCTTGCACTGCCTTGCTTTCTGTATGAATTTGTTCATTCGTGGTGGGGGGAGCATAAAGGAGACCCAGGGGACAATTGTGGACCAGAACATCCCTCAGTGACTCTCCCTGTTAAGGGATCAGGGCAAAATGCCTGCTGCATTTGATGTTTAGATAGGAGACAAATTGTTTGCAACAAAGTTGGCCCCAGTGATAAGACCGGGTTCCTCCCTGTTTGCTGATGTACCATACAATAGTCATTTTATCTGTCTGTATGGATACGACATGCTTTGGGATTAGGCCCTTAAATGCCTGCAACACTAGGAGGACCGCTGTCAGCTCCAAGACACTGATGTGAAAATTGTAGTCAACCATATAACTTGAACCATCATCCCTTTGAAATGCCCTCCCCCCACCCTAAAAGGGACGTGACCGCGGTCACTGTTGCAACTGGCAAATCCATCTGAAAAGAATGACACTAAGTCAGAGACGAGCAATGTGTTTTTGCAGACTTGTGCAATTCAAATTTTTGCAAGCAGAAGGCGAATAGATTGAGACCACTGTACTGCTAAGGTCCATTGTAGCACTCTCATGAAAAATCTTACTAATGGAGTCATTAAAATCATGGATGCCACAAGGTGCGGGGTTTGAGTCTCAAAAGGGATGATTGGCTAAGCTCTAAAATGGCTCGCAAGGGCAGTTAGCTTAGTACTAATCTATGAACCTATGACCAATGAGATGTATGATTAACCTCACTGGTGGCGTAGAACCTGAAGAGCTGTAGGACAATGTAACTTGATTATGAACTGGGGAAAGCAGACTATTTGATGTTTGATGTTTAGGTGACATCCTATGACTTCTACATTCTGAATTGGAGTCTGTTGACATTTTTGTAGGTTTATGGAGATTCCTAAATTCAGAAGCAGCTGGAGTACTTGATCCTGGTGTGTGATGCAGAGATGCTTGGTGGAGGCAGTGAGGAGCCAATCATTGACATACGGCCCGGAAGCTAACCTCGGGTCGGAGCTATCCAGGGCTGAAGCACTGAAGGCAAGAGATGGCTCCAAAAACCTCACTGTCAACTATCCCTTCCCCCAGAAATCAGCCTCAAAGCTTCGGCTCCAAGTCTCATCTCTGTCCAAAGGCATCAGAGTCAAGAGAGAGAGAGAGAGAGGGATACAGTCAGTCAAAGACATAAACAGCTCCAGTGCCAACAAAGGTGCTCTAGTACTTACTTGTTCCAATAATCCCAAACCCAAAGGAAGAGACTATACAGATTCCTGCAAGGGAGGGGTAAGTTGGGCTGTACTCAGTTCCTTCTCAGATGATGGTACAGTATAACATCAAGCTGTATAGGTGTCCTCAAAAACTTCCTCATCATTCTAAGGCTTCTAGATGATCAAGAGGATGACCCAACTGAAGATAAAGTGAATACTTTCTTTCCTGTAAAATTGGTGACTACAGTCTGGAACTTACTGGTCCCAGTGAGAAGCTGGTGCAGGAGGAGATCAGTCCTGAGTTGGTTTAGGTTCTGACCTTTTATGAACCTTGGTATAGGGGCAGACCGAGGTTGTCGGTTCTGGAGACCTTTTCTTTTGAAGTGTTAGATGCAGACTTGCTCCTTTCTTTTTTTCTCTTATATTGTCTGTCTTTATCTGTTTCCATCTCTGGAGCCTTAGTCTTAGGCTTGTCTCATTTTGAAGGAGAAGATGGTGAAGGGATAAGCCCCTGTCTATACTGGAAAAGCCCCTTTAAAACCAGCTTGTCCCTTCTAGTTTGGAGGAACTTGGCACTGAAACATGCACATGCTTGGCATTCAATACAAAGGTGCATGGCGCTGAGACAGTAAATACACTTAGAGTGTAGGTCTTGTGGTGGAAGGTTGTGCCCACACTCTGAGCACTTTCTAAGCCCTGACAATTCTGACATCTTGAAAACAGCTATAAGAAAAAGTTAAAGAAAAGTTGTACATATATATATATATATATATAGTTATAAGTAGAAAAAAAGAGAGAATGTTGAAGGCCTTAATAGTTAACTAAACTAAGACAGGCTAGAGAAAACTAAAGATTAACAATACTAACACAGAGACTGGTGAGAAAAATATCACGGTAGGACAGGAGTTACAGTAAGAAAATAATAATTAAAGCTACTGCTGAAGAGAGTTATTGTACATGTACATAATGTTCAAGTGGCAAACAGGATGTGAGCATCTAGGGTACACTCTAGGGGATTATGGGTAGGGGGGGAGTCAGAGCTCCAGATCTGATAAGCTTTGAGAGACATGCTGAGGTCAGGTCCGGTCAGATCAGACAACCCATGTGTGACCGGACGAAAATAGCACTGGATCTTGACTTACTACAGTAAAACATCTATCTCTTTACCAGACTGGATATTTGTTTCTCTCCACCTCAGGACAAATGTCAGCATCCTCAGTGATCACCTCCCAGTTTTTGCAATCAGGTATCTCACACAACCCCTAAATCAACATACTTACAAAACAGCACATAATATGACAACATTTACCAAGAAACACTTACTACTAACTTATCTTCTATCAGCTGGAATATCCTGAAAACCTTCTCTTTAAAAGATGCCGTTAATGAATTCAATAGAAATTCTGGTAACATTCTAAATAGTTCAGCACCTCCCACAAGGAAAAACTTATAACAAATGCCTCCACTTGGCTATTGAAAAAGAGAAGAAGCCTAATGCAGACCACAGACAAAGCATGAAACAACCGGCAAAAATACAAAACCCCACAAAATCTTGTAAACTACAGAATATCCTGTAATGTTACCATAAATGCACATTAAGTAATATAAAATACAATTCTACCACAATTCTCAAATCAATACTAAGCACAGCCTTAAAACATTCTGGGTATCTATCAAAGAACTCTTATACGCTGGCCAAAACTACACCCCTTACCTAATAACACTCCACTTAACACAGCATTAGAAGTTAATACCTACTTCATGGATAGTATAGCATCCCTAACCCAAAATCCCCATATCTAGCTTCACCTTGAAACCTGTACCCACGGCATACATAAAATCACTCAAACCAGGCTCTAGCTCAGTAGATGACCTACCAAGGGAATATGTTAAAATAGTCACCAAAATCATCGCCTACCCAGTCATAATCCTTATAAACAAACCCATTCAGGAAAATCATGTTCCATCCATTTGAAAAAAAATCACATAGAATTCATTTACACAATGGAGGTAAACTCAAGAGACATGATTAACTTCTGGCCATAGTAAAGGATCCCGCCCACCCAAAATACTTGAAAAATGTATACATAAATAGATGCTAAATTATCTCCCACAAGAAAAACTCCCATCTCCCACACAACATGCCTTCTGCCCCTCCAACAGTATTAACACCACACTTCTAATCTTCGTATACACTGTCAAAAAAGCAAGAGATATTGGATAACTAGTCTCCTCCATATTTCTAGACTTGACAAAAGCCTTCAACACAGTCTCCCATAACAAATTAGTACTTCAAATGTCTAAATTAGGTGTATCGCAGCCCACCAAAGAATGATTTAAAAGCTACCTTATCAATAGATCCCAGGCAGTTAACTGACAATCCACACTCTCTACACACCTCCCAGTTATGACTGGCATGCCTCAAGGCTTACTCCTGGGCCCCCTCCTCTTTAATACCTTTAACGACACCCTGCACACAACCACAAAACAGGCCACCCTTACACAATACGCCGATGACTTCACACTCAGCTGCACCTCAGACAGCTTCTTGCATCTCAAAAAAATTATTTAGGCAGCCTTATCAACTACCAAAACATGGCTTTGTGACTCACAACTTATGCTTAACCCAAACAAAAAGGAAACTACTACTTTTCTTACCCTAATGTCTTTTTCATAAGAAAAAAAAATATCAAAACTCTCTCTCTTAACAATATCCCCATTGAAGTTATTAACCATACCAAATTACTAGGAACGACAACAAGTGACAATCTTAAACTTGACCTACACATTCAAAGCTGCATAAAAAAAACTTATACACAAAACTGAGAATGCTCTTTAGAGCCAAACACTTCTTTACCAAAACAACAAAAACTACAATGGCCACTACTTACTTCTCCTGTCATCATTACATGGTACATCCATTCTTTCTAAGTTCTGGATCTCAAAAACAAAACTTGAGCAATACTATAAGAAGGTTGCTAAATTTGCAGGTAATACTCCTTTCTGAACCCAATACATAGCTCTAAAAACCCCAAACCAGTTAGAACTACACCACTAACAGACATTCACAGGTGCTTACCACCTATAAAATTATCCAACATCTCTCTCTGCTTGCCCTACCCTAAATACTGTTCTGTACAGCTGTGTCTTCTCCATTCAGGCACTATGATCTAACTATCAAAAATTACTCTTTTCACAAACCTCTCAGATCCACTCGACAGACTCTGTACCCTTACTGTGTTGCCAAAGCCTGGAATTCCATACTTATATCTATCAGGTCAAGTCATTCCCTACAGACCTTTAAAACAGCCTGATAAACTTCCTAAGTCATAGGTGACTTTACTGTCATTCCATTTCAGGTTAAATGTTACTCCTGCTGCTGCATCCCACCCTGTTCTTCCTTACTGACCTGTTACTCCTGCTGCTGCATCACACCCTGTTCTTCCTTACTGACCTGTTACTCCTACTGCTGCATCCCACCCTGTTTTTCCTTACTGACCTGTTACTCCTACTGCTGCATCACACCCTGTTCTTCCTTACTGACCTGTTACTCCTACTACTGCATCCCACCCTGTTCTTCCTTACTGACCTGTTACTCCTGCTGCTGCATCCCACCCTGTTCTTCCTTACTGACCTGTTACTCCTGCTGCTGCATCACACCCTGTTCTTCCTTACTGACCTGTTACTCCTACTGCTGCATCCCACCCTGTTCTTCCTTACTGACCTGTTACTCCTGCTGCTGCATCCCACCCTGTTCTTCCTTACTGACCTGTTACTCCTGCTGCTGCATCCCACCCTGTTATTCCTTACTGACCTGTTACTCCTGCTGCTGCATCACACCCTGTTCTTCCTCACTGACCTGTTACTCCTACTGCTGCATCCCACCCTGTTCTTCTTTACTGACCTGTTACTCCTACTGCTGCATCACACCCTGTTCTTCCTCACTGACCTGTTACTCCTACTGCTGCATCCCACCCTGTTCTTCTTTACTGACCTGTTACTCCTACTGCTGCATCCCACCCTGTTCTTCCTCACTGACCTGTCCCCAGTCTTTTCCAGCTGTCACCCTTCCCTCTTCTCCACCTTTATTTCTAACCACTGCTCTGACTCTCTAAACAAGCTTGCCATTTTGACAATCCACTCACCCCATACCTCACTTTCTATTATCCTACTCTTTAAAACCTCTATTCTAAATCACTGTTTTTTTATACTATACTTTAAAAACTAGGTTCCTATTCCACAGCTAATTTGTTATATACGTACAAACTATAGGTCCATAACTAAATACTAGGCTAGCTGCCTTTGAGTGCCATTTTAAGAATAGCCAATTTCACGTTTTGTGCTTGAATTAACCTATCCCATTTGGTTAGAGACTGTTCTTACCCATCCCATGGTTGATAATTATATATTACCCTTAATGAGAATAGCTAGTGTTCATCCACAGACAATATGAGGGTACATGTGCATGGGATAAAGCATTTAGGAGCTGCATTTCTGTTTCCCATCCATAGATCCAAGTTGTGCTTGAATATGGACAAGAATTAACTTTGTTTTATGTGGCTGGAGAGTCCGTTCCAGAGGAACAGTTTCTTCGGAGAGAGACACCTGTTGCAGAAGAGGTTTATTTCTCTAGACTGAGTATTTATGAGGCCACTTGACTTGCTGATGTGCAGTAAATCCATAAGTATTGGGTCACATGATGTCTTGTATGCCAGACACAGGTCACCTGCTAGCAGTCTGTAGGATACCAAGTACAGTGTGACAAGGCTTTGAATTAGTCCATGTAAGACATCTTGATTAGGCCTTCTATCCTTTCAGTAAGGTATCTCTGTGGGCATTCCAGTTGTTGCACGTGTCTGGACAGATACATGCCAAAGGGACATAACCTAATGAGGGCTGAATTTACTCATCCTTGGACCTAAGCAAAAACCCTTTATTTATAAGCTATGCAATACAGAATTACTTTCTTACAACAATGGACACGTTTGTCAAAAGTACTGTCAACATTAGTTACCAAATCAGGAGTGACTGGGTCAACTCTCAGGGGTGTACTGTTAATGTAGTAGCTCTCTGGGATAGATAATGTCCCAAAGTATACAATACTGCATTTATGGCATTTAGTTTCAGTCTGTGATTCTTCACCAGTTATTTATTTGGGACAAACCTTCCTGCATGATGGCAAGGTCATTTGGGGACTCAATGACTTCTCCTAGCTTGCAGTCATCTGCAAACTCAGCCAGAGCCCTTACTATTTGCTTTTATTTCAGAAAAGCAGATGCTTAACAGGAGAAGCCCCAGAACAGAATCTTGAGGGACACCACTGGTGACTGGTCTCTTTGTGTAGGTAACATTCCCTATTTTGATTTCCTGCATCCTATCTGTGAGCCAGTTGGTAATCCAATGGGTGACATAAGGGTTGACTCCCAGTTTACTTAGCTTTTCTACTATGTCGGAGTGGGAATTATGTCAAAAGCTTTGGCCAGGTTGTAGTACGTGAAGTGTACTGTCTTACCTTCATTGCGTTGGTGATCTTTTCAAAAAAATCCATCAGGCTGAAAGTGCATAACCTGCCCTTGACAGATCCAAACGGAGACGGGTCCAGGGTTTGGAGGTTCCTTATGTCCTGACCGATACGTTCCTTGATTAGTCTTTCCATGGCTTTGCATATGAAGCTGGTCAGACCTATGGGTCTGTAATTACTTGGATCTGTGGAAGGGCCTCCTTTATGCAGGGGAATAACTGTAGCTGTTCTCCAATCACTTGGTATAAAACCTGTACATAGGTTTAGACTGAACAGTGTTGCTAGGGGTGTGGCTAAATCATGCTTCATGTTATTTAAGACGCATCCAGGGATACTCATAGCTAGCACTTTTAGAACTTAGTCTTGTGTGATGGCTGGAGGCAAACCTTATTGTCATTGAGTAAACAGAAAAATATTATTTTTAAGCCAGCTGATAAGGGCAACAAGTTAGTAGTGTTAAATGCTTCTGATTATTTGGACATGTGTATGCAGCATCTTAGTGATACAAATATTTATGAAGTATCTCAGCTAAAATGTTATAATGAAGCAATAGTATTGTATAAAAATCTTATACATAAGGGAAACAGATTAGGTTATTTTAACTTACAGGATGTGAAGAACAGGTTTAATGTTGACAATTGTTTTATGGCATATTTTTATTGCCTGCCTAAAATACATAGAAAATCATCTAGTTTATTAGGAAGACCAATTGTCTCTGGTCGTACGTATTTTTCACATAATTTGGGTATTTTTTTGCATTATTATTTACTGCCTTTTGTCAAAAAGTTACCATCATATATCATAGATGCATGTGATTTGTTGGACAAGTTAAGCAATGTTAGCTGGAATAACAAAATGTATTGGGTCACAGTTGATGCTAAAAGCTTGTATACCAATATAAGCCATATATTTGGCTTAGAAGCAGTGAAATTCTTTCTGGGAGAATCACCAGCTACAGAATATATTGTTGAGCTTCTTTCATTTTCTTTGTATAATAATTTTTTTGAATTTAATAACACGTTATATCGTCAAAAACAGGGCACAGCCATGGGGGCAGCTTTTGCCCCCATGTATGCCAATTTAGCAATGGGCCTGTTTGAAACGGAATATATACATAGACATCAATTTTTTCATAAATATGTAGTTAAATATTTTAGGTACGTGGACGATTTGATATTTTTGGTAGAAGGTGGTACTACATTAGTTCATCAGTTTATTTCGGATTTAAATTGTAACAGATTTTCCCTACAGTTTGATGGACTTCAAATTGGTACTATTATGCCCTTTTTGGACATTGTCTTAAATATCAAGGAAGATAGTTATTTGAATTCTACGGTTAATAAAAAATTCGTAGGTGGTACTCAATATGTTCATGCCACTAGTGGACATCCTCCACATACTATTAGTTCGTTGCCATTTGGAGAAATGTTGCGGATTTCTCGTTTATGCAACAATATTGAATGTTTTGATTTAGAACTTGAATCTCTTTATAATTCTTTTATATGTAGAGGTTAGTGAGATAAGTTGCTGTCTGAGTGTTATGATAGATTCTGTACAAAAAATGGCAAAAAAACTATATCTTCATGTGGTGGCAATAGTCATAAAACTAATAAAGTGAGTGCAACTAATGAAAGGGAACAGGAAAGTTTACATTTAGTTACTACATACGGATGTTTTACACCAGAATTTAGGAAGATATTTACTCAGTTTTGGGAATATTTTTGTTCCCTCAATAGTGTCCAGTCTTGGTTAAATGTTAATTTACAATTTTCCTATAGAAGGGGAAAGAATATTAAAGACTTTCTAGTTAAAAGTAAATTTAGCCCTCCCCTTCCTAATATTTCTAAACAGTTGGCTAATATTGGAACACAGCAGTGTGGCAGATGCAAAGCATGTCAGTTTGTAATTGCATCTTTTTCACATATTAATAATATGCCCCTTTAGAGTGCAAGAGAGTTTTTGTTGTAACTCAGAAGGTGTAATTTATGCACTTAGTTGCCCCTGCGGAAAATTCTATATTGGTGAAACAAAAAGGTTATTTAAAACAAGACTGCTTGAACATGTAAGAGATATATATAATAAAAAAATGGAGAGCCCAGTGGCTATGCATTTTTTGAACTTTCATAATGGTGATGCCCAAGGCTTGAAAGGCTGTGTATTAGAACAAATTAAATGTGACAAGTATGGTGACTTAAATATCAAACAACAACTGCTACATAAAGAAGCTGTATATATTCTTAAATTTAAAACTTTGTGCCCTGAAGGCTTGAATGAAGATTTTAACTGGAAAATGCTGCTAAACTAGCTAATTGTTTAATTGTTTTAAATAACAGGTTGATTGAGTTAATAGATTTATTGATATATGTATATATAGAGATGCATTTGTATGTCTTTTTGTACTCCTTGAAGGCTGTGGCCGAGACGTCAGAGATATAATAAATCATGTGGTGGATATATTTGTTGCTTCTTTTTTCCTTGTTACTCTGTGGTTGTTCTTATATGTTGTTGGACAGATGGAGGGGAGAGGGGTAAGTTACAGCTTAATTTACGAACCAGTATGTTCACTATATCTTCAGCCTCAGTGTAGGTAACATTGTTCACAATCAGCTAAGTGCATTGCTGAATTGTGCTTTTGATATTACGAACATAACTAAAAAAATGCCTTGTGATTGCCTTTGGCTTGAGTAGCTAGTTTAGCCTCAAACATGGCTTTGGTGAATTTGATTAAGCTCCTAAGTTGTTTATTTCAGTGGCAAAGGAGATAACATTCTAGGAACTATTCTTCTTACTTTTGGCCAAAATTATTTATCTTTTGTTATAAAGTTTAAAGGTATAGTCTGGTTGTGTACGAATTTCTGTATTCACTGCAGTTAACTGAGCCTTTTAGGGATTTGAAGCTTTCCAATGTATCACTTAGAAGTGGGTAGTTTGTCCTAAATAAACTTCTAAGGGTATCTTGGGTGGAGGGGCTCTCTGGTTTCAATTTTATTTTGAAGGACACTGCTTTATGGTCAGACCTAGCAAGTGATGAAGATATACAAGGGACGGTGCAAGATGCTCCCGCATTAGTAAAGACAAGATCCAAGATGTTACTCTCCCTAGTGGTTACTCTGAGTAATTGTTCCAGTGCATGTGTATTGACAAAGTCTGTGAACATCTGTGCTTGTGCACTAGTGGTGGTGTAGGTTACTTAGTCCATAATTGGATAGTTTAGATCACCTAGCCTGGGAAAATGGCATTAGGGTTAATACTGAGCAATTTTAGTTCCTGTAGATAGACACTGTGGCTTTCTTTTGTCACACAGGGAGTTCTATAGCTAACTAATATATGGTACAGGACCTTTCTGATGGTTATTTGGACAGGAAGAAGGTCTAGTGCATCATGCTTATTTCCCAGCCTTGTAGACTCTTTTGTGGATGCAGTTTGAGAGACCTCCACCTTTTTTCTCCTCCTGCACAGCAGCTGGTCTAAAAGTGTGGAAGACATTAAAGCTCTGCAAAGCCACAGTGCTCACTGTTTTAATCCATATCTCAGTCACTACACAGATGTCAACATCCTCCAGTGTGAGAAGGGCTTGCAAGGAACAGAGAATATTGTTTAGACTCAGAGCATTGATCAGTAACACCTTCATATTTTCCTTTGCCTGTTTCATTATGTTGGTAGGTTTATCAGGCTGGCATTGCCTAAAAAGGCACTATGGGGGTAGAAAATGACTTTGCCAATAATTGAAACCTGAAAAGGAAGAGATGCAAGCCATCCTAGGTGAAGAAGCATAGTCTGTCAATCATATTCTCCTAGGCTGACAAATATTGGACCCCCTTTGAATGACACAAAAACGACACCAATTATTAAAATCAATTATTTTTTGCTGGTATGGCAGCATCATCCTTAGAGAAGGTAGAATGCTGCTCAGTGCTAGGCTCATATCTGCCTTAGACTAAAAGACTGAAAGCTCCATTATGTCCATCTTCATATAGTCCAGGGAGGTACCACTCAAGTTACTGACACCAGCATGAATGATGACATAGTCATACAAACTACAAATGTAAATATTCTGTTGTAATGTTTAAACTTTGAATTTTATGGCTCACTTCATATCTGTATATATTTGTGTCACAAAAGGAGATACTGCCAGCCCAGCTGTCTGGAATTTTATAAATACTTATATGTCATTTTCAACATGATTCATATGCTTATGTTACTAATGGAACAGAACTGTATGTTATGTGGATATTAAACTGTTAGTATAGAAGCGTGAGTTGAAAAAGTGTTTTACAAAGAAGAGATATTTTGTAAAGTACTGGGTTAAAATGTAACCATGGCATACCATACTGGAATAGAACAGAAATGTACCTGCACTACTGTAACTGTTTAGATGTTTATATTTTAACAATGGAAACTGCAACACAAGAAGTTAACTTCAGAAAAACAGATGAAATTAAATTACTTTATGGCCACATAGTAAAATAATGTTATCTTTCAGTTTCAGTGCGGCAACAGACACAATATCTAGAACTAGAAATTTGTTGTATTGTCTTAGAAGTTTTTATTGTTTTATGACTTCCAGGATCTGTTTTGGAGCTAAGAAAAGCCCTTGTTTATGTATTTTTACAGGTACATGCTAAATGCTACCAGCTGGCATCAATGGGTATTTTGAACCTGGGAAGTGAAGTCAGATGACAAGATATGATGTACTTCTGCAAGTAGCCCAGCATTAATACTTGAGATATTAATCTGGGAAGTTTCTGAAAAAGAGATAGCATTATGTATTTTGTCTTTGACCTGAGAAGAAAATCTACTAACCACACGTGCCTTGCTCTGTAAGTAAGTTAACTAAGGTATAATACTCTTAGATTCAGTCAGGAATATAGTGAAGTATAATTTAGATGTTTTCTTTATTTATTTGAGACTATCCTGCAATGTTGTTTTAAATATTTCCTGTGATTTTTAACCATGTTACTGTGATTATATACTGAGCATTTTCTTGTTCTTTTATTATTTATTATTAAATACACTTAAACCTATCATTGTGGCTGACATCTGTGATACATATTTAAGTTCTGAGAGCACTTGCATATTTATTTGGTGACACTGTGTAGGCCAACCCTAACAGCCTTGCTCTTGGTCAAACTACCATTTGTATTAATAGTAACATTATACAGTATACTGGACACTCTTTGTTAAGGGCCTTAAAGTAGTTGATAAAGAGTTGGCTGATGGGAGTAATAACTACCTTACAGTCTGGGCCGAAGGGGGCATAGCTAGTAAACCTATGCCAGCCTTTCACAGGTGTGTGTGTGTGTGTGTGTGTGTGTGTGTGTGTGTGTGTGTAAAACAAACCTCAAAGAGGGTGCTGGAGGTCTTGGCTTGGCCACTCAGCTGAAATCTCAACTCTATAGCTGTGTCAGTGGGGAGTCTTACTGGGGATCTGGAGAAAGGGGGAGAAACCAGCCCCAGACTGACTGTGGTCTCTGTGTGTGCTAAGGGAAATTGCACTTGATGCAGAGAGCTGCATCTGGAAATACTGTGTGTGTAACTTGCCATCCTCCCAATATACTTCCTCAGTGGTGCTAGTGGTAAGGATTGGGGCTTCTTGATTACTGGGCCAGTGGTGGGGCATCACAAATTGATTCACAAAACTGTTTTTGTATGTCAGTGTGGAGCTTTTTTCCCCAGGCTTCCACTGAAAATGAGCACATGCCCAGTCAGACTTTCCAGGTAAACAAATGTCAATAAGTACAAGTAAAATAAATAAACAATGATGTATATGGTACATGGACCCTGTAAAAAGTAATATTCTAGCAGTATCTGGCTGAGCTGCGAGTCAAAGGTCTCTCTCATACTTTCTGTGAGCTTAATGATGAACCCCGCCTCCCTCCCTCTGCTCTCACATAGATTCAGTAAACACTAAGGGGTTCTCCACATAAAACCACCAACTTCAGACTTGATGTTTGTAGAAGAACTGTTAATGCCCTCTCCTTTCAAGCCTAGTGCTTCTGCTCTTCTTAAGTTCCTATCTCGGGAAAACACTTTCATGGCAGTTACAGCATCAGCAAGGATTTCACATTTCAGGCTCTCATCTGCAAGGAAGCTTTTATAGTCTTCCATAAGGTCAGTCTGAGAAATAATCTCCCTTTCATGTCTGAAATGATCTCAGAGGGAAACCCTTAACCGGACAGTCTAACTCCTGTACCTTTCTAACCAAACCAGCAGAAAAAGAGGAAACAATGTAACACCTACTGTACCCCAAAGTACAGCTTGGACATTACAAAGTCAAGACAATGGCCATTAGATGAAGTGACCAATTATTTGTCTCACTGCACACAGAAAACAAAGGCATTTTGGTTGCTAAGCAGACTCTTTTCAAATGGTTAGCTAGCTGAACAGCCTTCTGCTACAATTAAAACAAATCTGGAAGCTCACATAAGGAGTCATTCTACTGCACCCTTCTTTAGTAATGACATATGTGGGCCACCAAAATGAACCTCAGACCACATCTTCTTTAACTATTAAACTAGCCATACAGTCTAAGCAGTTGGCAGTTTTTGCTTTTGCCCTACTACAAGGGCTACTACAATCCCCTACCCTTGTCTAAGCGGTGGGCAGTTTTTGCTTTTGCCTCCCTACAAGGACTACTACAATCCCCTGCCCTTGTCTAAGCGGTGGGCAGTTTTTGCTTTTGCCCCACTACAGGGACTACTACAATCCCCTGCCCTTGTCTGAGCAGTGGGCAGTTTTTGCTTTTGCCTCCCTACAAGGACTACTACAATCCCCTGCCCTTGTCTAAGCGGTGGGCAGTTTTTGCTTTTGCCCCACTACAGGGACTACTACAATCCCCTGCCCTTGTCTGAGCAGTGGGCAGTTTTTGCTTTTGCCTCCCTACAAGGACTACTACAATCCCCTGCCCTTGGCTAAGCGGTGGGCAGTTTTTGCTTTTGCCTCCCTACAATGACTACTACAATCCCCTGCCCTTGTCTGAGCAGTGGGCAGTTTTTGCTTTTGCCTCCCTACAAGGACTACTACAATCCCCTGCCCTTGGCTAAGCGGTGGGCAGTTTTTGCTTTTGCCTCCCTACAAGGACTACTACAATCTCCTGCCCTTGTCTAAGCGGTGGGCAGTTTTTGCTTTTGCCCCACTACAGGGACTACTACAATCCCCTGCCCTTGTCTGAGCAGTGGGCAGTTTTTGCTTTTGCCCCACTACAGGGACTACTACAATCCCCTGCCCTTGTCTGAGCAGTGGGCAGTTTTTGCTTTTGCCTCCCTACAAGGACTACTACAATCCCCTGCCCTTGTCTGAGCAGTGGGCAGTTTTTGCTTTTGCCCCACTACAGGGACTACTACAATCCCCTGCCCTTGTCTGAGCAGTGGGCAGTTTTTGCTTTTGCCTCCCTACAAGGACTACTACAATCCCCTGCCCTTGTCTAAGCGGTGGGCAGTTTTTGCTTTTGCCCCACTACAGGGACTACTACAATCCCCTGCCCTTGTCTGAGCAGTGGGCAGTTTTTGCTTTTGCCTCCCTACAAGGACTACTACAATCCCCTGCCCTTGTAAAAGCAGTAGGCATTTTATGTTTTTGTCACACTACAGAAACTACTACAATCCCCTGCCCTTGGCTAAGCGGTGGGCAGTTTTTGCTTTTGCCCCACTACAGGGACTACTACAATCCCCTGCCCTTGTCTGAGCAGTGGGCAGTTTTTGCTTTTGCCTCCCTACAAGGACTACTACAATCCCCTGCCCTTGTCTAAGTGGTGGGCAGTTTTTGCTTTTGCCCCACTACAGGGACTACTACAATCCCCTGCCCTTGTCTGAGCAGTGGGCAGTTTTTGCTTTTGCCCCACTACAGGGACTACTACAATCCCCTGCCCTTGTCTAAGCGGTGGGCAGTTTTTGCTTTTGCCCCACTACAGGGACTACTACAATCCCCTGCCCTTGTCTGAGCAGTGGGCAGTGTTTGCTTTTGCCCCACTACAGGGACTACTACAATCCCCTGCCCTTGTCTAAGCGGTGGGCAGTTTTTGCTTTTGCCCCACTACAGGGACTACTACAATCCCCTGCCCTTGTCTAAGCGGTGGGCAGTTTTTGCTTTTGCCCCACTACAGGGACTACTACAATCCCCTGCCCTTGTCTGAGCAGTGGGCAGTTTTTGCTTTTGCCTCCCTACAAGGACTACTACAATCCCCTGCCCTTGTCTGAGCAGTGGGCAGTTTTTGCTTTTGCCTCCCTACAAGGACTACTACAATCCCCTGCCCTTGTCTGAGCAGTGGGCAGTTTTTGCTTTTGCCTCCCTACAAGGACTACTACAATCCCCTGCCCTTGTCTGAGCAGTGGGCAGTTTTTGCTTTTGCCCCACTACAGGGACTACTACAATCCCCTGCCCTTGTCTGAGCAGTGGGCAGTTTTTGCTTTTGCCTCCCTACAAGGACTACTACAATCCCCTGCCCTTGTCTGAGCAGTGGGCAGTTTTTGCTTTTGCCTCCCTACAAGGACTACTACAATCCCCTGCTCTTGTAAAAGCAGTAGGCATTTTTTGTTTTTGTCACACTACAGAAACTACTACAATCTCCTGCCTTTGTTTAAGCGGTGGGCAGTTTTTCCTTTTGTCACAGTACAGGAACTGCTACAATCCACTCCCTGCCAATCTGCAGCATTTCTCATTCAATAAGCAGCGACTTATTTATTTATTTACTATATTCACCAGGCAAGTGGACTGGTCTTATTGACCATTTTCAGCCATAACCCAAGCACAAACAGCAGAAAATACATCACAGTATTTCAATCAAAAACATTACATACAAAATGTACATAACAAACTTCAGAACATAATGGTAAGATTGAATACAGATAAGATTATAAGATCCAGTCAATCTGCATTAAGAAAAAAAGCATATACAAAACGCAAGCTAAGATGTGCATAATATACAGTGTAATCATACATATAAAACAAACTCCTATAGACATGTGACATTTTGTATATAAGATGCCACATTAAGAGACTGATGTTTATTAAATGTATTCAAGTATTCATGATATTGGATAAATTACCTAACCAATGTCATGGTAATTGCTGCAGGTGGATTCAGTAAAGAGATGCTCTTTAAGTCCATCTTTGAAGCTTTTAATGGTGTCTAAACTTTTGCCGTCTGTAGGCAGATAATTTCATGTAGCAGGTCTCAGTCTACAGAAGGCTCCCTCATCTACAGCAGTTTTAAATGGAAGGTGTACTAAAGTGAAACTGTTGTCCCACGTACGTAAGAATACATAAAGGTTGTCTTTTGTACCTTATAAATTAGAGGACTTAGAAAAGAAAAGTAGCACTATTAGGCAATGAAAGCCATTTGGAATTTTTTAGCATATTGCAATGGTGTATCTGAGCTCTGCCAACAGAATGAATCTGCAGATTTTATTCTCAGCAGTCTGTATCCTGTGAGTATTGTGGGATGAATGCATATTGAGAAAAGGTCCTTATTCAAGTTTGGATATTAAACCATTTTTAGCAATGCCCCTGAGTGAGTGAGCTGCAGGTGAAAGGAGGTGACTGATCCTGTAAAGTACTTTCAACTGAGCAAGGACTTTAGTAGGTCAAAATCTGTGTGTGCAGTAAAGGTCAGGTTAGGGCAAGGTCGAGTATTAGCCTGCATACCTCTGTTCAGTGACATTAGCTATTAGAAATTCTGTTCAGGGTCAGATATGTTATGAGAATAGGAGGAATAGTGGGTAATTTCTTGGCTGAGGCAAAGCCCATGACATTGGTTTTATTGGTGTTTATTAGTAGTTTGTTAGTAGTGGATCAGGTACATAAATTAATAAAATTGTCTGGTAACTTGGTTTACAGGTCAAAGTGGTTAGTACTAGATTGCAGGAGAAGCATTTCATCTACATCCATTATCAGTTTAACATTTGGTAATTCCAGGGGAAGATCATTAAAAATGAGAGAGAACAGAAGACACAAGAGAAGAGGACCTACCACAAACCCTTGTGGTACACCTATTTTAAGTTTATCAGCAGTAGAGGATGAGAAATTACTTTGGACTTGAAAGCTTCTTTTAGATAGCTGCGAAACCAGCAGATAATGTTATCTCTAAATTTCAATCCTCAGAGTTTGTTGAGAAGAGTATGGCTGATATTTCAAAAGCCATTGTCATGTCAACAAAGAGATCTGCAGTAATAAGTACCCCATTCAGGTTGTAATAAATGGTATCAGTGGCAATTACCACCAGGGCAGTATAGTTACTGAAGGCATTACAAAAGCTATGCTGTGCATCACATAATAGGCCACAGCTGTTAATCTGCTTAAGTAGTTGCTTGCATAAACGTTTTTCAAAACTTTTGGTAACACAGGGTAGAAGTAGGTCTATAATCCTTCAGCATATTAGGAGAAGTGGCTTTAGTCAGATAATTGAGTACCAAGCACAACAGTAGAACCGCAGCACAGATAACTGAATGCTTGAATGCTAGTGGGACAGTGCTTGAGGTGAGACCCAAGTTAAAGGTATGTTTAGTGATTTTTTTTAAAGCTGTGAGCCTTAGTCCTTATGATGAAAGCTGTGTGAGCAAGTTACCATAACAATAGATGTCTGAACATAAGGTCAATGCTGCAGTACAGAGTCCACCTGCCAGCCTCGAGTTATAGCAACTTTGTTTATTCTTGCACTTAGAGAAAATCAGACATGGGAATAACTCTCTCTGTTGCTACACGCTCATGCATTCCACAAGGGGTATCGCATCTAAAAGCACAGACCCTGGGGGACCCACTATGAAGGGCTGTAATTTTCCCTAGTGAAGTGAGGGCACACGAACATTCTTTTCATCAAAAAGAACTTCATATACAGTGTCATATACTGTCAGTATGACAACTGCCTAAGAAGAGCTATAGTCATGACAAAGTACAAAGAAAGCTCTGGTGGGCAGTCCAAAGCTCATTATCTAGCCATCTGGGAAATTCCTCAGTGGCAAGTAAAGTCAAGAATTACTGTAGCAGTAATTTCCTCCTTAAACATCCACTGTTATAGTTAGGTACAGGAGACACAGCTGTACTGCGTGCTTGGAACATAAACCATTTAGTACTCTATCAAAAATATGTAAATCTTAACAATGCTCATCCTGCTGTGTTGTGACTCTCTCGTTAAACTGCTGGTTGTGTTTGCTATTATGTTTCTACATGAGTGTCCACAGATAACTACTCAAGCATCTCTTAAAGAAACAATTACTTACCAATACTCAAGATGGTTTTAGACAAAATGAAAAGGCTCCTTGAAGTAATCTACTGTTATATTCCTGTAGGTATTTTGCGGGCAGATAACTAACCAGAGTAAAATGTGCACATTCTCAAAATCAAGCAACAAAAACAAGAAGCAATCTGTCTTGCAGCATTAAGTTATCCTGTTTATTAAAAATAATGAGTGATTTCATCTATCAGACTTCATAGGTTCATAGGTGTGTACTAGACTAATGGCCATGGAGCCTTTACAAGTCTAGCCATAGGATTACCCTGGCATCGTGCCACCTGACCTTCATCAGATAAAATGTTTTATTTTTTCCATGGATTACTTTAAACAAAGAGCCTTTTCCTTTTGTTTTTACCTGTTGGTCCCAGACAGAACCCGCCATGCCACCAGGTTTGAAGGGTCCAGAAGAGGACCTACTCCATAACAGGTAGCCTACATTTTGTATCAGTATAGTTTTAGACCTGCCATAGTAAAAACTGCCCTACTAAATGTTAAAGATAACGTAAATAAATCAGAGAAAAAGATAAATGTACATCTTTCTTGTTCCTTGATTTATCAAAAACTGTTGTCACCGTAAAAAACTCCTACTACAACTGTCCAACCTACTCTTCAGTGCTTCAATAATTGCTAGTCAGAGCACTACTAGGGAGTCAAAAGGAATTCTAGCCTTTCCTCTTCTCTACCAATCAATACAAGTGTTCCAGCAGGTACTCTCCTTGCTCTTCTTGTATCTAATATCTAAATAAACAATCTTCATACTTCTATCCAGCAACCATCTCTTGTACAGTATGCAGATGATTCTACCCTTATATGCTCTCGGATAATCTGGAAAACACTGAAAAGATTACACACCATGCCTTTAACTCTACTGAAAACTGGCTTTGTAACCACCAACCTCTTTTTTTTTTTTTGAAATGAGAAAGATCTTGATTAAATTATCACGTACGGCATAGACAAACATACATTGATATAAATGAATAAAAAAAATTTTGACATTTTTCATTGTAAACATTATACATCACTTATAATCTATACAGTTATTATCAGTCAAGCATTACATAGCTCATTCAAATCCTACCTACTTTTAAACCTCATTCCTCATTCAAAACATTATTCTGCATGTATTGTTCCCACAATTCCCAATTTTGTCTATGTAATGTGCTCCTACCCTTTTTCTAAAGATCCCATTCCCAATTGTTTTACATCTGTTAATATATTCACTACTTCTAGTACAGTTGATACAGACTTCAATTTCTGTTTTCTAGTAAATGCAAGTTTGGCAGCCATCGCAATTAGACTCAGAAAGGCCTTACTGTGTCTATGCAATTCCAATTCTGTATCACAGGTCAAAAAAATAATTTCCTTAGTTATATTGATTTGCTCACCCAGTATTTCTGACAGAGTATCCTAGGATATACACCTACAGTCTGTTTAATATCAGGTGATGTTGTCAAAAATCAGGCAATTTTCTTTTATAATATTTATAATAAGTCTACTATTATTGGAAAAAGCCATAACATAAGGAAGTTAAACATCACTAACAGCCATGTTTTTTTCAGCCATCACATTACAATTAAAATATGGAGACACAGTCTCACTACGATGCTGCTAACCTCATCCAATGTTTACTTATTTCTGTATGGCCATATCCAAGTTTTAAAAAAATCATTATACATCACTTTAGTTTCAATATCAATAATCACATTATCAGATATTAATCTAGACAACTTACAAAACTCTCACTTCAAAATATTTCTAAAACTCTGGATGCATACTATGCCACTGCAAATAACTATTTTTTCTAGTGTCTTTCTTATAAATCTTGGTGGCAATGCATCCCAATACAATTTGTTTGTTTGTGTCTTTCGGCTTTTCCCGGTTAGGGGTCGCCACAGTGGACCTTCGGTCCGCTAATGATTGGCAGTCGAGTTTTTATGTACCGGTTTGCCAGGCCTGACGCACAACCTTCAACGAAGGTATGCCCATTCACTCATGTCTCCACGCAGAAGACGCTGTAGCTGAGAATCAAACCAGACAGCGTCTTACTGTGAGGTGACAACGCTACCTCAGTGCTTGACATACCAAAAAAAATGAATACCATTACAAGAATAATTCACAACTCAAAATCCAAAAATGTGGTGCTAGAAGTGAGATATCTAACAAAACATTCAACACCATCTGCACAAGAAATCCATAGCATAAATATGTCATACACAAATATTGCATAGTGCAAAATGTGCTTAGAGAACTCATTGTTCATAAATACACAGTTGTGCTCCCAATCATGCATAATGAAGTTAGCTTAGGTGTCACTTAACAGAGCTGGACACACTTATACTGACTGTGCAAACACTGGAGACCATCTAGGTATTGGGCCTGACCACTGAAATGGGCATGTGAATTTAACAAGGAAAGGGTTCTAGGGAGGATATTAAGCAGAATACCAGGAACAAAGGAAAATGAGTCCTACTGATAGGATGAAGAGGGGCTTTAGTAGTGATGGAGGAAAAGGGAAGTCCTGGTACAGTTGTGGCAGTAAGAGGCTAATGGCAGAGAAGCAGAATTGTATGCATATATTTCTGTTACCCCCCCCCCCCAGATTACTTTTTTTTTTAAAAATTAGGAGAATTTTGTGATATAGCTAAGGACGCACAATTTCTTATTACAGGTGTCTCAACATTAAGGGGAGTTAAAAATATGCTCCAAGAATCACTAGAGAAGGTATTCAGTAACTTTGTGGATAGTACAATGGTTGGGACAACAGTGACTAAACTAAGAGACTAGTCTAACATGCAGGGATTTATGTACATACTAGATGTTTTGTCAATGTCTACAATACGGAACTTACTACTAAGAATCTAAAATCATACATTTTTGTATTAATAACTCATGCTTCCCAGATTCCTTAAATAATATGATCCTTGAGACCTGGGGAATGTCAAAGACAAACAACTTTCATTTGACTCAAACAATGTATTGAGGTCATCAGAAAATGCTACTTTGTTGGTAAGACAAAAGCTACAGTAATGTTTTATACTGACATGTTGCTATTATTTGCTTACATTTTGCATTTTAATAGCATATGCTGTAGTGTTACTGACTAACAATACATATTAACTGTACATATTTATTAATTGAAAGAAGTAAAGTTAGATGTTTGTTACCGATGAGAAGAGCTTAAAAGAACTAAGAGGAATGAGAAACTTAGAGGAAATTACCAGCTGCTATGTGCTGTGAGTTCTCATTTTCACATGCTGTAATCAAATTCCAATGTCAAGATGTGAAGTTTAGATCAGAACAGCAGTTCACAATGATTTAAAATACATACTCAAATTAAACAAACAGGAATTCTTTTACAGATAGTCAACATTGCTTGTAATGCTAGAATTAATACAAAGAGTAAACATCTTATGAATAATATGCAAATGCACACAGAATGAACTATTTAACATGTAAGATTAATAAGAGAGCGGTATCAGCAAGTTAAGAAATCTGTACACATACTATACTCCAACAGACAGCTGAGTACACATACTATACTCCAACAGACAGCTGAGTACACATACTATACTCCAACAGACAGCTGAGTACACATACTATACTCCAACAGACAGCTGAGTACACATACTATACTCTAACAGACAGCTGAGTACACATACTATACTCCAACAGACAGCTGAGTACACATACTATACTCCAACAGACAGCTGAGTACACATACTATACTCTTAACAGACAGCTGATGATGAAATAGCTCTTGGATGGAAGATTTCAGAAAGACAAAATATATAGAATAAGGTAGAATACTAGTAGAAAAATAAGACAAAAATATATTTAAATAAATTGCTTTTAAGAAATATGTCTATTACATACACCTGTACATAGCAGAAATGTGACTGTACAAGATCTCATATAAATTTACATATAAAATAATAAAAAAAAAATTTGAAAAATAATCTGAAAGCTGAAATGTGAAATTGGTTGTGAGAACTTTCTAGCTTTTTACATGCATGTTACTAGATTCATTAAGACCACCTTAAATAATTAATTTCATAAGTCAAAGGTTAAACAGGTGTTTTATTGCTGAATTCATTTTGACAAAGTAGAGTAGATTTTTCAATATGTTTAAATCTGGGAATGGAGAATGGGATCTGAATTGAACATATTGTAACTCTGGAACACAATACAGACTTCAAATAACTTTTGACTCCATAGAAATAGCAGATATTTTCTTGGATCTCAGTACTGTACATATTTTTATGAAGTAGTTTAATATGCTAACAGATTTTTTAAATATATGGTATTTGTTGTGTTGAGTGTTACACACTTTTGAGATCTAGACAACTGTACTTCAAAATTAATTCAGAGCTTTTATTAGATCTATAAAATGTGCGTGTCATTTAATATGATAAATACCTGTGCGGATTGATTTCCCTTTTGTATTATAGTTTAGTATAAGATTTCCTGTCACATGAAAGTTTACAGATGCCTTTCTCTCTCTTCAGGATTGACTCTGTTATACATATTTATTCATAGATCTAGTTATAATAATGTTGAATAAGCAAATTATTTAGGAATATTTAATGGGTAATTTATGCTAGTAATACATAATTAAGTATATAACACACTATTTGTTGGATTATTTAATATTTGTGATTAATAAAAGAGGACTTTTATGTAGCAATGGGGGAATGGTTCTAAATGGAAAAATATATAACTAAATGAATAGTCTTATTATTTTTGACCCATATACATTATAATAATTATTTTTAAGTCATAACAGCTTTTGGCTAGTTTTTTTTATTAAATTTTAGATGTTGGTACGTACAGTGAAAGTGTAGTAGTTTGTCCATTCAATAAGCAAACTAGGAACATTGGTATCCATGGTAGGTTGTGTGTTGCTAGCAATATATACAGTTATAATTGTAAACTTTTCTTTGTTTTTATTATTTCTGAGCTTTAGCAGTTTAGTTTGTAGAAAGGAAGTATTAATAAAATGTGGAATCCTAAGACAGTGCTGGAGGAATGCCTTGCAGTCTTACGTACAATCAAATTAATATGGTGGATAAATGTGTCATACTATATTTTAACAATAGTCTTTTTAAATACACAACATGAATAGTTTTAATCTATCTACTAATGTAAATGGATTAAATAGTGACAACAATAGGAACAAGATACCTACATTTAAATACAGGAGAAATATTCCTGCAAGAGACTCACTTGATAGATAAAGTTATACAATGTTTAAATAACTGAGATCAGGAAATGCTACCATCTGCTTCTTTTAGCAAACAGAGGAGAGCAAAACGACCCCAAAGGAATTATACATTTGTAATAATTAAATATAATGTCAAACTCTATACACAAATTAATTTTTACTGGATCCCTGGAATAGGTGCAAGAGTGGCTAAAGCTCACTTAAAATTACTAGAAAGTCTCTGGAAGGGTAGTTTAATTTTAGTAGGGGATTTTAACTGCTTACCTAGTATAGAAGACAGAAGTGAAGAGAAGAAAGCTAAAATACTAGCATCAGCTAAAGCACTAGACAGAGCAGTAATAATTTAGTTGATTTACTAGTAAAAGTAGACAATAAATCGGTGTTCTTCCCTCATTATTCTTATGTGCATGGGACGCAAACTAGAACTGAAAGGATTAATGCCGCTATACATGTACTTAATAAAGTGAATTATTTAAATACTTCTTGTCCTTTATCTGATCACAATTCTCACTAAGTTTTAATATAGTAATGGATATACAGACATTTCAGATTTATAGAATCCCAGTATATATGATAAAATTAAAAGAATTTAGAGTTACCTTAAGGAACAAATTGAGAATTTTTTTATCTTTGAATGATAATGGTCAGGTTAGTAAAGTTATACTATGGGACCCCTTAAAATGCATATTAAAGATAGAACTGGAACATTAGCTAGTAACAAAATGAAAGAATGGGAAAAAGAGTTATTAGAAATACAAGATGAAATACTCAAAGCAACATTTGAACAGCAAAATTAGATAATACTGACGTCATTAAAATTTAATGACAAAATATCAAACAAATTTAATGCATAAAGTGTCGATATTTTAGAAAAAATAAAATCACAAAGTTAGATGATGACTTCAAAAAATTTACACAGATTAGCTAATAGAAGAAAGATGTTATGCAAAAGGGCATAAATCAATAATATCTGAAATCCTCACACTAATAAGCTTACTTCAGGCACAGGTAAAATGCTTAATATTTTTCTAAAAAGTCCATGAGGATCTTAATAAAGCAAAAAATAATAATTACACTGATTACAAAACTGGCAATTATTTAAAGAAAAATGTTACTAATAATCTTAATGACCAACAAATATCTCTGGTGAGTAAACGTAGTATCCTGACAGAAGTTAAAGAAGCTTTAAAAAGGGGAAAATAGTAAAGCTCCAGAGTTGGATGGTTTTAATATAGAATTATACAATCTGTCTCCATTAATTTTTTTAAAATTACTGAGTGATGTTTCAGAATAATTCATAGGGACAAAACAATTCCTTCCTCATGGAAATTTTCTGTAATCTCACCTGTACTTAAACAATGAAAAGATATTAAATTAGTTTCCTCATAAAGATCTATTTCATTATTAAATGTAGACTATAAAACATTTACTTCCATTTTCTCTACAAGATTAAGAGATATAGTAGATTAATTAATAAAGATCAAACAGGATTTATATTCAATAGGTTAATGTATGATAATATGAAAAGGGTAGCAACTATATTACATTTAGCTAAAGGAATGAACAATAAATTGGCCCAATTAGGTTAGATATTGAGAGAGCTTCTGATTTTGTAGACTGGAACTACTTGTTTAAAACTTTAGAAGTGTTTGCATTTCCAAAAGAGTTTATTGGAATATTAAAAAAACTGTATAGAAAACCCAAAGCATGTGCTAAAACTGGATCTTACATTTCTCAAGGATTCACTTTAAACAAAAGCAAGGGTGCCCCTTATCCCTTCTATTGTTTGCATTAATTATCAAACCTTTAGCTAATATTACAAGAAGCAATGAAACAAACTGATGGATTCTAAATTAACAGAGACTGTCAATCTAAAATAGAGTTTTTTGCACATATTTTACTAACTGTAGGAGATTTAAATTATTCAATCAAAGAAATAGATGAGGAAATTGAAATGTTTCAAGAAGTATTGCTGCTAATCTAATAATAATAACAAAAGTGAAACATTATTGTTAAATCAATTTCTAGATAGTAAGTTTAAAGATAAATATAAATAAAATTTGGAAGGAAAAGACAAATATTTAGGAGGAAAAATCTAACAAGATGTGCGTAAACTTATTAATATATTAACTTTGATATGGTCAATCATAACCTACTTATCAATGTGCTAAAACCCCAATCTCTTGACCCACAAGCAATCCTTTGGTTCAAATCTTACCTGGAAAACAGACAACAAGCAGTACTCTGGGACAATAATCTATCCACATACCTCCCAGTAAGCACTGGAGTTCCTCAAGGTTCTATCCTAGGCTCTCTTCTTTTCTCCATCTTTATTAATCATCTCCATTAATCATCTCCATACTGTTTTTCCACAATCCACCTGTATACAATATGCTGATGACCCTACTCTTATCTGTACTGACGAGTCTTCTTCCTCTCTCCACACTCTTACACAAAATGTATTTACCACAGTTGAAAAATGGTTCACACAACGCTGCCTTCTTCTTAACCCTAAGAAAACTAAGCTACTACTCTTTACTCCCACCATAAAATCTCCTCAGTTCCACTTCACTATTACCTCTGACAATGGAACCTGCATTTCCCCTGATTCTACTGCTCAACTACTTGGCATAACTATTGACCA